>NC_042518.1:14530262-14840818 GCF_900963305.1 Echeneis naucrates
ACCTGATCTGAACAGACAGGGCTGCTCTGGACCCTGATTGTCTGTTGTTGCTGATTGGAAGCCAATGAGCTGCTCTGCTGCACACATGGTGAAACCAAAATGCTTTGAATTTGGTGATTGTGTTTCATAGTGTGTGCCACATTATGTCCCTTGTTTGAATCCAGCCAGGAAGCTGTGCTGCAGGTCATTCCCTTCTCTCCCTCTGTCTCTCGCTGTTTAGTCTCGCTGTTTCCTTTCTGACTAAAAATAAAGGCATAAAAAGACCAACAAATAATTCAAAATGATAGAGATGAAACCACTGGAGGTTGCCAATCTCCTTATTACCGCATTTGAAGATTTCTGTACGTGCTGAATAAAATTACCTGATCTTTGACAATGATCCAAAATCAATCGGTAAATGATTGCTGCAATGAGGAATCGGCATATTAAGTATTTTATTCCAGTCAGCAGCAATAAAATATTTGATAACTACATCTATTAAGGCAGTTTTTTTCTTCATAACAGTCACTGTCTGTAGCTTCATATTTTCTGTATAAATATATGATATCAGTGTTCTCATCTTAGGCTGAACAACACAGTAAAAAAATGGTTCCTAAGACCTCAAACTCTTCCTTTAAACCAATGCCTCTCATTCTGGGCAAATGTAAAGGTAAAATGAAAACAAGGAAGGCTTTGTTACGTCTTTTGTTACCTTGCTCAGGTTCACAGCTCTGAGCTCCAGTGCAAACCTCAGCTCCTCTGACATGTAATCATGTATTAACGCAGTGCAGACGGTTCCCCACTCACTTATCGGTTCGTATTCAGCTGTCCTTCCTTATGTCACATCTTTCCTTGTTCATCCCTAGGAGAGAACAGGAAGGAGATGAGATGTCAACAAGGGACTGAGTGAGAACAAAGGGAGGTGTTTGGAGGGAAAACAGAGAGACTTTGGTGATTGAGTTAAAAGTTTGTCCCTCACACGGTCGTCTTGGTCTGCTCCCTCTTCAGAACTGTAGCTCATTCCCCTCTCCTTTGCTGTGCTCTCTGGTTTTAATACACAGGCAGTATTTCCAGTCTGCATTGGTATGACTTGATGTTTGTTTGCATGGTGTGCCAAACACTTTTATCAAGCTTTGATAGATTTGTTATGTGTGTGTTGTTGTAGCATTTGGTCTTTGATTAGTGTGTTTTGGTTTGAGTTAATGACACATCAGCATTTCTTGTTCTTCTATATATACTTGACAGTGTGATTAATTGCGATTGCAATATCTGCATGATTCTCCCTCTGTGTCCTTGTTTTTCTCTGCCTGTCCAGCAGTAAACTCTCAGCAGGATGGGAGGTAACAGGATTTCCTTGTACACACAGAGACGTCCACATTCACCAGTTAAAACATTTTACTGAAGACCAGTCTAACAGAGTAAAACATTCAGTCTGGTTTGTACAAATAATTCATAAATCATCTTTGAAGCAGGCTAACCACTCTTGCTGTTCAACTGTTCACCACAAACATGCTGTAACTGATGCAAATCCTGTGGCAATTGTATGTAATGTAATGTAAAATGTGTATTTGTGTTAAAAAAGTAATTTAAATAATGCTTCATTTAAGTGGTTTTTCAACACAAGTAACAAAGTGCTACACACCAGTCTAAAGGTAAAAACACACAAATAGTAAAATTAAAGAGACAGCACACAATAAAAAGAACAAAAATAAAACCCTGCCACCAGAAGTGAGATAAAACAAGAACATGTCTGATCTCATGTAAGAAGTTGAAAGGCGTTGAGAGCCCTTTCTCCTTTAGTTTTCATCTTTGACCCAGCAATGGCCAGTGATGTCCCACCAGAGATTCTCACACTGTGCCCTGACCTATAACAGGATGAAAGCTCAGAAATGCAGAGAGGGATCCTAAGTAACTGTTATACAAATCTGAAATACAAACTGGCAACTTGTGCGATTGCTGATACGAAATAACTCTCTTCTTCAACAAGAATTCATGCAGTCTTTAATAGCTACCTGGCTGACACTGTTATAAACTCGCAATTCGGCCTCATACAGTACAATGGCCTCATTACATGGATAATGTTTGTCTCAGCAAAGCTGTCAGTGTGCGTTGGCTTAAAAAACTAATCTATATGAGTCTGTGTGTGCGTGTGTTGTGTCCCATTGGACTGGTATTTGCTGTGTCAGCAGGGTCTCGGAGGGCCAGAGACCACTATCATGGCGAATTCCACAGTATACAAGTTTAGTGCATTGTGTAGCTACGGTGTGCAGCTATGTGTGTGTGACAGAGAACGAGAGCAAGAGCAGAGAGATGCTGTAAGTAGACAAACAAATACATATATGATTTTAACTTGTTTTCATATAAAATAAAAGTGTCTAAACAGAAGGACATGAAAAATAATGTGAAATATAGAGCAGGCTGCCCCTCTCTGTGAATTTCCTCTGGTCTACCTGCATCAGCCTTCTGGTTCATTACCAACTGCACTGAATGTGTTATCAACTATCCAGTCACAACCTCTGCTTATAATTTTCTAAGAGTTTGTGGTTACTTAACTGTTTTTGACTAACACCAGGATTTTTTGTGTGAATTTCTCTGGAAACTAAGATTTCATTGTCATGGGTCTGAAGTTATTCAGGGAAAGAAAAACATGAATAAAAAATATTATTGTAACAGAAAACATTACAGTCTTGTGCAGTTACAGAGATTTTCCATAGCCCAAAGTTTAAAGCACCGTTGAATCCCCTGGTTTGACTTTTAGCATTGAGAAGTAATCTAGATACACTGAAATTATAGTCTGTAGCTTATATATATCCACCATATCAGATGTAACATGGAAGAGAAAAGGCTTCAGCAGAAGGTGTTGGTAAAAAGTACCCTGACATTCATGCTGAGTCATTGGAGGTTAAAAACAAGAAGATAAAAGAGGAGGGAGGAGAAACTGAAAGGAGGCCAAATATGATAACAGTAATGTCTGTGTCCGTAGAAATGTGTGTCATAAACATGCAAAAAGGTTCCCCAATAGACAAACAAGAAAACCTTAATCTGTTTAGGAAACTGGAAAAGGATTTCAAATCACATTTTCTCTGTTCAACTTTGACCCAGTAATGGCCAGCGATGTCCCACCAGAGATTCTCACCCTGTGTCCTCAGAAACGCAAAGAGGGATCTTAAGTAACTGTTACATTATTGAAATACAAACTGGCAACTTGTGTGATTATTGATACAAAAAGTTCAATCGCCATTCCTTCACAAATTAATATCTTCTTCAAAAAGTTTAGAGTAAACACAAGAAACAAGAATTGAGGCAGTCTTGTAATAGTTATGAGGCTGACACGGTTATAAACTCACCATTCTGCCTCATACAGTATAATGGCCTCATCACATGGATGAGCAAAGCTGTCAGTGTGTGTTGTCTTAAAAAGCTAATCTGCCTCAATCACCACACAGAAATATGGCTTATCACCATGCTGGTTGCAACCAACTCCATCATGGTGTCACCTGGCGTTACTGAGCTGGGTGTTTATCCAATGCTTCATCACATCCTCAATACAATCAAGTCAGCCCAACTCTGATCATGTGATCCTGGTTGAATGATAATTTGCAAACAAGCTACTGCAGGAGGGTTAGGGTTAGGCTCACATACAACCCTCAATTTCCCTGTGCCGTGCACTAGAGGTGTGCCCCAGCATGTAAACAAACAGGACAACGTGTACTCAACATATGACACCTAGACCTGTGGGTCTAAAGCCAGATGAGTAGTTACGTCATGGTTTCAAGACATATTGATCGTTTTCATTAGAAAGTGCATGCATCTAAGAGTTTTGGGGTCTGTTCATCATGTAGACATGAATATTTTGAATAATGTAACAGCTTAGATTTATGTCAATGGAAAATTGCTGATCTAACCTATATATGTCCAATCAAGTTGGGACTTTGAATCATTGATTGTAATTTGGAAATCGGTGACAATGCCCTTTTAATGATACAAATATATAAACCAATATAAGCTAAAAGGCAGGCCCATGGTCTAATCTATGGCAAGCAGGACAGTAATTATTTGTTTATGCAACATGCACCCATAAACAAATATACTGCATGTGTATATGCCTGATTATGTTTATATTATATTCATTTAAGTGAAAGTACTTAAGTAAAATAATGTATGCAAATAGTCCATGTGCAGGTGTATTTTCTAATTGTGGCCTACAAAGCTTTTCATACGCTCCCATTGCCCCCGGCTGTCACAGTAAACTAAGATGTAAACTTTGTAAACACTATAATAAGTAGAAATCAGCATATTGTCATTATGAACATTCAGATTTAGTTCAGTGCAATTAATCAAAATGAAATTATGTGATTCCAGTTTGGGTTAGTCTGCGTGGGAAACTGATCAGCAGGACTGGAAAGCAGAGTATTGTAAATATGGCGGACAATTACTGTGGCTCTTTAAAGCAACATGTGAAGTTAACCACCTTGCAGGCTAAATCTGTATAAACCTTATCATGTTTTCTGAGCCTCCCTCAGACATTATCTCCTGCTTATCAGCCAGTTTTCCATTTCATTCTACCCTCTGTCTCTGCTCCATATAAGGGCCCACACTCCTTTTTTGTTGTTGTTCTAAGGATTCCTTCCCAGGCCTGTTATTGAATTGGCATTCCACATTAACCCCCCTCTGCTTTGTGGTGTCGGTGTGTGCCGAGACTGTTAGGAGGGCTCTGCAGGTTGTGTGCTCTCTCCTTAAACATAATTTACTGTTAGTCTTCTTCCATTCCTTGTCCAATATAAAAACCAGATCCTACAGAGCTAGATTTGTTATCACAACAAACACAAAGTCTTGATCTGGCCCCACTACATCACTGAAGACACATGTAAATGCAGTTCTGCACAGGAGCAGAGACCATGCTAGCATGACAAGCAGGAAAATTCTTAAGAATTTGTGCTGAAATTTGCTAATGAGCTGGTGGGAATGTCGGATCCCATATTGCCTCATGGTGACATCTGAGGAAAAATGTTACTCAGCTATGATCTGCTGAGACATTTATGAACCAAGCTGGTAACAAACTGACTAATGGTACCATAGAAATGAATGATCAAACATTTCCTGAACTGGTGCAATGAACTGAGCACAGCAGAAAGAGCTGGAGCTCACTGACCTACCCCTGGAGCCTCGATCATTGTTTCCTTTTATTATGTTTATCCAACCTCCCTCATTGTTTTTCTCTCTAATTCTCTTTTAACAGTATGCCAACAATGGAAAAGATAAATCAATGGAGGTTTTCTTTTTTGCTTTCCCTAATCGGCTGGCATAGCTCATGATGTAATGAGTGAGGATGTATGTCCCTCAGCGAGGTCAATGAAGGGACTGTTCTCATTTGTTGTTGCTGTAACGGTGGTGGCCTTTCCACAAACTGTTGTTGCTATGGTAACCGGGGTTGGGGCAATGCCACGAGCAGGTCACTGATTCATTGTGTTTTGAGGTTGTTGTGCCTCATGGCCAAGAAAAGGGTGCTGCTTTTAAAGAGACAACTTAAAAAAAAAACAAAAAAACTCAACTTTCATATGTGAGTATGTGCTTTTTTTTTTATTTATTAGCATATGACTGACTTGATATCTCCTCTACTCTCCCACTCTGCTCAGGTGTTCTGCAGCCTCAGCTGACTCCCTCCTCCTTCCTCTTCACACTTAGACTCCAGCATCCTTCACGATGTCCTCTCAGGCCATGCCCATCCAGGGGTCAAGACCCGTGACCCCGCCGTTGACCTCTGAAGGATCCCCTCGCTCCCCAGCGTTACATGGTAAAGGCCAATTTAGCCATTTGAGGCTGCTGACTAAATATGTTGTATGACTGTTGACATAACAACACTGTTTTACTTTTGTTTAGCATTTCCTGTGCAGGTGGGAGTCTAAAGTCTCAGAAAATAGAACTGAGTTAAAATTTACCCATTTTAAGTTGGAGCATGGGCAGCACGGTGCCATAGTGCCGTTGCCTTATGGAAGAAGGTCATGGGTTCGATTCCCAGGTGTAGGGCCATTCTGTGTGTCCAGGGTGTACCCCATCCCTGCCCAGCATTGGCTGGTATTGACCCTGACGGATAAGTGGTAGAAAATGGGCCAGACGGAGAAGTTGAAGCATTGTGTTTGAAAGATGGGATCTTACAGTATGGGGAATATCATAGTGTACTAACTCTACAGTATGTAATCTATTTATACAGTTTAAGGTGGTAATGCCACAGTCAACACTCTCAGAATCACATTACACAGAAGATCAGTTGCTACGTAGTCATCATAATTAGTCATCAGACCAGACCGCCAATAATGAGAACTACTGTCAGTTGACTGCTTTTCTAAATGGTGGCCATTAATTCTATCAAATGGGTAGTGAGTTCATAAAAATCTCATAGATCATAACTTTAATGGAAAACATAACCCTCATTATTAGAGGAACAATTCTTCTTGCACTTGCACTGAAAGAATTAGCAGTTTTCATCAGTACTATATAGTGCATAGAGTATTGTCTGATTTTAATTAAATGCAGAGATGTTAGTCTGGCCAAAGACTGCCATGCTGCAAAAATACACCGTATAACAGCATGTTTTAGGCTGTCCAAATTTGTATTATGGCACATAACTGTAGTGCCATGATGTTACACACTGTGTTCTGTCCCAGCAGACTCCTTGCAGCCTCCAGTCTGCAGACACAGAGACCACTCACCTTCGCCCATGAGTGGCTACCTCATCCCCAGCCCTCTGCCCACCCGTAGAAACAGGACCCACTCAGCGTGAGAGCACACACACACTCCCCTGGTTTCAGTATAATGAACCTATCTTGGTGGAACTCTGCTCCATGAGATGCATAGCAAACCATGAATGCCATGTATTGGATGTCATTTCAGTAGAAAGAATTATAGATAGAATATAGTAGAAGAATATGATTGCTTTATGAGCTGAAGAATTGCTGTCAGACCTGTCCTGTTAAAACAATGGCTTCTTTCAAGCTGCATTAACAAGGGTTCAATGATTATGTAGCTGGTAGAAGCTAAAACAAAGATAAAAGGATGTGTGGAAAAACAAAATAAAAAAAAAGGTTTTATGCTGCTCTGTGTCTGCTGATTTGATTTTGCTAAATAATTCAGCTTTTGAGTCAAAGAAGCCTTAAGGATTTTTGATTATAAAATAAGATCTTCGTCTTGTAAATTGAGAGATGACATGAAACTTCAAATCAAGTTATGTCTTGTGTACTGTCACATGCCACTCAAAATGCTGCATTTACAGTAACTGTTGGATCTTCATTACTTTTTTTCTATCACTTCTTCCACTTGCCTTTCCACATTCCTCTTTCTCTACAGGACGGCTCGTGCAGCCGAGGGTCCAGTGTTTACTGGTGTGTGTAAATATTTTTCCCGCTCCAAAGGTCATGGCTTCATCACGCCATCAGACGGGGGCAAGGACATCTTTGTCCACATCTCAGAGTGAGTGTGTGTCTGTATGTCTGTGTGCGCGCTCATGCGCATGTGGATGTAACATGAGAACTTAAGGTTGGTGTGATTAAATGTCCTGAGGAATGCTTGCTGTCTTGAGTTGGGGGTGGAGTGGGGGGTATAATGGGGCATTTCAATATAGAAAGAAGATTAAAAAAAAAAAGGTTTTAATGTCAGTGTGTTCTTATGACTGTTATGATTCTTACGTGTGTGTGTGCGCGCGCGTGCGTGTGTGCTGGCGTGTGGATGGAAGGGGGTTTCTCATTGTCTCCAATGAGATGTATGCGAGGGCTGCTTTGGTTTGAATGGCTGTCCATTGAACTATAGTGGGGCTTTATGTAAGGGTAAAGGGACGCACACGCATGCACAAATGCAAATCCAGAGATAGACAGACCCACACACACACAGACGCACACAAAGCTTCCCTTTGGTGATGAGACAGACGGATTTCTTGTATTGTTTTACATTATACATTGTGCTGCTTTGTTCTGCTTGTATATAGGTGTTTAAGGCCATGTGTGTTCATGCATGCGTGCATTCATGTGTGTGCGTATGTGTACACGAGTGTATTTAAATGCAATGCTGATGTTGATAACAAAGGCATACTGGTGAAGGTCATCAGATGTTCTTTTGTACTCCTACACTACTACTGCAGCTACTGTCTGTGTGTGTGTGTGTGTGTGTGTGTGTGTGTGTGTGTGTGTGTGCGCGCACGCATCCAACACAACTTGACCTGTGTATAGTATGGTACAGTGGTACAGGTTGAAAAGTTTGTTCTCTGTGATAAATAATAGTGATTTGGCTCATAAACTCTGCGCTGTAATAGCCTTAATCAATGTTTTGTGATATTAAAGTGATAGTTAAGAATATTTGACATGTGGATATGTCTGTTATTTCAACATTTAGTGTATTTACCTGCAGTAGATTCAGATTATTGTGTTTCCTGATTAGAGAAACAGCAGGAGCAATAACCATGTTTAAAAACTCTTAAAATTTCTTCATCACTTGTTACATAGTGGAAACAAAATCAAGATTAATCCAGAAAAACTGCGTTTTGTTTTGTTTTGTTTGTTTGCTTGTCTTTTTTTTTCTTTTTTTCTAAGTCAAAAACACAAAAGAGAAGATGTTTTTCTGACTTGGAACTCAGGGCTTCTGTAGTCCAAACCTGATTTTAACTTCAGCTTGATTCTCATACTGAATGAGGACTTTGTCCTCCATTGCCACTTCATGTTATGAAGTTATGATGAGATGTCTGCATGGCAATCATGGAGTGTAGGTATAGTTTCAGTGGAAGAGTATTGACTAAATTATGTATTATATAAGACTCTGGAGTTATAATGTAATTAAACAACTTGAAATGCATCTGTGGCCTGGCAGGCAAATGTCACAACAGTGCGTAATAGCAGCAGAGCAAATGAAGTAACCTTTAGCTATCACATATTGAAGTCACATGATCCTTGAGTGTATCAAATGGACACACTGTCTAAATGACCACCATCAATACTGTCATCCAACATGCACATATTTGCACATAAGCATAGAAGTAGGCAGAACAGACAACAAAGCACCATGTTGAAATTGTCTGGTATTTAGTGGCACTTTTCATCACTTTTCAGCAAATGTCTCCATGTTAGCAAAAATATAACAGCAACTTGTATTAATTCATTTTAAATCAGTTTTGTTTGTTTTTTTCACCCACCCCCAGCATCGAGGGTGAGTATGTGCCGGTGGAAGGCGACGAGATGAGCTACAAGGTTTGCTCCATCCCGCCCAAACTTGAGAAGGTCCAGGCAGTGGAGGTGACCATAACCCATCTGAAACCAGGAACCAAACATGAGACCTGGACAGGACATGTCGTCAGCAGCTGAATGCTGCATGGAAGGGAAAGGGAGACGTAAAGGAAAATGGTAAAACAGGAGAGAGGGGTGTGGAGAACTGAAACTGAGAGCTGTTAGCAGGCAGAGGAAAAGCTGGTAATGTGATTAGACCTCCGCAGAGAAATCTATAAGAGAGCTAGGATACGTTGTGTGTCATTATAACCTCCTGAACGAGCTGATGTGACAAATAAAGATTTGGAGGAAAATCATATTTGTGTTAAAATCTTCCCTGTGGAGATGGAAAAGATACCATGGGCTTCACTAGTATTTGAATAGTTTCATGATTACAGTGGAGGAAATGTTTATCATAGAAAGATTGACATTACATACACACTACGTTACATTAGGTTTCTTGCTTTGGTATTTAGAGCCCCTTTGTTGAAATTTGATGTACAAGCTTTTACTTAATTTGGTGGGGAATTGATCTTCATTCTGGGAAACTTCTGGACATGTTCAACTCAGCTTTGTAGCATTTCAGAATAAGTGACTGTGGTCACAACAGAGCTGATGTGGAGTTATGCTAGCTGTTCATTTTAGATTTCCTAGCACAATGGACACATTTCTAGGTTTACTGTTTATGCCTACTTCTGCCCAGAGAACTTACAGCTCTGTCTGTGCCTACTCATACCAATATATTATCTGTATTTGATCATGTGGCCAAGTGAATGATATAAAGCGTCTGCAACTGCTACACATTGTTTGAGTTTTTCATTCATTTTTTCTGACTGGATTTGGTGTAACAATATATGGATCATATACAATTGTGGAAAGTAAATAAGTGCATTTACTCAAGTACATTAAGCACAACTTCCAGCTATTTGTCCTATACTAATATCACAATTTAATGCTATCTTCACTCCCCCACATTTATAGTTTTAATCATAGGTTACTTTGAATATTAGGGGTTGACATCATGGTTAGAATAATGTGTTTAAAATAAAACCTTTGTGAGAGATTTAACCAGTAGTTTGCTTCTGCCAGGAAAAACCCTGTGTGGGTGGGTCCAGCTCCACTAAACTTGTTATGATTTAGTTTTAATAAATGTTCTCAAGATCTCATAGTGAAGTCTAAAAAAAGTTTGTGAATTTGAACATTTTCTTCTCCCATTAATCTAATCATAACTTCTCAGACTGATCTGCTGTCAGCAGAAATAAAACGACAGAAAGAAGCCAACAAAGGTAATGGCAGCGACAAAAGGAACAAGCTGCTGACATTTCAGTAGTACTCTTTTATTGATGTCAAATGTTATAATATATCAGTCACAGGAACCAAAGCAGTACTTAAGCTTTAATCCTTTAACTACAGTTTAAGAAACAGTACTGTTAATATTTGAAATTTAGTAAAACAAACTTACCTGTTATGGATTATTTTCACATTGGTGTTTTGACATTTACAGATCACCAAGCAATTGATCTGAACAGTTTGTTTGAATAAGTGCATTTTGGGGAAAAAAGTCCGAATATGCTTTCGGATAATAATGAGGTTTGCCTCACTGAATCTTATCATATGTAAGTATCATATGTTTGATATGGCAGTTCCCATCATAGATAGATTTCACTCTGCTGCCCCCCTCTGCCGTCATCTTCTTACTGCAGCTTGACAACTGTGAGGTCACACTATTTTCTGCTCACACTTAGCCATCTTTTTCACAATTTAGATAGACAGCGTTTAAATTCTAAACGATGAAGAGAGTTGGCCAAGGAATTATGATATTTTAGTCAGAGGAAGCAGAAAAATGTGATCAAACACTGATGGGACAAATTCATGTTAGGAATTTTGAAATTTGGGCCTAAAACACCTCAGAAATAGAAGCGACTGAGATGCTGTTCTGACCTGAGCAGTTCAAATGAAAACCCGCTAAAAGAGAGACTCACACCAGCTTCATGATTGCCTTTTCTCTTTAAACAACAACATGACTTGCATCATGTGGGATTCCCCATTGATAAGAAAACCCTGCTTTTGTTCTCAAACTAGAATTCAATTAACAGAACTAAAGATTCATTTTGTCACCTGATATGACAGATTTTTGATTACTTTTCTGGAAAAATTACAGATAAAGCATTTTACAGATAGATATGTTATTCTGTACCGACAGTTATAGTAATTTTATATGATGCTGAGTCCAATTAAAAAAAATATATATATAAATAAATAAAGTTTAATTGTAACCAGGAGAGAAGATTTTCTGGCTAGTTTTATTCAGTTACCTATCAGTACTATGATATTTGATTTAAAATTGGTACTTGTTTACAGTGTTGGCAAAAAAAAAACAACAACCAAGACTGTTGTATAGTAGCAACATCAATAAGAAGAACTAGAATTAGGATTATAATAATAATTAGCATAAGAATAATAATGATCTGTAAATCATTATTTGCCCTGTGTTTGAGCCCAGTGTATGTTGTGGTATGTTGTTTCTAACTGTGACCACTGGACGACAGCATACAGTCATAACTGTTAACTACCAGATCAGCCAAAGAAGACACAATACTTCACCACCTCCAGCTATTCAAAATGAAGCCAAACTGTTGTTTGCTTTATTCAGAGGCTCTTTTTGTGGCCCTGTTGATATTAGTTGTGTTGTTGTTGGTTTTTTTCCATGGAATATTTGAAAAAAAAAAAAAAAACAAAAAAAAAATCTTGACTTGGAAATGACAGAAACGATCAGTTTTAATTATTGCATTTCTGAACAGTCATCAACAGTCAACATGCAGAACACAGGGACCCCTGAATGAGAGAAAATAATACAGAATACAACTCAGTCAGGCCCTGTCCCGTCCCAGCCTACATCACTCTGACTCACTGCCCGCAGTAGTTGAGCACTCCTTCTGTTTGCACTTTCCATTCCCAAGATAATAACGCTGATGACATCAATATGGCATCACCGGGGATTTTCTTCAATCCTGGAAAACTCTGACCGTCTTTGGACAGAGAGCAGTGTTTTTGCCTGACGCCTGTGGCAGATCCACCTGAGCAGCTCTCTGGGAGGTAATAAGCAGGCTGAGAGGAGTGAGGTCATTGCGCATGACCTGCAGTAGTGCAGGGACATGATAATAATTAGAACAGTAACACCTCCACCTATGCTGACCTGCCTTCAGCGGCGGGATGTTCTGTTGCTGTTGGACAGAGTTTCCCTTCCCATTTATTCCACATCATGCTGGTATTTATTCTGCTTCCATGAGCCGATGAGGTGAATTTGACCGGCAGGTGTCGTCTAATCTGACAGGCAGCTGAGGGGACTTGAGTGCCAGAGCAGAAATCAGAAATCCAGTGAAGGCAGCTGAGCCCGGGGCCTGGGCCCCGAGTCACGTGGCGGCAGCTGACCCCCAGGGTTGCTGGTTCGATTCCCCGGTGACGGTAAAACAGCAGTCAGACAGCTCAGGGAGGAGTGAAGGCAGACAGAGAGAGGTGGAGGGGAAAGACAATAAAAGGTGGTGAGAATGAGAGGAAAGACGGAACAGGGAGAGGGAGAGGGATGGAGGCAAACAGATGATGAGAGGGGGGAGGAGGAGGGGGAGGAGCAGAGGAGGAGGCAGGCGCTCAGGCTGTTCACTCGCAGCAGCAGCAGCAACAGCAGGACAATGGACCGTCTCTGCCGCCGATCCTAACGGGCACCGGGGCCGCTTCCGACCGACCGCGACACCAGGTATGAGTGAGGGCAGCGGGGGGCCCTGCGTTAAATCCGCTCTCTGTCAGGGACACAGGAGCAGAGGAGAGGCTGCAGGAAGGAAGCGACGCAGCGCAGCAGTCCGCCAGCAGGGCCCGACACACCGACCGGCTGCCTCCGGGTCCTAAACCGGCCGGGGACCCGTTACAGCTGCCGTCGGTACGAGCTGGATCTTACAGACTCGGCGGGTCGCTGCAGGAAAAGCGCCGTTTGCGAGTTTGTTCGATCGCTGCGTTTCCAGTAAGAGCGTCTCGCCGAACTCCCATGTAAAATGTCGCTGTTTAACATTTCCGTGCTCACCTGCAGAGGTAAACACACCCGAGTCAGTGAATTCGCCCTGTCCTGTCCTGTCCTGAGTTTTCTGACAAATTCGGCGTGCGATTAATGCACCACACTTTGTTCGATATGTATTTAAATCCAGTCTCAGTTTGAGAGAACCGCGCACGTCCCGAGTCGCCGAAGTGTATTTTGACGTGCGGTAAACAGAGGGACAACGCGCCAACCACAAATAATAGTTGACCTTTAAACTCTAGTAAACGCTTCTTTGTGCATTGCAGACGCCCCGAATTAATGGGCGCCACGTGACAATTCAAAGTGGATGTTCGATTTTATTTAGTGATGGATATTTAAATGCATGAAAAGCAGCGCCTCGGAAAAATAGGCAGATTGGGGATGGAAGTCCGGAGCAGATGTCGGGTCTGCCAACAATGCCTGTGTCTAGCCAGCAGCAGCAGCAGCACGCAGTATGTCTGCCAGGATGAACCTCTACACGAGGCCCGGGCTGGGAGGCTCCTCCACAGATGCAGGGATTGTGGTGTGAATAGACGGAGTCATTGTAGTTGTCATAATGTACCTTCTGTTAGAAAGTGCGTCCGTGACGCACATTGAGGGGCGCCGATGCAGAGATGCTGTGCAGCCACGGAGGACTTAGGGGCTCATTATTACTCATGTCTGCACGGACAGCCGACAAACATCCACACCAGTGGCTGCAGTGTGTGTCGCGCATTGACCACACATATGTGCATACAAACAGGGACAGCTGTGACTGGATGCACACAACTGAAGTCCTGTGTTACAAAACACGGTGAGGCAAGGTCATTCTTGCCATATTAACCAACCAAACACAGAAAGCAAAGGACAGAGTGTTTGTGTGTGCTGTGGCTGGTGTTTTGTGAAGGGAGGGGCTTCTCGTGGGTCTCCCATCAATAGATCAGAAGTCAATAGTCTTTTTCCTCCATAAGGTGAGGATGATTGCTGCAGGGAGGTGAGCAGTGGCTGTGCTGTGCTGTATTTATTTTGGACTGTGTTGACCTGACGGAGACAGCGAGTGTGTAACATTGGTGGGAGGATGAAAGTAGCTCTTCTCCTTATCTGGAGGATGTGGCTGGATACAATGCACAGGAATGTAGTTACTGTGCAGATAAATCCACATGGACAGGGGTGATTACAAAGCAGCATCAGAGGGACCGAGGCAAATCTGCTACGTTGATGACTGGGGGCTCGGTGAATGATGCCATTCATCAACAACAAACAGCAAAATGCATAAAGGTCTCTCCATCTGTAAACAGGATAATCAAAGCGAGACAGTAGAACAGGACACAACGGCAGACCGCAGGGGATTAGGGGCAACGGGAGAGAGATGAAGTTGTTCTCGGAAAGATGAAATCAAATCTGGGGTTTATGCTCATACTGTATTTAGCAACTAGTAGAAACACCACAAAAGAAGATGTGGACAATACGTCAGGTCAAGATGGAGTTGTGGAGACTGGAGTCAGCTTGTGTTTGTCTGTGTTGTGTATTCCAAATTTGCGCATGTCAGGTTGCGTTCATCAGTTTGATGATAAGCCAATATTTCCATCTTAGCAATAACAAGAAAGAGCTCAGGAGGTATCTTAGCTCCATGTGTGTGTGGAAATGTATTGGCTTTACGTTGGATCCGCTCACTTTGGTTCTCATGATCAGTGTGTAAGAATCAACGTTTCAGCAAGACAGTGTCACAAGACCTTGTGTGGTTGCATATTGTGTGAATGGATGCGTGTGTGTCGGTCCTGCTATGGTCAGCAGTGTCACCTTACAACAGACAGGGACATAAGTGACCTTTCCTGCGCTACTCAGGATACAACAGTGTTTATTTTATTCAAGTTAAAGTAGGGTTTACCTTCCTAAACACACTAATCTTGTAAACAATGCAACATCCTGTCAGTTTGTTGCCGTTGCCATGGATGTAAAGACCTACAGCCAGACAAACAGCAACAGGATCCAGCATGTTTTATCCACTCTCAGTTCAGATGCATATTTCCGCTTATTCTGCACAATATTTGTACCACATGATGTTTTTGTGCAATCCTACATTTTTAGAAATCAGTGAAGCAATTAGTTAGTTATTTGAACATTTTATTTTATTTTTTTTTTTTTTTTACACAGATTTCTTACATTTTATGTTAACAGATTAATTGGTGATGAAAAGAATTCACCGCAGTGCCAATTAAAGTCTAAGGTTCCCTCCTATTAAGACAATAACCTGGTGTTTATCAGTTAGTGTATTTCCAGCCATCTGTTTTGAGCATATGCAAAAGAAAAGTTCATAACTGCATTAAAGTTTGTACTTCTAACTGGGGTGTATATTTGTATATTGATTAAAACTAAATGTGACAAATCGTTATGGAAACAGTTATGGAGTGTATAAATAATTAGTGACCCGTCTATCACTCAAGCGTCCACTGGGGAGATGAAAGAGATGAGAATGTCTGATATGTGTTGACTGATTTTCTACGCTCTGCAGTTTGACTGGTGAGCTAAATTCATCATCGCATTGCGTCTTTTTCTTCTGAAACGGTTTAATGATCCCCTGACTGGAAATAACAGCAATGGATGTGAACACTCAATAATCCTGATTTTCACAAAAATTTGCTGTAATTGGGCAGAAACTTGAGGAAGGTTGTTTGGGATCAGACGCGATATTTCAGATTTAGAGGAGAAGGTCTGAATGACTGAAAAAAAAGTAGAGTTGTAAAGAGTTTGGCACAGGGAGTGCCTACAAAAGAGCTGCACTTTGGGAAATGTAGGAGCTGAGCTATTTGATACATCAGAGCATCTGAGTGTCTGCTGTTTGAATATTTAGTAGATTCCCTAGGAAGTCTATGATGAAGGCTAAATTGTTGGATTATCCCTTTAAAGGTGCATGATGTGGTCATGTACATTTTAACCTCACTTCATCTTCATAGTGGATGACATGGTTTTACTCCAGACACACTGTTAAATCACTGTCTGATTAGACAATTTATGGGGACTTATTTGTGACCAAAAACACCATAAAACATGAAAAAAAAAAAAAACAATGACGTGATATTGTACTATTGTAGGGCTGTCTCATTCTGGGATAGTTTGTCGAAACCAGAGTGGAAAATGTGACTGAAGGATTTGGCTGCTTCAGAGTCAAAGCAGTTAAATAAGAGGAACACAGGTTACTTTAGTGTGGCTTTTTTTGCATTGCAGTGTTGAACTACAGCAAATACAGGTTGTATCGTGATGACAATTTAAGTCAGACAACAGTATGAATCTTCACACCTCAGCTGTGAATTTTCACAAAAAGCCCACAGGCGGCTGGAAAAAGGAGACGTGGTGTCTCTGGCTCCGTCCACATCTGATTAAATAACAGTCTGAGCTGCCAAACCACTCATTTCTATTTAACCTTTAAAGTGGTCAACAGTTAGATCCTTGCTTTATCAGACGTAGCCAGAGATCACACAGGCCATGTCAGTGTAATGCTAAGCTAACTGTACGGACATGAGTGGAATCAACATCTGGTTGGCCACAGAAAAATGTCATGTTTTTTTGAGAGGGGGAGTTGCTGAGCTTGCTTTGTTGGATTGTGTAAGATAGTCAGAAAACTGCTAGTATGACATCAACTCATCAAAAGACAGCAAAAAATAAAAGAGAGCCGTTTTGAACACAACATGCTTGGAAAGACAGCAGCCGAGAGCAGACTGGACTGATGATCTCATAGTCATGGTTCAACAAACATTTTCACGAGATCTGGAAAAACAAGGACCAGACCATGACCCTCACATTTTCACATCCCTCTCCTAAAACCTGGGCTAGCTTCCTTTTCTTACTCTGTCGTCTTCAGCTGTTTAATGCTGCTGCACCAAGATGCAGAAGGGACATTCAGCCCTGATGAAAAGAGCAGTTATTACCACAGCACTCATCTGACAGCACATGCTGCAACACGACTGCAATTACATTGTAAACATGACAAAACAGTTTGATAGCTGAGGAGCACGGGAGTGTGGAGTGTTCACACACTGACTTTGTCACAAAGTGAGTTTGGCATTCAGAGCAGCAACACCAAGCTGCACGTCATGTGAGGTAACAATGCGTCACGATTTTAATTGGATTATTTCGACAGCTCCCGGAGCGCCATGTGGGTGTTCAAAAACACAATAAACCAGTTGTTGTCATATTTGCCAATGGTGTTGCTCATTTCCAGCTTATACAATATTTATTTTTTATTAGATGGTAACTAATATATAGATTGTAGATCTGACGATTCTGTTGTGGAGTAATAGTTAAATATAAAATCCTGCTGGACATACACTACAGGTCAAAAATACTAGAACACCCCAATTTTCTTTTTTTTTTTTTCATTTAAAATTATGCAGCGTGTTGTCTCATTGTTCTCTGAAATGACTGCAGAGAGCAAACAAAAAAATTTAAGTTGAAAAAGAAATCATGGAATCAATTTATAGAACAAAAGGTATTCTGAACTTTTGGCTCATCAAAGAAGCCACCTTTAACAAATTTAACGGATGAACACACTCGTGGCATTCTTTCTACAGTGGCACTTGTAGGTTCCTTCTCTTCCACTCTTCTGTCCAGTTCCTCTGGAGGCTGTGCTGTCCACTCCATGCTTTCAAGCCCATCGTGTTCTTTTTTCCTAAAGCACAGCTCGGACTGATGTTTTGGGTCATTATCCTGCACTAGGATGAACCCCTGACCGAGCAGGCAGATACCAGAGGGGACAGCATGGCGCTGCAGAATGCTGTGGTGCCTCTCACCGACCGTAGCCCCAGACCATCACGTTTCCTCCTCCATGTTTGATAGCGGATGTCCCACCCTGAGGACATCAACTTTTTCTACCTCAACGGTGTACAAGCATCGTCTGTGATGAAGCACAAATTTCTAATTTCTAAATTAGAAATTATTTTGATTCACCAGCACATAATAACTTCTTCCAGTTTCTCAGGAGTGAATTTGCAGTGTTTAGAGGTCCAGGCAAGCCTCTTTTTCTTATTCTGACATCTCACCGATGGCTTTCTTGCTGCAACTCTATCTGTCAAACCTGCAACTTGAAGTCTTCTCTTCACAGTTGAAACTGAGACTTGTTTTCTACCACTATTAAGCTGTGCCTGAAGGTGTTTTCCTGTGAGCCGCCTATCATGCAAGCTGTTGAGTCTTAGCAACCTGTCCTCTGAGTCTGTTGTGGCTTTGGGTCTGCCAGACCCCTTCCTGTCAGAGTTTCCCCCAGTTTCTGAGAGCTGTAATGTACTCAGTGAGACCTTGATGAACTTAATTGCTATGATGGCCTCGCTCTCTCCCATTGTTAATTGTCTTTTTCTTGCCATTTTATGACACGTAGCTTTCTGCAGTGCAGTACAGTAAAGTAATGTACCACAGTGTGTTCCAACACTACTTTTATGCAAACAGAAGGGGTTGTAAGTAATCAAGAAAGGTTTGGACCCCTGTAGGAATTTTAGCACCAACTTTCAACGCTTCATCAACCTCCATTGATGCTGAAAAACATTTAACTGTTAACTCGTTTCTTGAGCCCAGAAAAAGGCCTTTTTGAAAGGCACATTATTTTTCAGGTGGTAACAGGGAGAACATACAAACTCCGCACAGAAAGGCCCAGGCTGGGAAGAGAACCCATGATCTTCTTAGTGTGGGGCAACAGCTCTAACCACTATGCTGCTGTGCTGCCCTGGTATTTGCTAACAGGACAGAATATGTAAAACAAATTTTTCATTGAATGGCATGGTGGTAGGTGGTTTGGATACCACAAGAAGAGGATTCGAAGTTCAACCCCACCTCTGTGTATGCTCTCCTTGTGCTTGTGTGGGTTCGTCCAGCTTCCTCCCACAGTCCACAGATGAGTGGGTTCAAGGTGATTTGCTGGCTCTAAATTGCCCGTAGTTGCACGTAAACGGCTGTTTTCTCGATGTGTGTAGCTCAGTGATGGACAGCTGACTGGCCCAGGATGAACTTTACCCTCGGCTGATGTCAGCTGGGATTGGTTCCTGCCCTCCCTGTGACTCTGAAAGGATAAGCAGTGCAGATAATTAATGAAGGAAAGTTTCAAGCTTTAAGTCAATTTGAAAACTGAAAAAAGCTCAAACATCTGCTCTGACACTGTACAACATGTTTTCACAAGGGAAGCATCACAATTGTGACAGTTTTATCAAAGTTGTTACAGTACAGATCACATTTTTCCCGACTAGACCTCAATTAATTGATTTTTGTCTAAATTAATCATCAGAAAATTGAAAACATACCACCCATTATCTGAAATGCTCTTCTCTGGTTTGTGTAATTGTAATTGAAATTACTGAGTTGAAGATATTTGGGGACTAAAGGAATAAAAGAAAAAACACGCATTTCTCTTGAGCCCCAGCAGAGGAGCATAATTTGGACCAATCAGAAGAGAGGAGTAGGCAGTGCTATAGTGAGCTGCAGGTCATTGTTACTCACTGTTCAGTACAGAGAGCAGGAGGAAACATCACTGGCTGGAACAAACAATAATTATTTTCAGCTCTGGCCTTTGTCACCATGACCTCTAACCTATAACAGCTTTCGCCTACACTTCTCTTTCGCCTACTCTTCTCAACAAATTATTTTGACAATTATTTCTCAATTAGTTGTTTAGTCAGACATTTCAACATTGTTTGGGTTTTTGAAATCAATTATGATTGATTAAAACATAATCAAAAATGATTAATCACAAATGAACCATTGATCTGTCTCTGTGTTTGATTCAGGAGGTGAATGTCAAACAGCTTCAGGATGCTGCAGTCCTCATCCCTGCTGACCGGCTGTTCATTAAGGAGGATCTGATTTACCAAACATGATGAAGACCGAGCCCCCGGCGGCTATGGGGAGCAATGGAGCATCAGGTGGGAGTGGCGGGGGAAGCAGCAGCTCGAACCTGCGGAGTCCCTCGCCCCACCGCAATGCCTACGAGGCAGGGCTGGCAGCACTGAAGAAGGCCACCGACCACCTCAACAACACTGCCAATGGAGGATCTGAGCCTTCCTCCAAGCCCGCTCCACTACCCCGCCCAACTGGGAGAGGCCGGAAATATGGATCAAACGTCCACCGCATCAAGAATATGTTCATGCAGATGCAGTCTCCTGGTGATGAGGAGGACGGAGCCAAGATGATTGGTAAAGACCAATCTGTTTTCTGTTGAAGCTCAAACATTATGGCGACGGTCCTTGTCAGTCCTCAGCCCCTGCACACCTTTCCATGTTCTAAACATTGTAGCTGTTTAGACTTGTAGACCTGCTATAAATTAACTTAACTCCTTGTCCAAACAACCATTGTTCAATCATAGATTTGCATAGTTAGACGCTGCAAGTCTGTCAACTTAGAATTCTGCAGGTTTCAGCTATCAGCTTCATTATCTGGAGAGTTTGGAGTCTTTTCAGCCATTTTGAAAAACTAATTTAAACCTGCCAGTCCAAAACATAGCATACTGTTTACTAACAACGTTGTGGGGGTCAGCAGGTGATGTGTTCTCTGCTTTGCTCTTTATTGCATTTGTGGAAGTTCACATCCAAGCAGTGGTGGACAAAATACAACGCTACAGTACTTGAGTCAAAGTACAGGAGTACTTGCTTTTCAAAATACTTAAGCATTCAAAGTACTTTTCATCATAATGCAGTGTGTCCTGCCACTGAACATTCAAAGAATCTGACTAAAATAATGCAGTGAATGAATCGATTTGTAATGAAGATTATTGAACAGGAAATCATATTGAAACAAACTCTAACTGACAGAAGGACCAACACTGTAATTATCTTGTCCTTTTTATTAAAAGAAAACCGCCCCTGTTCAAAATTAAAATGCTAAATAAAATAAATTACAATAAACTTCTTGACTCAGTGAAAAAAATCACTGAACTTAAAGCCACAGAGAGAAAGTTTAACATGGAGTAACAGCCCAAAAAGTGCAATTTTTCTTTGCATTCTCCCCTCGTTCTTCCCCCTCACTCCCCTCACTCTCCTGTCCTCCAACCCTCTCTCCTCTCTCTCCACTCCTCCTCCTAGTCTACTGCTCAAACTGGAAGAATTTCTCGTTCATCCTCAGCAGAAGCTGGTTATCAAAGCCCTTCACACAGGCAGCAGAGGCAGGCAGGGCTGTGTTTAGACTCAGAGACAGGTTGGACACAGCTGGGAAGGAAGCCAGCATGTCAAATCCAAATTTTACAAATAACACATTTAAAACCAAAAGAACCACTCTTTACTTATGTGAGTTCAAACACGGAGTTCGGGTATGACCACGGCTGATCAGGGAGAGCAAGAGCAGCTTCGTCTCCATTGCTGGATCACCTAAATCACTCAAGTAAAGTACAGATCCTCAAAAATTGTACAGTTATAATACAGAGTTATACCAAGCTGCTCTGTACTTCTTGGCTTGTTCATTTGTAGCTTTGCCCAGCCATTAGCTCAGTCATGTGTAGTGCTTAATTAAGTAACTGCTGAAACGCAATGTGTACTAGACAACTTTGCTATTCTGAAGTGTTCATGTTTCATTACGCTGGTGGTTATTTCTCACAGTACTCAGCTTGGTCTGCACAGTGTTAAAGCAAGTATTGGAAACAATGGCCAAAATGATACCATTAAGAAATAAAACATTTTCCCTTTTCCCCTTTAATGTTTCCATGACCTTTGCTGTCATTGGTAGGAAAAGAGCAGGCGGTTAAGCTGTCCCTGCCGAGAGCGTCCAGTCTCAATGAGAATGTCGACCACAGTGCCCTGCTCAAAATGGGGGCCACAGTCTCTGAGAGGGTCAACCGGTTTGACTCTAAGGCAGGTGGGGAGGGTGGATCTTCTGCAATGGGCTTCTCCAAACTGCAGGAGACTAGGAGGATATTCGAACAGCGGACTCTCCAGGTCAGAGAAATCTTTTCTTCTGTGTATGTATGCAAATACTTTTCATTTCATCAAGTCAACCAGAAATCATCATCTGACTGATTCTTCATTTTTCCTCCAGGAGAAGCAGGCAGCCACTAACCGCATCTTGCTGAAGAAGGAGCGGGCTTCGGGATTCCAGGGCAGCCGTTTAGATGTTGTGGCCCGGTTTAATGGCTCCACCGAGGCTCTTGACCGGCTGGACGACACCCCCGCTGCCCCTCCCTTACCTGCCACCATTCCTGCTGCTGCCGCTTCGGTCGGGCCTGGTGAGGCCGTCAGCCCCACTGTGAGCCAGCTCAGTGCTGCGTTTGAGAAGGGTGAATTACAAAACAACCTCTACCTCCCCCAGCGTCGGTCAGCGCCTGCCCTAGCACCAAAGCCCAAACCTCCAGCCAGAGCAGAGGCTGTTGGCAGGAAGGTGTGGGGGTTTTCTTCACTTAAAAACTTTCAAAGAAAGCTGCCTGCAGCAAAGTGCTGAAACCAAAAGCTATGAATTCATTTATGACCTCCTCTTGTCTCTCTCTCTCTCAGGCGAAGGTGGTGCCTCCAGGTAAGGACTCTGAGGTGGAGACATCAGCAGGAGTTGTTGTCACTGAAGCAGCAGAGCTACAAGAGGTGGCCGGTTCTCTGCAGAGGAGCATAGAAGGAGTGGCGGCCAGCGAGGAGAAGGAACGGTTCGGACAGACAGGAGACCAGGTCTCCAACTCCTCTTACTCCTCGTCGTCCTCGGTGGCTGCAACTTCCTCTTCCTCCTCAGAGGGCAAAAAGGAGTCGGAGAGCCAGCCAACATCGACCGAAGCCAGGGGCTCGAGTACAGCGACTGCCCCAGAGCTGCAGACACAAGCTGATGAGCAAGATGGCTCTACTGGGGGGTCTGAGGCTGGAGCCAGACTGGTGCAGGCTGAGGTTCATGCCTCGTTGGAAAATGGAGAAAAAGAACCTCCAGGCTCCTCCCCCTCAGAGGAGGACAAAGAAGAGGACTTTGAGGGGCCAGGAGCAAAAGAGGAAGATGAGAATGATGACGATGGCTCGAGGAAGGAGGATTACTCAGAGGGGGATCTGGTGGATATCAGTGCGTACAGCGGGCTAGGGGAGGAGGACTCTGGAGGGAGCCAACTGGATGATGAAGATGATGAGGAGGATGAGGGGGCGTACCAGCCTGAGACCAGTTGCTCTGAGATTGCAGGCCTCCCTGAGGAAGAGGAGCCTGCACCGTCCAATAGGAAGATTCGATTTAGCACTGAGCCAATCAAGGTGAGTTTTTGTTGAACGTTATCTGTGTTCTGTAATCTCTCCTCGGTGGCACAGTTGTTTTCACAAATGCCAAGATCACACTTATTAGTGAGAGGGATCACAACTTGTTGATGTTTGTGTGGTCTGAGCTGCTCCGTCAGAGGAACCTCCTGTGCTCTCCAGTTTCAGCCACATGGTAATTTCCACTGGAGAACTGCTTCATTTAAATACATGACTGACAATCCTCTGCGGGACATGAAAGATGCTGGCCTTTTAGAGGCCTGATCAAATTTTTACATTTCCTCAATTTCAGTCTAACACAGGCGTCAAAAGGCCAGAGAAGGCCAGTAATGTTTGGAAGCACCCTCTGGGGACAGTGAATATTTTGGGGGGTAGTTGCCAGAAACATGAGGATTCAGCCAGTTTGTTGACAAGTTCATCTCTAACCCTTTAGAGTGGCTAAAAGCAACAGGATGGTTGCTGGGGTTTTCTTTTTGGAGCATTATTACTTTTATTTTCTTTTTGTTATCTTTTAATCAGCACAAGACAGTGTTCTTTAAAAAGAGGTCAGGAGTTCAAGAGCAATTAAAAACCTAATTACCTGCATGGCCTACAGTTTAGTCAAAGTACAGTAACAGACAGTAAAAGACAGATTTAAAGCTGCACATATTAATATTTTCATACTAACTATGGATCAAACAACTAGGCTTGGCTACATATTATGTTTTTGGCAGTAATACTGATACCTGAATACCTTGACTTTAGCACTGACTCTAAATGGAAGCTTAATCTTAACTTAATGGTACTTTCTGGTTCCATCAGACCCGATTTATAAAAAAGGAAAATTAAAACCGATTACAGCAGCATTAGTTTTACATAAGTTTTATTTTTAAGCTCTTTACTCACTTAAACATGTTTGTGTAAATAAACAGTCAATCACCTGCATTATCATCATCATTAATTATTATTATCTCAGTCCAAGCATGCTTCATACTGATTGAGTCACTCAGAAAGATAAGATTTACTTCACATCTTAGCTATGTTTTTCAATCCTCAGGAGTATCAAGGCTATTTGATCGGTCCATGAAAGTGCTGAGGTTTGACACCCAGACCTATATTTAGTTCCTCAATGTGACAATCCCACAGTCAGTCGGCCAACTCTGAAGCTTCTTTTCCTATTTTAGCGTCCTTTCGCTCCTAATTTTGGTTTTAAGACCTCGATCTTTACTATATAGATTCGCTCATCAAACCAAGCAGGTCAACACTTAGCTAAAAGAATAACAGATTCATATGTTCATCTATGAACAGAGGAATTCTAACTCCGCAGGATTTTAAAGAAGCAGCTGTTTGCTAACATATTTGACAGCTTCATATGAATGCAGCTGTAATGAAGTTGCAGTCTCTGCATGTGTTGTGCTATCTCCCACAACATAGAGAGTATAAAAGAAAATATAGAAACAGCAAGGAAATGACAGTGGATTCACTGACTTCCTCTTTCTTTAACATCACACACACACTCTCACACACTCCCACACGGGTTTCTGGGGGGATTTTTGCTCTTTGATTTCGCCACAGCATATCCTGCTGACTTGGCTGTGTGTGCATGTGTTTGAACATAGATCTTGATTGAACAGAAGCTCCTTTCTATACTGGATTACTTGATTCTCCTAACTCTCCCACATTGGCCCGTTCACCCTCACCGCAAAGTGCAGCAGTCAGCTGGTTGAGCTCAGAAAATTGTGAAACATGCCTGAACATGCATTGGCAGAGCTGCTGCGTTAACAACATACCTCCTGAGACAAACCGTGCAATGGCACAACAAAGGGCATTACATGGTAATATACCACTTCACAGAAGGAAATGGAAGGATTGAATGTTAGCAGTGACACACTGACCATTCGGACCACAGAGCTCCATCATGTCCACTTATGCAGGTGGTTGGAGGAGGAATGTGTTTTATTGACCTGACAGGCGTCAGGTCAAAAATGAATTCCTGCCATGTACTTGGACCTTGAAACGTTTAACTGCAGTCGTCTTTCACCACAATGCAGCTAAAATTGGAGTTGTGGTATGAGGCGGAGCTGTTTGCTGTGAAGGTAACTTCTGCTGTCAGCTGCCAAGCCAGTCATGTTAAACCAGCCGGTGCTGCAGATGTGCAGCCACCTGCTCTTACATTAAGCAGATATTGGTTTCAGTATATTGGTATTGGGACCCATTTTTATTCTGCCCTATTTGTTTTTTTCTACTTGTCTTCGTTTATCATACATCGTGCAGTAACTATAAACGCATGATAAGTGTTTACACAGAGTTGCTGCAGTTACAGTTGCAGTAACTTAACGTTGGACATTGTAGTGAAAATGACTGAGCTGCTTTGAAACTTTGCACAGGCTGACTTCCTGTAGCTGCCGCCCTCAGCTCTTTGTCTATCTCTGTTTCATCTCTTCAGAGGGTGCACTCACTGTGAACAACATGCAACAGCCACTGACATTTGTTTTATCAACATCAATCATACATACCTGCAGTCGATAGGAACCCTGCAATCAAATCCAGGATGGGCAGAGAAAACAGTAAAACCTAAACGTATATGCACATTGTCAGCATTTTGAAAGAAAATGAATAACATGGTGTGCGGAGCTCAGTTTGCATGTAGTAATTATAATCTCTAAATCTTCTAGTGTGGGTTAGGCTAGTCTGACTCACCAGGTGTAGGCTGTAGGTGTAAGATGGCCATTGGGCAACTATTTGAAGATTTGAATTGTGCAGTCCCACTGGTGGTGCTTTATGAGCCATTTCAAGCTTTCAAGCTTCTTTGCTTCTCTTAAGCCTCAACTATCAGTGATCAAAACAGGCAAGAGTTACTGAAAAGTGTTACTGACCTTCATGTCACTGCTAGCAGCTGTTGTGCATTTTCATTCTACATTTTAAACTACCACTGTGCTCACTGTTCCTCATTTGTTGTATTTTTTGCAATTAATTAGCTTCAAAAGTCCTCCAGCTTGCACATCACAAAAGGCCATGTAGGTGTTTCAAAGTAGCCTGAAGTTATGACTTTTTTGCACTAGTACAGGCAATAGTCAATATCCGGTTATAGTTAAGGTTACAACACCTGGATCCACATCTGTCAGCAGTTCACATTACATAATGAACTCTGATGGTAAACAGCAGGTAGATAATCATCTTTCCAATGAAAGCAAATTAGAAGCAGAAAATAAATATAAAGTTATATGAGGGCATATAAAGTCTTTGACTCATACTGTACGTTGTCTCTCATTTTCTCACAATGAAAATGCAATTATACCATAACATATTGGTCATTGTGATATTTTGACATTCTTGTGTTATTCATATATACAGTCTAAATTGGCATGGATGCCAAATAGGAAAAAGGGGCAGCAGCTTCAACCTGAACAGAAAATATACTCATTCCGGGTCTGAATACACCACAAACACACACACTCACACACCACCTCTCATTCACACACTCGTGGTCATGGCAGGAACCTCAGCAGATTTATAGACCTGGACTGGAATTGTAGTAAGCAAACCAAAGACTAGTCAAAACCGCAAAAGTAAGACTCAGTCACTGTGAGGGAATAAACACAGCTCTAGTTACTCTCTGTATGTGCATCACTGCATATTTCCATTTTTTGTCACTTCGTAGATGTATCCATGAGGGATTCAACACAGCACCATGCAGAGTGAACTCATCCCTGAGACACTCTGACTGTCTGAACTTGTTGGGCTCAAACCAGAGAGTGGCAGAGAGGTGTTTTGCCGTAGGTAACAGAAAACACAATTGAGAGAGTCACTGTTGAGTCATGTCAGGTACTATCTCAGTTTCATAAATGCTGGGTAATTATTGTTGTGCATCTGGTGCTAAACGAACCTCCAGCCTAACCTTTCGTTAGTGTTGCTGTGAACGTTCTGGTTCGCGATAAACTCGCTCCATGGATCTGGTCTGTGCTGCGTTGTGTACAAGGATTGCCTATGTGAGTCTGAAAAAAGTAGTTGGAATGCGGCAGGGTGTGTTTGTTTTCCTTGAAAAGAGAGTGCACATACACACACACACACACACACACACACACACCACACATGCAGAGACATACAGAGAAGTAGGGGAAGCTGATTGATAAGAATCACAGAGCAGGTCTTTGTTTGGATGGAAAACCCACCTGGTGTGTGTGTGTTTATGAAAATCTCCTTGAAAAGTTTTGCCAGAGTTTAGGGATGCCCCTCATCCTGACTAAAGTGAAACTCCTGATTTAACACATCAAAGTCTGTTTACAGGTGTTTCTGGGCTACTTCAGCATCAGAGTTTTGTAAAGCCTTTTGGGGCGACGGGGAGCTGTGTGAAGTCGAGGAAACTGCCTCGAATGAAGTCAGTTGAGTCTGAGTCTGCTGGGGCTGAAGTTTAAAAAAGAGAAGTATCTGCATGAGTGTCAGACCTTGTTACTCCCCGGTTCCCCAGCTTTGCCTCAGGTTAGCCACCCAAGGCTGTTAGCATAAAATACAACCAAGCCCCCTGCTGTGAAGTTGCATTATGGGAAATGTAGGTGCCAGGTTTTGACAAAGATATAAGAAGTACTTTGGTTCTGCTTAGTTATCATTAACCTTTAAAGTCCCTCTTTAGTCATGTTTGAGGTCTAGCTAACACTTGATTGTAAAGTTACTTACTTTAACATGTGTTTCCCACATTAAAGTAAAACTATTGTGATTCGCCAAATGAAAAGTCAGAATCAAGCCTAATGCAACATAAGGCAGGAGAAGGGTTAGTGGTAGTGAGCCAGGTTGTTCGAGGTTGATGGGTGAAAGACCAGAGGAATCGTTGAGGAGACTCAGCCTCAGGTTTGGGTCTCAGTCAGAACCAGACCAGGTAGTTTGTCGTGAACCCCCGTTGGCCAGTAGACAATGTATCAGATGATGAGTGCTGTCCTTTGTTAACTTGTAACTGGCTGTGGCTGATAAAGTGTTATGCTACAGCAAAGTCAAGAGCTTTTCCATTTCAAGGGTAACAGTGCCAATGGGGTCAGCTGATTACTTCTTTACCAGTCCCTGTACATGTTAGAAGTTTAAATGCTTTTTTGAGTCTAATTGTGAAACTTAGAGTTCCAAAAGTTCCAATTTAACTTAATTTTTCAGAATTAGTTATGATCTAACTCTGTGCTACCTGGACTCCTACTACAATCCTGTCAGTGGCCAAAGATTAGATAAAAGGTGTGATTGGCTTGAGATGTGATTCCTAGAGAAGGCTTCCTCTGCCAGTGGCTTCCTCAGCACAGCCAAATTATAACCCTGGGCAGTGCCAACGCCCAATAACTTCTCTCCATCAGAAATGACTCAGTCTCAATTTTCTTGTTGTCCAGCTGTCAGAACTTCGTTTTAATTTGTGTGCATATCAGCTTCATACTTTGGCTCTCCAACGTGCACATCTGTACACCAAGAACCATTTCGTTCTTCAAAGCACATCTGGCCTTTCTGTTACGTGGACTCAATGCAGCAAAGGTTTATGCTCCAGTTGCCATTCTAGTAAAGACAACCGACACAATATGTTGCATTTGTGCCACTAAATCTGCCCGTTGGCACATGTAATGAATCTAAGATGGAATTTGACCTAAAAACAACATGAAAATAGTGGAAAGCAGAATGGGTTAGACAGTGAAATGGCTTATTTCGTGTGATTGAAAGTGTTATGTAAAAATTTTCCTTGTTCATCATCACTAATGACAAAGACAAGCACGAAAACATAATCTTTGAAAAACTGGAACTAAAGATTTTTGCGTGAGAAATGCCTTTTTGTCTATTGGTGCCTTTTTTTTTATTTTTAGATTGGCAACAATACAATTTGCCTTGACATCTGTATACTGTGCTTAGCAGTCTAGAAGAAAGCATGTGAGTTCAGCAACAAACTTCCTTTTACTTGGCTTTCCCTCCGCAGAAGTTAGTGTGTTAACTCCCTTGTTCCGGCCTGTCCGGTCACTTTCTAATAGCGAAAGGGTTGAAGGTTGAGCCTTCCCTGAAAAAGTGTTGCTGCTGAGGGCATATTATAACTTCTTACCCTGTCAAAAAAAGTCAACCGACATTCACCACAACCCAATCCTCAACCACATTTACTGGCCAAGAAAACTTACAAATAGCTCCTTTCCAAACCTTCATTGATAAAGAATAGCGGACAAATGAGTTCCGTGTTGCTTGGCTGATTCATTATTTTATGCTTTGTTTCCTTAATTCACATTTAAGCGTAAAACCAGTAAAGGCCTGCAAATTGACAGGGGTTTATGAATCAGACCACTGGTCCAGCAGCTTTGGGCAGAGCAGGCAGAGGATCTTGGTTTGAAAGGTCTCGATGCTCCTGTAATGTAAACCTGTGTCAGACTTGCGTCCTTGTTCGGTCTGGACGCAGTTACCTGTTGACGTCCACCTGACCAGAGTGACTCAGGCTAATTCACTGCTCAGCCTGCATGGATTAGCAGTGTGTGAGCCTGCTTCTGTTTTTAGCTGCAGTTTTCTTGTTTATTATGTCTCATGTGGTAGCTGGTGTTTTTGTAATTGTGGCTCAATCAGTCCGTTTAGATTTAAATTATAGCTTCAGGTAAAGCATTTAATTCTAAAAGATACTGAGCAGCTGCAGGCCACCTGGAGGGCCTGTGTGCCCACTGCCCTGGTTACCCTCTGACAGACACGCTCCCTCCTAATCCCACATTCCAGCTGTTGGTGTGATGGCCTGAATTTTCTTTCTTGTGTTTGATTGGCTGATATTTAATGTGGCCTTGAGTCAGGACAGAATGCGAGGCAACAAACACGAGAGCAAAGAGGGAAAGCAGCCTTGTGTTGGAGGTTGTCCCTGCCTCCTGCTGGAGCTCTCTGTGGCTTGGCTTCCACCCAGTGTAGCAGCGGCTACTTTGTGATTGGTCAGATCATGCAGAGGTCGTCATTTATGAGGTGGTACAGTAAGAAAAAAGGAAAAACAAGGTTGTCCTCCCAGGCAGCTTAGTTAAAATCACGATGCAGAGGGCTGTGTTTATATATAACTGCATGGCTAGTTCTTAAAGCCCCTTTCTGGCATATTTGAATCAATAAAGAGTCTGCTATTTATAATGTTGAGTGCCTTTGGAGACAGATGAATAAAGTTCAGTCTCAACACTGAACTCACTGTTCAGGAGCAGAATTGATTAGTTTTTTTGTTTTTTTTTTTTGAGAGTGAAAATTAATTGGTGGCCATTTAGCAGCATAATCAATTTATCATTCAAGACATCACTCAAGTCGCGTCGATCAAAACTGGTCTCAGACTGTGCTGGGGCTGTCGGGGTGGAAGGGCTGGTCATGAGCAAAGGAAGTGGTTCCGTGTGATATGTTCCAAAGCATCACATGAGCAGAGCCCAGCTCCAGACTAACATGTTTACTATTGTAGCAACAACTATGGAGTGATTCTTTGAAATGAAATCAACAGAATCTTCTGCTTTATTTCACTGAAAATGTTTAGGGTTTTTTTTTTTTCCAACTAAACCAAACATACAGTATCATTCTTCCCCGCAGAGTGTTTAGTGCATATGGCAGCTCCCATGTGTGCCAAAATGGTGAACAACAGTTTTTATAAAACAGCATGTGGAGGCAGACATATAACTTAAACCTGTCAAAAAATGTATGACAAATGTGTTACAAACACTTTTTAGATTCAACATCACTGGATTGTGTTATTGAAAAAGTTATTATTAAAAGTTATTAAAGTTTTTCTGCGGTGCCAAATTATCAGCTATTGGTTAAATAACCAGTCTTAGATTGAGATTGTGTACTCATGACATCTATGAGGAATTCTCTGAAGCGTCACACACACAGCTTTAAAGTTACTCATGAGGAAGGAAGCATGACGACAGGAAAGAGTTTAACAATCACACCCTCTGACACTATTTGCAGCAGAATATGTGTGTTTGCTTGTATTTTTGTGTGCTTTTTACATTCATGGATATGTAAATAACCCTGTAACAAGCATCTCCTACACATGAAGGCCTTTGGCTGTGTCTCTATATGTCTCTCTCTTTCTCACACACACACACACACATTAGCATATCTGCCAGACAGGGACAGAGAGAGAGAGAGAGGAGAGAGAGAGAGGGAGAGAGAGAGGGAGAGAGAGAGGGAGAGAGAGAGGAGAGAGAGAGAGGAGAGAGAGAGAGAGAGAGAGAGAGAGAGAGAGAGAGAGAGAGAGAGAGAGAGAGAGAGAGAGAGAGGAGAGAGAGAGAGAGAGAGAGAGTGTGAGTCAGTGCTAGTGCCAAACTCATGCTGGGCAAGTCTGTGGTTTCCGTGGCAACTAAACCACATGATCAACAAGATGGTCAGCAGGGAGATGGATGCTCTTGACCTTTCGGGCGGGTTGAAGGGGAAAAGAGAGGGAAGAAATAAACCAGAAAAATGCTTTTATACGTATATCGTGTGATCAGGCCCCATAAGAGTGAATGGAAAGGCATATCTACTGTTTACACTTCCACCACGGTCCTCTTTCTGATGTGATGGAAGATGAGTGAGCGCTGGTGCAATGATCTAATGAACCAGTCCCCATAGTGGGACTGGCTCCCTAAGGATGCTTGTGGTCAAACTGAGATGTGCCGCCACACTGACTCTGCTGGTGTTGGTGCTCTTAAAGGAGCTGGATAATAACAGATTGCTTTATGTATCAGCTGATAGGAACGTTGATCAGCTGATAATATACAACAAGGAACCACTGTAAAAATGTTGTAAACATGGGGAGTCTTTCAACAGTGACTGTGTCCTTGTTTACTGGAATTTTACAACATAAAACAGAAATGAAACTTTACATATAAAAATCATATACTCACTCTCATAAAACTACATCTCAAGTACACCAACACTGCTGGCAGTAATCTATATTTTTTTATAACTGACAACCTTTTTAGCAACATTTTGCCCACAACTTTACAGTTTTGGTTTAATTTCACAATTCCCATTGGCTCCATTTTCGTACTGGAGCATTAAACCTCTTAAGACATATGTATTTATAAACATTTCTAGGCTAGAAGAAAATAAATGTTGCACTGAATGTGAATATAAATAGATTATAATGTGGCTCCTGCCTTGCTGCCTCATTTTTTACATGAAAATTTATATTGAATATTTGTAATGGAAAAGTATGCTATCTGACCTTTGACCTTCCACTTGTGTTTAGGTCTTCACCACCTATTCAAATGAAGACTACGATCGACGCAACGATGATGTTGACCCTATGGCAGCCTCAGCAGAATACGAGCTTGAGAAAAGAGTCGAGAAGCTGGACCTATTTCCTGTTGAGCTGGAGAAAGGTACACACACACTCAGACCCGCGCGCACACACATCTTTAAAATCTTTTGAAGTCACTCAGTCAAGCCTCTTATGTAACTACACACACACTCACATGTGCAGACAATAACTGAGAGGGAGCTGCTAGCGGACAACTCCATTATCCCTTTATGGGATTAAATTTAGCGCAGATTAGCCTAATTAGCAGCTAGTAATTCGGGAGGCAATGGATTTGAACCAGCAACCATCCGTGACGGCTGCTCTCAGTGCTGTAAAATGGGTACTGACTAATGTTTCATAGAAGAGAATATGGATAATCCGTTTGTTTCACAGTTACAGCAGACTAAATGTGAGGTTACAACAGAGATCAACCAAAACTGATTATATCAGTCTCCTAATCTGTAATGTAAAACCTGTATCATGTTTATCTCTGATACCATGTGATAAGATGATTCTTGTTTACTGTAATGAACAATATGTTTGGAGGTTCTGATCGCTGAATGGGCAGATACAGTAGAGCTGCTGGTCCCAAATCTGACTCCTGGCTAGCCCGGTTTTATTAGGCCAGACTCTTTACAATCCCTCCATTTCTGTTTTTCATATTTCTTCTCTCTCTCCATTTTACTTAGCAAATGGAGGCAATTGCACTGCCGTATGTGAAATTTAATGAGGTCGTTACCTCTTTGTGTCCCTCAGACAGTGATGGTCTGGGTATCAGTATCATAGGTATGGGCGCAGGAGCCGATATGGGTCTTGAGAAACTGGGCATCTTCGTTAAGACAGTCACTGAGGGTGGAGCTGCACAGAGAGACGGCAGGTACAGTCTACTTCTGTCTATATGTGCTTTAAACACTTGGGGAAATTCACTTTTAACTGTCTTTTGGACAATGAGAATAGGAGACTTTCACTAAAGTTGAGAGATGTTTAGTCATATTTAGTTTAGGAATCAGCACAACCTACAAGACCACAATCATAAGAGAGATGGATGCAGGTGAGGGTGGTGGTAGTCTTATCTGCATTATTTGGTGGCACTAGATTAGTTTAGTTAGTTTAGTTAGTTCCATTTTTAGGTTTCAGGAAAATCCAAGAAGTAATTCGCCACTAAAAACTGACTAGCTAAAAAATGAAACCAAAACTGAGGTGGTGAAAAGTGTCCAAACATAAAGCAAAAATAAACATGGTTCCCGCCTGGCGTAAAGTCCCATTCACAATTTCATGACAGCTGTATTTATATTTTATTAAGGCTTAAACTTCTGCATAATCTGGCCAAATGGAGCCACTTTGAGTGACAGGTTGGTGACTGTATGCCTGCCACAAACAAGCATGCATCAAAGTCAAAGAAACACGCCTCAGCATTTTCCTCATTTTTTGGTTGGCCAATAAATAGTCTGGGTCAGCCTCTGCCAAGATGGCAGCGGTGGAACAGCCCACTCTGCAAATTTGGTCTTCAGAAACCTGTCTGTGACTTCACAGAGGCCACATCCATCTTTATTCACAGAAAGACACAGAAAGACACTGATCCGAGTTCATATTTTCTGTTTAACTGTTCAGTTATGACAATTGGACTGAAACATGAAATTTGTCAAAGGCTGACTCTGATCTGCCCAAAGTAAAAAAAACAAAAACAAAATGCTGTAACAACATTCTCCTTCATTTTACTGGTACATTTACAGAGGTAAAAACAACGACTGAAGGAATGTGTAGAATGCTGGTACCATTTCTAGGTGAACAGGTCAATGTGAGTGTGCCAGTCCTGTATGAGTGCTTCCCAAAACATTTAAAAACTCAAGAGTGAGTGTCTCCATCTGTGGATGAAGTAAAACGATTCTGTGCTTGGTGCTTCACCTCTGACTTGGTCAAACATCGCTGCTTCCTCACACGTATTCATTCTCGTTGTGTCTGTGTGTGAAGGATCCAGGTCAATGATCTGATTGTAGAGGTCGATGGGACCAGCCTGGTCGGCGTCACCCAGAGCTTTGCTGCCTCTGTCCTCCGCAACACCACCGGCACTGTCAGGTCTGTCTGTCTCACATACAAAGACACACACACACACACACACACACACACACAGACAGCAAGCCCATCTCTTCAGTTTTTTCAGTTTTTGATTTGTGATATGTACTGAGTATTTTTCAGGTTTTTCTTTACTATGTGCTGAGGTTTTCAGGTTTGTGTGGGGTTTTTTTATTTTCAGGTTTGCAGTCCGGTTGTTTGCATGTGATGCATTTTGAATGTTGTTTTATTTTGAGTGTTTTCTAACTATGAATTGAATTTAATTTAATTTTCAGATTTACAAATGGATCATGTTGGACGTTTCGGGTTTATTTGTGGTGCGTGTTGAATGTTTTCCAGGTTTGTGATTGGCCGGGAGAAGCCTGGGGAGCAGAGTGAAGTGGCTCAGCTGATCCAGCAGACTCTGGAGCAGGAGAGGTGGCAGAGAGAGATGATGGAGCAGAGATACAAACAGTACATGGACGATGACGAAGAGGTATACTCTGTGCACAAACATATACTTGATAATAAATACAACAGGGCCCGAAATAATAATTTATGAATTCAGAACATCAGTTGATTTCTCTGCATCATCTTAAGCTGCAGGAAATCAAAAGAGGAAGAACTGTGGCGGAGACAAGAATGAGATGATAAGCATAGTTTTGGGTATGTGTGTGTGTGTGTGTGTGTGTGTGTGTGTGTGAGTGAGAGCGAGAGAGAGAGAGAGAGAGAGTGACAAAATGTCGTCTTAGTGCCCCCATGTGGCCTGTAGTTTCAAACTCAGATCAATGTCCCCACCTTGTTGTCAGAGAGGGTGGCGCACAGTTCAGTTCAGTGCAGCACGGACGAAAAGTGAGACAGCCCAGCTGTGGTCCAACAGTCAAAATAACCTCCTTCCAAACCACCTCTCCTCCACCTCCATGGAAAACATTGTGAGGTCAAGGAAGGACAAAAAGGAAAGCTCACAAGAACTAAGAAAACGAAAACTGCTCTCACTGAGATGTTTATTTAAAAGCTGGGTAATGTTTTTTTTTCTCCTAAAAACAAAATCAAACGTGATTGACATGTTGAAATAACAGGCCATGAAAAGGAAAAAAAACAACATAAAGCTGGGCCATTAAAATAATATTTAAACTGATAAAAAAGTGACCGGGGGAGCCAGAATAAGTGATAATCACAAAAGTATATGCTGTTTCCTAACTATAGCAAACATTTTTATACATTGGCTTGGTTGAGAAAATCTTTTTTTAAATGCTCTACACAATCAGATGAGATTTAATGAAATGACATTTTTGTAAAAATTATATTGGTATAATAATATAGGTGAGTAGAGATTCATTTATCTGGAAAAATCTATCGAAATCAATATTTATGCATTCAGACAAACATTTCCTAAATGTTGAATTATGTCACAACAATTTGGGATCTCTGAGAGACTTCAACCAGCTCTTATCATGACTGTCCTAGATGCTTTGGGGCCATTTTATTCAGTTAGAGACCTTTCTGACAATAGAGATATGCATTTTCTTGCTATTATTACTTAAATTCAATTAGATAGTCCTGTCCAATTGAAAAGATCAACGACAACTACTAACCAAAGGCACAATAGTACTCATGTTGGATTTCATAAGGCTGAGTGAAATGTCTGCGCAACTCATCTAAGCAGAGATTTCAAGGAACCAGCTGTTTTAATGTTTCTACAACAGCAGACAGACTTCCTGTTTTTCAAACAAGCTGGACGAGTTCAAAAAGTTCGACTTCAAAATGAACCTCATTAGTCAGACCAAGTCATTCATTATTTTAGAAATGAAATTCCACGATAATAATGATGATAATAATTCAAGGTCTAACTTGGAGTATACACATTTTAATTGCCCTTCTAAAATGTCAGGGGACTAAATTTATGAGATTTAAAACGTAATGACCAACATTGGTGCTGTAGGGGCCACGACGCTGCATCCGGCAGAGCACACTAAGAGACAGCTTCTGATGTAGCCCTTTAACAGCCAGGAAGCTTGTCTGATATAGGATGACATCATTTAATTTGGGAAATTTTTGTCAGCAGCAACATGACTTTGAAGCTGGAGAAGCTAAAGATAATTTATTTTGTAATGTAGAGGAGGAGGTGAAGGATAAGGTGGTGCATGCACTTCAGAGGTTTAAGTCTGAACCACCAGCAAGAGCAGTCTCCATCAAATTCATTTATACAGCAACTGATGAAGAGACAAAGGACTGAGAGTTGGCTGTCACGCTTGTCCTCAAATTCCATTTCTAAGAATGAAAGTTCTTGTCTGTTTGGTACATAAAAAAGTAACATCAGCTGCCCGTTTCTTCAGCATAAAGACAGTAACTAGGTAGTAAGGAGTAACGTAGGAGGCTCGGTTCCACAGCAGCCCTGCCAGCACTTCTGAACCTCACTAAGCTGCTATAGCTTTCCTGGAAAGCTTTCTTTATTATAAATAATAATAAATACCTTTCTTTATTCTTCTTCTGATTTTGTTTTTTTGAGATTAATTGAACACAGCATAAGACTTGGAGCTTTAGAGGTGCAACTAGGCTGATTTTCAGTCCTTTTTCTATGCATAATTCTTGTGGTTTGAAATTTTTGCAAATATACCTGCAAATATTACCTTTTCTTCAATACACTTCACTCACATCTATACAGTCAATATGAATTTTCAGACAGCTTTTTGTTCCTGTGTCCAGTGTTTGTGCTAGAAAAAAAACATTTATGAACAAAATGTTCAACATTTAAAAAGTGTGGCAGACCGTAACTTTTTTCTGTTCACCCTTCATCTCTGCATGCAGACGGGTGAGTATGCAACAGATGAGGAAGAGGAGATGAGTCCAGTGTTTCCAAACTCTATAGAGGTTTTTGACCTGGCTGAGAACCAGGACATGTTGTCCCCCGTGGAGCTGGACCCTGAGAAGCTGGCCCACAAATTTAAGGAGGTACAGTATGTGTGATTTAATCATTTTCATTCATTTCAGTTGTAGTTGATCTTTTTGCCTTGTTTGATGAGGCTTTATCGGTTTTCATCTTTAGCTCCAGATTAAACATGCAGTAACCCAGGCAGAGATCCAGCTGCTGAAGAGAAAGGTAACATGCAGATATGAAATACACTTGAAATATCCAGGTGATAGTGTACTGTGGAGGAGAATGTACACAAGCGTAACTTTTTCTGGACAAACGATGACTTAATGCTTTCTCTTACCTCCCACACACCACCTCCTCCCTCCCACATTGACCCCCTTACCTCCAGCTGGCTCACGCAGAGCAAGATAAGTTGCGTTGGCGGATGGAGCGTGCTCAGTTAGAACAAAACATCCGGGACAGTAAAGAAAGGATGGAGAAACTGGAGGGCTACTGGATGGAGGCTCAGTCCCTGTGTAAGGTAATTCATTAGACAATAAACACTGAAAGAAACACCCTGGACAGGTCGGCAGTCCATGCAGGGCCAACACACAGAGAACCTAAACATGATGTCTCTGGACGGCGGGAGGAAACCCACACAGACATGGGGGGAACATGCAAACTCCACATAGAAAGGCCCCAGGCCGAGAAGCAAACCTGCAACCTTCTTGTTGTGGGGCAATTGCGCTAACCACTATGCCACCGTGCTGCCCAGAAAAACTTTTCCAGTAAATAAAAATTTTTATTTTAATGACTCATGAAATCCTGATACATATCTCCATCTTTGTTCAGTAAATATACACGTTTGTGCTAAATGTAACATGCTAGCAGTAATTGCATGTTCTGAATACCTGAGATTTATGTTGCATCAGATTAATAAATGATACAAATGGTCTGGCAACAATGTTTTGTAAAAGTTGTATACAAAATGTTTAATAAATAATATAAATAAGTTTTAATAGGTGCTTGTACAGCTGACTCAGCAGTAATCAAAATGAATCCATTCTGAAGCTAAATGAATCAGGAAATCAGTGCTGGAGACGCTTTTAAGTTTATAATCTCTCAGAAACTAGCCATTTTTTATGAACTCACAGAGTCTGTGTGTGTTTTCAGGCAGTGGATGAACACCTGAAGGAAACTCAGTCTCAGTACCAAACCCTGGAGAGGAAATACAGCAAAGCTAAGAGACTGATCAAAGAGTACCAGCAAAAGTAAGTGAGGAGGGACAATATACAGGTTCAACAGGTGTGATGATGGCAAATTATTAGTGTGTTTAATGTGTTCGTGTTCCTTCTAGGGAGATTGAGTACCTGAAAAAGGAGACGGCTCAACGTCGAGCGCAAGAAGAGACTGAGGCAACACACAAAGAAGAGACGGACAACCTGCAGGAAAAGGTTAATTAAATACACTTCTGCATCAGTTTTTCTATTGTGTTCAGTTCATATTCACAGTTTCTCACAAGAAGTTGTATCATTGTATCAGTTTCTCCTGGTTTTAATGGTTGGTTCACCCAAATTACAAAAAGGAGTGTTGACTAACTCCTATTCAAGTAACAAATGAGCCTTAAATAACACATGAGGCTGTTGTTTTTTCAGATTTAATGTTACTTAATCTCTGCTCAGTGTTTGATACTAATGAATATGTTGGATTTAAAAAAAAAAACAATATCAGGGTATGCTGCAAAGGTCTGGTTTAAATCCCTTACATAAGCCATGGTTGTTGTGTCGCATTGGGTGGTGTTCCCCAAGGCTCCATATCTAGTCCTTTAAATCTTGAAACAGCAAACAAAGCAAGCCCAGTGCTAATTCATAGTAATGACAGAGAATGATAGGTTGTTCCTGCTAGTCATCTCTTGTCGTCTTAATCCAGAAGCAAGAGAGTAACAGCTGCATGAGTCACCTTTTTAATGAGTCAAGTACAGCCTGGAGCTTCACACTGTGACGTGGCAGTAATGAGCAGCATCATGCAATGCATGTTGTCCCACTTCAATTTTATACTGTTGCTTCCAGGCAGAGCAGACTAAAACTAATTTTATTGAATAATTTTAGTGATATCAGAAACTCATATTTCATTGCACCACAAATGTGACAAAACCTTAAAAGAGACATAAGATCCTCTAACCTGCTGCATATTTGTTTATCTACATGTTTAATCTATCGAATTAGATTTATAAAATCCTGTATTTAAATGAGATGAGAGTAATGGATGTGATTGGCTGTGGATGTCATAGCCTAACATGACCAGTGTATTTTTAAATCCTACCCATCCTACATACAAACACCCCCATAACGCAGCACTGCTGATGGAAATCAAGCATTTAAAGGTGAAGTTTGGAATAGCTCAATTGTATTTCATGATCATCCACTGCTGTTGTTTCTTCAGATTACAGATTTGGAGACCAAAGTGGATGCCCTGAAGACCCCAAAACCCTCCTAGACTGCTGCTACTTCCTACCTCCTTTCTGTGACTCAAAGAGGAGGAGCTCTGCCTTCATTCTGACCGGGGCTGTATTTTATTCCAATCAACCATTTACTGCAAGGGATGGGGGGGGGGGTGACATACACAGAGGAAAGCAACCTCTCATCTGCCATCTGTTAGCAACTTAGAGCTCCGTCAGTCAATAACCAATCCCAGAATGCACCTCCTGTAATACCTGCAATCCTCCTTGTGTGTCTTCCTGGCAAATGGCTTGGCAATCAACACGGAAACCCCGCTCAACAACTTGTACATCACTTATGGATGGTCAGTTTTCTCATCAACTATCTTACCAGGACTCAGCTGTTGATCCAGATTTATTTTAAAAGAAGCGCTTTTAATAAACAGGCTCGTCACAAAGTGCTTTAATGAGTGACAGATGGGATAAAGGGGACAATGGTCATTTGGCTGTTGTTGTACTACTTTTAAACTTTGTGGGTGCGGAACCATTTCTTTTATTTTTTTGGGACCGGACTGGATTCTTAGCAACGTGTCCATCTGTTACATGGCATTGATTATTCAGATCAAAAATGAAGTGTCAATCATTTTTAAAGACTTACCTGAAGTTCTGAAGTTGAACCTCCAAGGTAATAGCAGACCATGACAAAAACTTTGAAAAGGAAATAGCCACCGTTCAATGAAAACTATGAAACAAAATTTGTGGCAAAAACTGGGAACTAACACCATGCCTGCCCCAGTCTTTTTATATATATAATTATTATTATTTTCCATTTGAATTCCCTGGAAGTGATGAAAGGAATCAGGCAGAAGCGTGTATTTCAGGTCTGAAGTGGAGGCAAATTGTTTGTATATATTCTATACATGTATTTAAAAGTGTTTAAATGGCTTAAGCAATGAAGTGGGTCTGATTTTGGTGAGTAAAGTGGTGCAATAAGTGGATGAATACGCCTTGTTTTGGAGGGTGGATTGGTTCGATAGCTCAGATTCAGTTGGTTTCATCTCTTCTCTATCAGCACCACTGGCAGACAGGGTGTGAATAATCTATTATGTGCTTATCAAGCTTCTAATGTTGTATATTTGTCTGTCTTTGCTACAGCATCTGAGTTTACATGCATTCCAACATCCTGCCATTCAGGACATCATGGCCTATATTCTTACGTTGGTGCAGGGAAATGTTGTTTTCTGCTTACAGAAATGTGTTCTTATATAGATCACAAAAAACATATTCCAGTATTCTGAAGTTATTTCTGAGCTCAGGCGCCGGATTATAGTGGGAGTATTCGCTTAACTCATTCCTTCAGAAATGTCTGATACGTATATAATGATTTCCTGAAATGAACTTTTAGTTTAAAAAGTTTAAACATTTCTTGGAGGCAGAACTCTTGACATTATCAGAGTGTTAAGAATTAAGAGTTATCATATCTTATCATCACCCAACAATAGATTTCTGAGCCAGATATGGATGTTGGGCAGTTCTTATGACAATATGTGCACTGAAGATGTTGCATCAGTATCAGTGATACTGTAATAGTCAGAATTAAACATTTCAAGTAAGTATTTGTGGGTGGTGCTCCCCACAGCGCCATCTCTGGTCCCTTTTTGGTCTTGTAATATTGCATATATTTTCACACGTAAAAAATCTAGTGCTGATCCACAGATGTGTGGGAGATGGATGTGCTGAAAACAGTTCTCACAGTACCACAAAGAAACTGTTCCTGCCAGTCTTCTCTCAATGTCTCTATCCAGATCCAGGTAACAGATATTTTTGGCATTCTATATTGCAATTTCCTGTTTCAACACAACTGAATGTGTCAGGCCAATATACATTTTCAGGGTTATAAAGAAGCAAAAGGCCATAATAATAAGTTAGAATTTCTGAAAATCAAATCTTTTATTTTCATATAATGTAGCCAATACATTTTAATGTCATGATTTTTATTTTATTTTATTTTATTTTTTCATTAATTTATTTTTCACATCTGCAGTTGTCTTAATATAATCATAGTTTTGGGAGTATTGGGTGAACTCTGATTTTGTGACCTTTCAAAATAAAAAATCAAAAAATCAAAAAGACAAAATCTAATGGAAATCAAGTTATTGCAATCACACAACTCCAAGTGCCTAAAATATATCCCTGCTAAGTGTTATTCAATTGCAATTAAGTTATGTAGTAAATGGTCTCAAACAAGCTTTTCCATTGTTTCTAAAATTCAAATTAATCTTCCTCTTGATTACATAGCCTGCTAACTTATCAGTCAGACTCTAAGAGACTCTAGTAACCCTTAAATTCAGACTGGACATGAATGCTTGTAGCAATCAACACTTCCTAATTTAGCCTTCTAAGTGTATGATATATTGTCATGAATGAAAGAAAAAGAGCCCATGCTTAGTTTCTGGTTAGCCAGAGAAGCCCTTCTGTGCAAAGCTACCCTGACTTTTGCCTCTGAGAAATGTTTGCCTAACTAAACTTTTCACTTGGATATCAGCTAGTGTTGTTCAGAAAATGGTATCCATGTAAACACGCTGTTCACCTCACATTAGGAAGAGACTACAGTCTCATGATTCCAGGTTTATTGCTCTAGAAGATGAACTTCAGTTGGTTTTATATATATATATATATATATATATATATATATATATATATATATATATATATATATATATATATATGATGTTCATATGTCGGTTGAATACAAACATTTTGCTTGTCTTTTAAGTTGTCTTTTAAGTTCATCAACACATTTTCCTCCTAACAAAGACGAGTTTTGGCCAGACAAACTGGATAAGTAAATAAGTGTTTTGAAATACACAGAACATAGAAAATGTTGAAAATAAAAAAAAAAAAGAAGAAGAAGAAGAAGATACATTTAGATGTTACTTTTGGAAATTTAAAGCTGGTAATTAATTCCATTGAAGAATGGACAAATAGACTGTTAAGGATTGAGCCGTGACTGTGCTAACAGTCCGATCTGTATGTTTAGACAGTTATATATCTAACTATTCTAGTTTGACTGTACCCAGTAGATGATGATGGTTGTGTGATGTTCCAAATATGAGCTTCATATTTGTATGTGGATGGTGAAATGGTGCTCAGTAAGACAGAGTTCAACAGAAACAACTCATATGATTAACGGCCAGTTGTGTATTTTGCTGCTCTCGTGTTGTCATTCACTACCGTGATTTTTGTGAGCTCATGTGTGTGTTAATCAAGACAATACGGCTTGCTGGCAAGCTCTCTCCTTTGAAAATGCTGAAATAGAGGAAAAAATGAGCCTACTTGCATTATAATCAATAATAATTCCCCTTTTTCTAAGTTACAGTGAAGATAAGGACAAAAAATATTCCGTTTTCTGTACTTGGTGCTTTAGGGCTGTGTTAAGTGCAGATTACAAATCAACTGTTAGAAAAATACAATCATGTAAGCCTGTGCATGTTATCACATTAACCATGCTGGTGTTAAAGCGGCAGCCATTTGGATCAAAATGGTGGACTGAACTGAAGTATTGAATGGATGACCATTTATTTTGAAGGGACATTCATGGAGTCCAGAGGACGATCCATTGACTTTCAATCCAATAGTGCCATCAGGTCAAAATATTGGTCTTCTTCTAGTGTTATCTGATCAGTGACCAACTTGGTTGAGTGTAAACCTGCCCAACATCAGCATGTTAGCATCATCATCGTGAGCATAATGGCATGCTGCAATTAGGATTTAGCTCAATGCACTGTTCTAAATACAGTACACGCCTACTAGCATGGCTGTAAAGTAGTTTCTTTAAACTATAAAAAATGAAGTATTTTGTTTGTTTCAGTAATTAGCAAGTTTAGGAAAAGATGAGCACAGGGATTCATTTCTGTTTGTTATGAAAATTAAAGTCAAAGGTTTTCATTTCCATACTTTCAAATTGTGTGAAAGGATTGTGTCACACATTGAGGCATTTGACCTCCAAGCTTGTTTTGTGTTGGCTATTCTGTCCAGGCCTTCTGCCTCGTTCCACGCATTAAACTTCACCTGAAAGTCCCTGAACTGTTTTAGCTGATGCATCTGAATCGATACCTCTGACCTACAGGAAGCATTAGTTTGTGTTAGATTTGTGTCCATGACATGTTTGAAGTGTGAAGTTTGTGTATTGTTCTACTCAAGAACAGCGGGAGAATTGTTTAGTCAAAAGGAATATAGACCAAATGGATACCTACTTCGGTTGTGCTGCATTTTCTTGCTGCCCTGATGTAATAATGTTTGAACTGGACAGATTGAGTCTAACAGAACTACATTTTTTTATTCTTATTTTTTTTAACCTCAAAAGTATTCATTGAAAAATTGCAGTATGTTTACATTGTCCTGTTGGATGGGAACAAGAAGCGTCAACACATGGGCGTTTTAAAAGGAATCAAAATCAGCCATAGGTGACTAACTTGAGTATTCTTTTCTTATATTTATGACAGTCTTATCTCTACTTTAAACTGATGTGAGCTGTTTTATTGCTGTTTCATCACCAAATCAAGTCCTGGTCACTTTGGGTTTAAACTCTAAACACATGTAGTGATCACTTTGCCTTGTTCTGACTTTTTCTTGTGAACGTTCTGCTTTTGCCTTTACAAAGCCTTCAGATGTTTGTGCAAGCTGTAGCTAGCTGTCTCAGTTCTTACCCATCATGTCTGCCCATCACTCATACCTGAATTAAAAAAAAACAAAAAAAAACTAAATAGTATAAACCAGTGTTTAAATACTGTGTGCCAGTGATAACAGACGGCCATGACTGAAGGATTGTAGCACAACAGCATTTTACCATTGTTACAGATGCCTTTGATATTTATCTTGATCAGTTCTCACCCTCAAATTTTAAGGATTTATTCAACCCAGCTTTTTGCCCTGCTTTGCATTCTGGGAGCTGTCATACGAACCTGTTGTCCCTCTGAGCAGCTCTGTTGGAGCAGGTGTAGTGCCTCGTTTCAGGGTTACAGGACAATGATTGTTGGGAGCAGCTTGTTACATCACCAGCGCTCTATAATCCGTTTCCTTATTTGATGAGCCTCCTGGTTAGAATTGCATCACAGTGTTTGGACCCGATTATACCTGTCTTGTTGATGCAATGACCCTTTGTGATGCTCAGGGTGTCAAGCTCACTCAACTCTGTCCTGAAACCACCAGGTGACCAGTATTTAAACACTTCACAGCATAGACAAGAGAGTTAGTCAAAAAGACGCCCATAGATCAGGTGTAGACTGGTGCTCACGGAATATTTACGAATCTGGAAAACTTGGGTTAATGTTTCTGTCCCAGAAAATGGGGTCATATTTAAAGTTAATTGCATCGTTTTATTATGCTCCAACACAAAACATGTCATGTTTTATTTTTTAAACACCATTTCCCCTTGGCTTGACTCCCTCTCATACACTGAATTTGGTGAATTAGGTGTCATGTGGTGTGCTTTATGAGTGATCATGGACCAAGCAGTGCCAAACACTGTGAGCAGGACAATCTGACAGTGTGTAAGCTGAATGACCTTTGAGTGTCTCAGGTCTGAAACAGATTTGCTTCTCTGCCTGGTTCTGTTCTACAGTTGACACCACCATGTTTGTCTGAAACAATACCTGTCTGTCAGCATTAATAAATAAATACATGTTGAACAAGAAACGATAGAGGACATGAGTACTTGTATTCTTGCTAACCCTACCCACAGCCGCTGTCCCTCTCCTAGAGGACGATTAGGTCTAGCTCTGGGATCCCAACCTGCTGTTTTCAAGGAAAATGTCTGTAACCGCATTCTGTTTACGGAATTTGAATTTTTCATTTGAAATTTGGTGTCCTGAAACAACGTCTGCTTGTGGATGAATTATAACTTTAATTAGGTCTTATTGCACAACAGCATCAGGCCCAATATTTAAATTTATAACTTAATACCTTTAAAAAAGCCTATTCTACATATCATAAAATCAGGCTCAACTCAAACTTAAAAGTTAAGAGCTGAGTGTTAACATATTAAACTAAAATGCTGTAAACACTCATGTCTTGAAAAATCTTGCTAGAGAATATACAAAAAAAATTAAGCTGCAAATAAAAAATAAGAAAGGACATTCTTAACTTTCATATTTCATATTTAATCAGATTAAATGCAGAAAATAAATACAAAACATTTCTGGAACACATCTGGTAAAGTGACCAAGACCTGCTTCAGTCAGGTTCAACTTCAGAAAAACTTACTGAGAGAGATTTATTTCTCTGAAACGCAGGAAGTTCGCCAAACTTCGTCTGCGCCTTTCATCAACATCAAAGATTAATTGACCCCATTTCCAAACAATTAAGATTGACTTCTAAGTAGACAGTTGAAATGCAGTGGCCTTTCTTTTTCAGATCTATGTTTCTTCAATGCAGAGCCGTCTGGTTGAAGGGACCTGCTCATCTGTGGCATGAACAAATAAATATGGGGTGGCTAAGAAATAATGGCACACTGTGATTATGGAGAATAATGGATACATATTTGGCAGATACACTGCCTCAAATGGTTCGTGGCATCCAATTAACTAGACTGAGAAAATATGTCCTGCATTAATTCCAGTTCAACTTTAGCAATGAATAAATTTGACACCAGATTAGCATCTAAGCGCTATGGCAACCATACAGGCGGTGCATGGCTAACTGGGCTAACTGTCAGGAGCCTAAACTAACTATATTAGTAACATTAGTAGACGTAACAAACAAGCAGGCTTGGATTCAAACATAAAACTCTTGTACTCCACACAATTTAATTAGCTATGAACCTGCATAATCCTGGATTCATTTCAAAAGCCATTGTGAGTCATCATGAGATAAGCCCCAGTTGTGTATCTTAGTGATGAAGGCTTGTGTGTTGTGAGTATGTCCTGTTAAAGGCACTGGCACCCCTGCAGTACAGTCTCCTTTACTAATAGTATCAGAAAAAAGACATTCAATTCCAACAGATATCATGTTCTACTACGCACAGATTTTACATCAACATTGATGTCAATGAAACCTTACAACAGTAAAAGAAAAGAGGTAATGAAAAAAGGAACTTGTGCACTGTTTGACAAGAGGGCAGCAACTAGAGAGAGGCAGTAGTCCATTAACATCCACTTAGGACTCAGGTCAGTGTGTGAGCTTTGTGGGTGTGTTTGCACATCTGTGTGTGTGTGTGTGTTGCAGCTATCTTCTACAATGCAGTCAGAGGAAAGGATTAGCGTTGCAAATTTGTGATATGATACACTCAAGGAACTGGATACTTGTGTGTATCATTCACCTAATGGTCTGGAGAAGGCAAATGGAAATCATGTCAGTATATTGGTGTGTGTGTCTGTCAGGTTATTTAGTCATCCACTCCGATGTTACGGAAGAGGTAAGACATGGACTCTCCATTATGGATGCGGCGGATGGCCTCCGACAGGATCATGCTGATGTCAGCTGTTTTGATCTTTGGACACTGTAGCTTCTGGAGCTCGTGTGGAATCGTGTTGGTCACCACCACCTGGAAAGGCAAAATGAATTGAGTGAAGAATATGAGATGGGAGACATGAAACGTGAAAGGAATATAAATCAAAAGGTCACCTCATCGATGGCCGACTCTTCTATGAACCTAGGGGCATCAGAGGAGAGGATGCCATGTGTTGCCATGACATAAATCTTGTAGGCCCCTCTTTCTTTCAGTGTCTCTGCTGCTGCCACAAAACTGTCAACATCGTCAATGATGTCATCCTGTAGGAGAAACAGACCTGCTTAAAAAACTTTGACACTTCTGGTTCACATAACTGGGAATCCAAAGACTGCATATACTGTCTTGAGTTTTAATGTAAAAGTCAAATGAAAATGAGCAAATGCAGTTGAAGTAAAAACTAGGTCAGTTACGGCTGTACTTACCATTTGTAAGTTTTCTCACAAATCTCCAACTTCCTCCTGGCAAGGTGTCTTACCAGGAGGAAGTTGCTGTGGAGAAGTAAACAGCCTCTCGATGCTGCTCGAAACGTGAAGTGCTACTGAAAATGCTTTTTGTATGAGGTCTTTTCACTTTATAACATCTCTGCATAAATATAGAAACTCCTCCTTCTTTACTTCAAACATGATTATCAGCTTTGTTTTGTTGGATGCCAATGTCTGTATACAGTAGTATACATACAGTTCAATATTTTATTTATTTATTTCTTTTAAAGAATGATGCATATCTTAACAGTGGAGCATTCACACCAGATTCAAAACAATCTACTTCCACCAGTATAAATTACACAACCTGTGTTTTTTTACCAGGCACTTCACATTTTCTCTGCCCTCAATGGAACTTTATTAAAGTCACAACCAAATAGAAAAGAATGAGCTATTCTCTGTGGAAAGCCAGACTTTGCATCCATTGATACTGGCATCATGTAGGTATTGTTCAATGTTTCCCACAGTGCAAGCTTCCTTTATTTCTCAAAGAGAGAGAGCCAATGTGCAGCCAAAACAGCAGCTGCTTCTCTGCTGCAGCTGCTTATTTGGCACATTTTTTGTTATGTTCCCTATTGTTTCTATTTAGCAGATAAAATGTCCATTACTTGGAAGTGAGAAAAAAAGAAAGGAAAAAAAAGAAAAAGAAAAAAGACTTCAATAAATTCTAACTGTATGCTCTCACCACTATGATGGCGATGCGTCCTCCTACATCTCCTACCACAGTGATTGGAGGCTTCTCCTTAGGGATCAACACTGGAAACAACAATAAAACAACAAAGCAACAAACTGAGACACTGTTTGAACGCCTCTTACAAAGAGAGAGTAATTCTTCATGGCATCAATTATTTGCAGCGGTGGAACAGTAACAATCCTGTATCTACTTATATATAGCATATTCTTTTAGCTAGCTTTGTTTTATCATGTGTGCGCATTACATGGTATCTCCATGCTGGGGTGAATGGCTCCAGTGGTCTTGACGGTGGGTGGGGAGTGTCGTCCGTCTACCTGGTCTGACTCTGCGTCCTGAGCTTCTCCATGGATCACTGCTATACCCAGACGAAGCCGTTCTGCAAATGACTGAGCCCTGTGCATAGATAGATACTCAAAATAACCGCTGTTTACGTAAACACACCCCTATCCTTTACCTGAAGCTCTCATTTTTCAGAGCAAATAGATCACCAAGTACAAAAAAAAAATGTAATACAGATATAAAAAGGACAATAATTGTTTTACTGATGTTTACAGTCAGAGTCTAGACATGATCAACAAAAGGTGTGTGATTGATATGCTAACAGTTTCAGTCTATACCATTGAAGGTGATTTCATAAACACAGAAGGTGCAGTCTGCCTACCTTTTAGCAGAAGCTGGGGACTTGGCCACAATCACAGCATTTCTATAGTCAGGGATCTGGAGATCGATTGGTGGAAAAGATAGCAATAAACAGATTTATCAAACCAATCCATTAGATTTACAAGAGAAAAGATTTTTAGGATGCTGACTAAGTATCCAGATGAGGTTATGAAATACCAAGCTGATCATACATCTACCTCCAAGAGCACTGTGCTTTCTCTAATGCAGTGAGGAAAATGATTATGACTTTAGGTGTATTTTTCAATTAATTAAAAATCTAGTAAATGTAATCAGTCACATATAAAATGAAAGTTAGTACCTGTCATATTGAACAATATAACAACTTACAATAGCTCGAGACAAAGGACTTAAGACAACCCTTTCTCCCAACCAAGACTTTTAGTTTATATTTGCGCAACAGCTCCTGACAGAATATAATCCTATACTCAGACAAAATAACTTTTGAAGAAAGTGACTGCACTATATTAAAGACTTCTGAGGCAGATTAATTGAAAAATGATGAGCTGTGCGAGTGCAGAATACTTGACTGGTATAGAAACAGTAAAGATAGGAGATGGCGCCTCGTGAATGGTAAGAGGAAAATACAACATTTAGCACAGCCAGGGCTGCCGAGTATAATGAGATTACAAGGTAAGAGAACTCTTATGTGTGCTTGTGTGTATACCTCCTCCTGTATGTACTGCAGCAGGAAGGGTGAGGCTCTCAGATTGTCCACTGGGATGTTGAAAAAGCCTTGAATTTCTTTCTGATGGAGGTCCATTGTGATCAGGTGTGTGAGACCTGCACAAACATCAGTTTGACAGCATTAATGCCTCATGCTTTGACCAACAGTCATGGCAGATACAGACATCCTCCATTCCATAAAAAAATAAATAAATAAAAAAAAGAATCCTCTGGCCATCAGTTTTTGCTCTAATTTTAAGAGAGGATCGGCTTCAGGTGAGTTATACACTGCTTTGCTTCCGTGTTGTGCTGGACAAATAGGCCCTCATTCACTCACCAGCTTTACACATCATAGAGGCAATGAGCTTTGAGACGATGGAGCCCCTCTTCCTCATCTTGCACTGCTTGCTGTAGGGGAAGTAGGGGAGGACTCCTGTGATGCTTCTCGCACAAGATGTCCTACATGCATACACCATGATCAGCATCTCCATTATGGTGGTGTTGACATCCCTGGTACAGGTATGGAGAGAAGAAATGGACAGAGGGGATGGAGCACAGAAAGGCACAATATTAAGAAAATGTGAAGTTTTCAAGTGTGTGTGCGTTTTTGTTTTGTTTTTTCTTACTTGGACACTGTCTGAATGACAAAAACATCTTTGCCTCGCACTGACTCTTGGATCTGTACTCGTGTTTCTATGGAAACAAACGGAGAGCGAGAAGGAGTGAATAGCACGTAAAAAACGCACATCAAAATATACTGTTTCTCTCACACACATACCTCCTAACACTCATTAGAGGGCAGAGCTCTTTGTGCCTTACATCAAATTGTGTAAAATTGTAGATACAGACATTCCAACAATGTGTCTCCCATAGAGAGAGAGAGAGGAAAAAAGGATTTCAGACTATTTATTTATTTATTTATTTATTTATTTATTTATTTTTTGTTGCTTTATACCAGCATTAAAAATATTAATCCTCATATTTGAGACGTTGGGAACTATTTGTAAAACACCAGAAGTTAGTGGTTGCTAAAAGGTTGCTAACTTACATAATGACCAAAAAAAAGAACAGACTAACACTAACCCAGCTTTAACTCTGACATAACCAAATGGACATGTGTCTGTTTTTTCCAGCTGAAGTCAATAGTCAGAAGCCAGATCTGTCTGTAACCAGCATGAAAGCTTAAAAATGCCTTTTCTTTGGGGATCATGGTCAGAACTGGTTTTAGGGTCTCAAGTCAACATCCCTGTTATTATCCAGGGGTATACCTGTCGGGGGGGGCTGTGTTTGGTCCTTTCATGTCAATAAAAATACTACTATCATAACACAGACATCTATTTTCCCACAGAGGATGCAACACTGTATTATCTGCATCTATTAACTGTAACTTAGTACATGTCCAGATCAGTCTTCTCTGCTGACACTCAAACTTGTACAGGTTGTGACCCAATATGTGATCTCACTTTGATGTATTTAACAAATAGAGATCATGCCATTAAGTAATTAACTGCCTATGCACAATGAGTCTTGGCAGACATCATCTTACCTCTGTTAGCTTCTTGGTACACCTGCACCTTACCAAGCTCCACCCCCAACCGCCTGAGTGACAGTGACAGAGAGAAAGCCTCAACCAAGTTTTAACAAATAAAACACGTTTAATTGGCATGAGCAGAAAAAAAGACAGAGGTCTTAGGTCTTAAACCTGTAAAATGTACACATTGGCTGCCTCCTATTTATGGAGTTAATGGTTGTTAAAATGCTCGCTTCAATAAATGGATATTTGTAAAAAGTTATTCTGCTCAGGCAGCATTCTGCACATTTTCTCTCCTCAACAGTTATTGTTATCTCACACATGGACAGAGACACAAATACACACCCAACCACCCACATGCATAGATGCAAGCCCGCTGGAACGCACACATGCATAAGAGCGTGGAATTTAGTGTGTGACAGGCCAGGGCGAATATTTGTTGTATAAACATGCGCAGACTCTAATGTCCTGGTATAGTCCAGGACTGCACTGTGCTTTTACACTCAGGTTTTGTAGTTTAACAATGTTGTGGCTACACACAATAGAGTGAAATGTGGACAATGTTGCAGCTCATCGAGGAACTGTAGCTGATTTTGAAGAGACCGCAGATGGTGAGGTCGGCAACAAATTTGCAGAATAACTTTTGTGTAACCTCTTATTCTTATTTTGAAACCCCATGGCTTCTTTCGGCATCAATGTTAACTTCTCCAGGGTATGTTAATCTTTAAATACTTAGCTTTCATTTATTAACTTTTTTTGTCATCAGGTATTTATCTTGTTAAACTAGTTAATCAGCTGTAGGGGGGTCAAATGTGGTTGTTCAGCTGGTGACTGGGAAGGTGAACAGGTCAAATAGCTCCATGTTTTGTGTGGGTCGGAGAAAAATAAAGAAATGCAGTGAAATGAGAACTTCTACAAAATATACTGGCTACTATATTCTGATAGTCTACCTGTGTTGTAAAGACGTTAAAGGTGTCCGCCACTAACTCACTAAGCTCTTTTGGGCTCATGCATGATTTGAAAAGTTTAAAAACAAAACAAAAAACCTGCATTGAAAGTCATCAAAATGTAGGCCTTCAACTTAAAAGAGCATAACAATCTCTTCCAGTCAAGAAGCTTCCATGTTTCTGCTAGTGATCCTTCAAATTAATGTTCCTTAACAAAATTTCAAAATTGCAGTCTTGGCATCGTATTTAACTTACAGGGAAAATGGCAAAATTAACATTATTCAGTAAGTTGAGGTCACATTAAATGTATTTTACGTAATTTTGTAAAGAAGGTGATTTAAAAAAAAAATCTATATATATATGAATACTAGTAACTTTCACACTTCCTGTACACATTAGCATGAGCTAATTCTGTAGCATAACAACATAACAGTGAGGGGTGGAAAAAAAATGTTGCTGCATTCTGTTGCAAAGCTGCAGGAAATACTCTGCCATTGAAATTATGTTTGCATGAAAATGACATTTTACTGTATCAGTTACTGTGTTTCGTGAAGCTGAACCAGACACCACATACCGATTTGCCATACTGTAAACAGTGTACATGTGTTGACATATGCAGGACCAACAAATCTGATGAAATACAGCACATCAAGACTTGTCTTTCAGGAAGCATGGGTGAAGACTCTTTCATTTAAAAAAAGTAATAATCCAGGTAGATTCAACAGCTCCTAAGAGACAAAGGAGGTGACGACCCTTTTCCCATGAGACTGATGACATATGACATATCCTTAACTAATGATTTTCATCCATCAGCCATTCCTCCTGTACTCACTCTGCAATCCTCTTGCTCAACTCGCGGCCAGAAGGTTGTGAGTTGGCAGTGAAGATGACCAGGCCACCCTTGGTGTGGTTCATGACGCTGGGGTCTATGTTGCTGCTCTCGCCACACTCATGCAGTGGATCCCTGGGCACCCACGCTGCACTGAGACCTTCCTGCAGTGGGGAGAGAGAAAGAGACAGGGTGAGCAAGAGGGTGGAGCAGTTATACGCTTCCTTTAAAAACCTCTATGTCAAGGGGGAACAGGAAACACATTTAGGTTAGTCTTTAAACACGTGCAATAAGCCACAGAATATTAAAGCTTTTTTTTTTTTTAAGCTAAATACAGAAAGATCTTTTTGTCTTTAGTACACACAAATATGCAGCCAAATGGAAATCTAAAAATGCTGTCAGCACCCAACCGTGACTGGACAAGTAGTTACATGCGAGTATACGAAAGGGGAGAACACTCAGTTTAAATTTTGTTTGAATTTAAGACAGAAGAAAGTATTGTTCGCCTTTTGAACTGTGCTGCAACTATAAATAAGAACAATCTAAAGTTTGCTAATATTCAAAATGATTTCTGGTCTTCACCCTACTGCGATGTTTCTTGTGACTAAGAAGTTATTTAAGAAACTTCCCTAAAACAACAGCCACACCAGTGCTTTTGCTCTGAAAGGCCGACAGTTTTTAGTGTCCACGCTCCTTTAACAAAACATTCAAATGCACTTTAGCTGTTTCTATCTTTATAAAAGCCTCCTATCTGCCAATAATCCTAGTGCTGAAAGTCAGCTTCCGAAAAGGGTTTATTATCTGAGTTATTATTATGTTATTTTATTATCTGTGTTATTTGTGTGTGTATGTGTGTTGCACTATGTTTGGGAGCATATGTGGGCAATATTATGGGATGTTTAAAGGTTTCTGTGAGTGTGATTGCACTTCAACAAGTTTAGGCAACAATAACACAGCAAACAATACAGGCTGGGTTATCAGCAGACATCACATGCAGCCATGTGCAACCAAACTATCAACGCGTTACAACATGATATCCAGATGGCCAGTTGAACGGTTAAACAGACATCTTAGATGTGTTAATTATCTTTTAAAGAGTAAAACACGCCCGATAAGCTTTAAACAGAGGATAGAAGTCGTTCATCCTGACTATCAACAGTCACGACATTAGCCTCCTCGCGTTGCTAAGCTAACGGGACAGCAGAGGATTTCGCCGTTTACAGCTGCCGTCGAGGATGAGTGGAGGTTGGACTGTGAGCTGAAGCGATGCGGGTGATGACCGAAGCTGTCAAACCCACCACACTGCTGCGCTAACGTAGAGACCGGTTCATCTCAAATCTTTGGCTGTAACGTCAGGAGATAGCGTTAGCCACCGTTAACAGAAGAGTACTACCGCGATAGCTCAATAAATAATCTTACCGAGGCAAAGCTCTTGGAGGCGTGCATTCATTTTCTTTGTGTCACAAAGCCAGTCTGTCCGTGTAACACGTGAAAAACACAACAGCAACAGCTATAAAATACAATACAGGACGAAAAGAAGCTCCTCACCAGCTTGTGCGTTAGGTCCGGTTACAATCAGCCACCGACAGTATTTTGACGTTAAAGGTTCCAGCTCCTTTTCAACCTGTTCGCCCCACTCTGACCGACTGCGAGGTTTGGCTTTGATGGACGTACGCTTAATCCAATCACGTGCCAGGAAATACTAAGTGGGCGGTCCTACGGTGCATTCATGTCCCCTTTAAACCCGTAAACTACAAACGATCAAAGAGAAACGTTCAGAGTCGACACGTCTCATGGAAGTGTTTTAAATTCTTCCCTATCAGAGCTCAGTTACACTAAATTTCATTTTTAATTCACCGATTAAAACCTAAGATGTCATATAGAGTTGCAATTTTAAGCAGTTTCTGGGAGATGTTGCACCAGACTTGGAAAGCAGCATTTCATTGTTGATTTCGAGACAGGGAAAGTAAGGAAAATATATAATACTAATGTATGTGTAACTATATGTATGTGTTGTATGTGTGCATTTTAGTCACTGGTCTGTGTTTAAATGAGCACAACACGCAACTTTTTCCATATTGCTTTGATGATAATCATTTTGTTATCCGTTAATGTTTCTGGTATAGAGCGACATCTAGTGGCAGCGAGCAGCAGATTACAGAGAGAAATATCTCCCACAAGAGGATTTCAGACAGCTGTTCCCTTTTGCAGACAGTCGAAATTGGGTCACAGCAGGTGAACAAAACTCAAACCTCTGAATGCTTGGCTGGTAAATACACAAATACAGATTCAACATTTCAGGCTGTACACAACAGGCTATGATAGAGATAATGATGTAATAGTGATAATAATGATGATCTGGAGTGTTATCTCGGTGGCAACAATGATCACAGTCTTTGGAAGGTTTTCAAAGTAACAAATAGAGATAAATTTTTCATCTCACTAAGTAGTACAAATGTGCAATTATAGCATTGGCCACCAATGTATTTCTGGAGTAGTTCATTCAAACTGAGAGGCTTATATTGGTTGATTTGTTTGCTTTATAGACTTTGACCCTGAAATTAGATTAAAAAAAAAAAAAACCCTAAACTTCATGCCTAAAAAGACAAAATAACTCAAAGGTGAGACATGAAGACTGTGCAGAAGAGGCTCACATATCAGTGAAGTCAAATGGATGACAACATCAGGTGGATAGATTGGACAAATACATCAAGGATAGGATCTGGCGGCCGACGATCTTCAAGGTGGGCATATTCACAAATGTTCTATAATTCCCCAATAAACCTGAAACTAAGTCAAACAGTTCAGTTGATTAAACCAGTTCAGAACTTAGAATCAGACTAGGGAGAGTATGGGCTCCTTTCAGGACAGGCTATATTCACCAATCTGCTCAGACTGCAGGCCAGTCGTCAGATTCCTGCTGGAGCTGGATTCTTTCTCAACCACTGCTTGTGTGTAGCGTAAGCCTTGAGGCTCTTCTCCTAGTGGATAGTTTCACAGCATGTTGTCTGTTCTCCAGTCAGAGTTCTGCTCTTGTCACTCCAGGCACTTTGGGCTGACTGTCCAGCACAGACAGCTCAGCCTCTTCATGCCTCATTGGCTTTTTTCGATCACTTAGAGTATATCTGGATCTCATAGGCTCCTTGTGCATCATTATGACTTGTCCCCCTGAAGCCTCTGATGCCTTGGCTGCTACAGTTTCTCTCTCTCCAGGTCTTTCTCTCCTCCTCCTCACTCTATTTGGCCTCCTTTCTCCTCAACTCATTCCCTCTGCCTCTTCAGCCATTCAGCATTTAACTCTTTCCTCCTTTTTGCAACTTCTCTTCTGAAGGTCCTCCAGAGCTACTGTCCTACTTTCCATCTTTTTTTCTCTCAGCTCTTTTAGCATCTCCTTTCCAGAGGAGTGATGGTGTACAGTAAAGAGGTAGAACATGATACAGCTGCCTCCATTATTACAGTACTAGATTCTTTTATGGCAGTGTTCTTCTAGAAGGATCTGTTTCCAATGATAAAAATCAATAAAAGGCTTCAGATACAGTGAAAACTTTTTTAAAAGACCTCCAGGGATTAAGCATCATTATTTAATAAAATCTAGATATTTTACTTGGTCTTTGCCATAGACCAAGCTCAAAAAACACTTCATCACACATTTTCCATAATGCAACTTCCCACGCCTATAGTAGTAGTATCACAGACTTTGTAATAGCCAAGCTGTCAAGCGGCTATTTTCTCATTTTCTCAGGCTAGTCACAGCTTCCTCCAAAGCCACTTCACAGGAATAAACACGAAAACCCTCATGGGAGTTGTATTCTCTTTAACTGGCCACTTGGAGGCAGTATTTTTATGTGGATGCTTACTATGATGCCATTTCAATTCCTGAGAAGTATCATGACTTCCAAGTTTGAAATGAACATTGATTACATATATAGCATTTTCTGCCTAATAACAAGAGCATACTTTCCCTTTTTACTAAAAATTTCAAAACCAATTATTATTGTGAAATGCTGTTGGGATGGTCCCTGCCTAAAGAAATGCATATGCCTTGAAAGAGATGGTAAAACAAATAGTATGAGAATATGACATTCAAACAATATGATTTTCTTTAGCTGAAACTTTGACTACTGCTGTACATTAAATATTCATCTGAAGAGTTTTTCTCCTGCTGCTGCTGGTTCTTTTTCCTCCTCTTTCTTTCATCAGCATTCTGTCATTCAAGCTGTCCTTGTGCCTTGAAGCGTTGCAGGTTGCACCGTTGTCAATCCCTGTTTTGTTTGCTTATTTGTTTGGTTCAGTGTGTGATGAAAGGGTGTGTCTTCAGACATGTGTGTGCACACAAACCTCTCACTTCTCCTGAGAAAGTGCCACACTGGTAAAGAATTTCACTCCCATCACCAACACACAAGTGTTAACACACACACACACACACACACAAACACACAAAGAGAGAGAGAGAGAGAGAGAGAGAGAGAGAGAGAGAGAGAGAGAGAGAGAGAGAGAGAGAGAGAGAGAGAGAGAGAGAGAGAGAGAGAGAGAGAGAGAGAAAACAGAGCTTTCTTTGATTGTAATGGATATGGCCAAGTCTCTCATGAATCTACAGTTTCCCTCATTGGACATATACTGAATTCTGTCTCGAAGCCAATGTTTCTGTCTGACAGTAGCAGAATACCAACTCACAGAAAGCAAGAGGGGAGACAGGGGGGTGGGGAAGAGCAGGTAAATTCTATAAACTGAAGCATTTAGATATCAAACGTTAGTGTTAACACAGCTCGGGGGTAAGCGAGTTGCTTTTGCATTAACAGAGACTGATTTATAAATGCTCTCTCTGTACCATATGGGCTACTTTTTTCGCATTCTTACATAACTCACTAGATATGTGGAGGAGGCGGAGAGCAGCATCCAAGTACTGCAAACTGCCCACACACACACACACACACACACACACACACATGCTCACACAATAGAGTGGAGAGCAGAGTTAAAAATCTGGAGGAGGTTGGACAGAGAGACAAGACATGCTAGATGCTGTCAGATTCACTGATTCACTCTTCACTAATCCAGTTTATGAGCATTCATGCAGCTACATTGGTTGGAGGTTAAATACATTATTATAGCTCAGCAGATTAAATGAATAATTGGAAAAGGTATTATCAAAATTAAAATTTACATGTCCACTGATATATCATTGACCCATTTAACAGCAACAGGTAGCCACCAGGAATGTGTACAGGATAATCTAGGTAATACTGTATATGCCTGTTAGTTTTCTATTTAAATGTCCCCGTCTCAAAAGAAGGTTGTGGGTTTGGTTCCCGGCCTGGGGCTTTTTTGTGTGGAGTTTGCATGTTCTCCCCGTGCCTGCATGGGTTTCCTCTGGGTACTCCGGTTTCCTCCCACCGTCCAAAGCCATCATGTTTAGATTGACTGGTGACTCTAAACTGTCTCTAGGTCTGAGTGTGAGTGTGAGCGGTTGTCTGTCTCTGTGTGTTTTTATCCCCTCAAGCATCTTACCTACTGAAATCACACCATCTGAGACTTAAAATGTTACTATCTCTAATAATGACAGTGCTAACGTGCCAAATCTAATTTCTTGACAAACAGTTTGGGTCCACAGCCAAACTATATACGTCCAGATTTGCATCTGTGTGCCAGCTTACATCATCAACAATCATGCTGTGTATGGAATATAAATATGAGCAATAGCATATTGTATAATATCAGCATATCAGTCAGATGCTCCACTTACTTGAATATCTCAAAAGATGTGTCCTAAGGACTTCAGGGATCCTCGACTTCTCCTTCAACTATACCATGATGGGAACACTTGTGAACACTTGTGTGTAAATCTGTCAGCAATCAGATGGATTACAGGAAGCTGGAGGCACAAATGTATCTCTTGCAATTAATATATTTTCATCATCAGAGAAAAATACTGCAACACGAATGGCATGTTGACTGATCTCAGATCTAATTTGTGTTAGTAGCTATAAGCTGTGGTAAACATTAAACTAATTCAACATCAGCTTACCAGAACAAGTTCATCCCCACAGAGCTGCATGGTCGTAGATTCCGATTCCCCCTTTCCACTTAAATGCTTGGATATGTGTAATACCGAATGATCTTTGTTTCTTCCACTCCCGTCCATGACCTATATGGAACATGACTGTCAGGTGTTATGCTTTTGGCAAACACACACACAAATCCTGGCCCCAGGATACCATCCAGAATCTGCCCAGATGTGGAAGTATATGGGCCAGATACAGACTGAGGTGCTAGGCATACAGTTTGTTGGGTCAGATTTTTATTTTGCTGTCTGAGGAGTGGATCGCTATAATTTCCGCCTGTACTCCCCGCACATGGGGCAGGTGTGTCCATAGAAATGACAGCTGCACCTGATCGCATCAGGTGCTGATGATAAATTAGTCAGGCAAAAAAAAAAAAAAAAAAAAAAAAACGGACAGTGAAGGAACAAAGGAGGTTGGCCTCGCAGTTTATTCACGTTTCTCCGAATCCAAATAAATCTCTGCAGCTTCTGTGCAAAGCGAAGAGGGAGCGCCATAGAGACACACACGGAGAGATGAAGGAGGAGGCGGGATAGCACCGCGCGCCTGGTCCGCCCCCAAGTTGCAGCACGATCCATTTAGCTGTACGAGCCAGTCCAGCTGTAGAGCGCGCGGGCGCGTGTACGTGTCCCCCTCCCCCCTCCCCCCCCCCCCCCCCCCCCCCCAACGCGAGGAAAATCTTTACCGACTAGAGTCCAGGCGCACGCGGAGCGATGGCTGCAGCACCGGATTGTGTTTACGACGCAGAGCGCGAGAGCGGCACAGCCCGGGGAGAAGCGGACACCGCGCACCCAATCTTTAAACGCAGGATCGCTTAGCGTCTGCGAGTGAGCCCGCGAGGCTTCCCAGCTCCCGTACGTCCGTTTGTCGTCTCCCGAACCCGAGAGGATCCCGCACCGTCCAACGCGCGGTTCGGTCGTTGTTTTGGCTGCGCAGCTGCACGAGAGCACCGACCCGCTGCCACGGATGGAGAGCCAGAGGAAACCCGTCCGCTGATCTCCGCCGTCAAAATATCACGCACGCGACGCCAGCGCGCCGCCGCCGGAGTCAGGAAGGGCCCGGTAGCCTCCGGTCCCGGCCCCATCCCTTCAGCGGGGGATACCCGAGAGCATCCCTCCATCCCACTCAAGCCATCCCTCCCTTCCCTCTCTCCGGCAGCCTCGCTCTCCCCATCACATAGCAGAGCTGCAGGGGGCGGTGGGAGGGGGCCGGGAGGGGTGGGGGGGTTCTTCTAGTCCTAGTTCTAGGAAGGAGGGAGGAGGGAGGCTGTTCGTGGCCGCGGTAGACGCACCCTCTGCCTGTTGAGGCTGGGCTGAAGCACCGCTGTGTCGGAGGATGCTGCGGGAGTAGAGCGGCTCAGGAAGATGGGGAAGGACCAGGAACTGCTGCAGGCGGTGAAGACCGAGGACCTGCTCACCGTGCAGAAGCTGCTGCAAAGGCCCCGGCCCGGGAAAGCAAGTAAGATGTTCTATTCTGCCGCGGAATCCCACTGATGTTGATGTCCTACCTCTTAGTAGTTGTGTGAAGTCAATAGTTTGAAGGCTATTTCTCACATACCATTGCTGCGAGGCCTGTGATGTATGTTTTCTCTGTGTGTGTGCGTGTGTGTACACGAAATGAATAGAAGAGGAAGGCAGAGAGAAAGGAGGGGTTCTATGCATCAGAGTGTATCAGGGAAGATTAGTGGCCTGATTGGAGACTGACAGCCAGTCTTGAGACCCCTGTCTGAGTGCACTGCAGCAGGGAGTGGGAGGGGGAGAGGTGGGCGGGTGGGGGGGTAGTTTTGTTTTTGGATGGGGGATCTGTGTGACCCTGCCTCTGAAGTTGGACATGAAATGTGAGTGAGATGATGCCACTGGACTTGTGATTGTTCAACATTAGCTTTAATGACAAATGCACTGACATACACAGAAATGCATGTGGTGTATGAATCCTTTCCTATTCTCTTTCCCATCCCTCTTTCTATTAACTGTTGATTTTCTGCAGGCAGTTTTGCATTACAATATCCAACAATGTTTGCGTTCCTCAGCCCACTTTCATGTGTGGGCAACTGAAAGTGAAGCCATAGAGAGTTGCAGATAGATCTTTTTGTAGTAGGCTGGACACAGCCATACTGATACACCCACTGATATACAAGCTCATACACTGATCAACAGACAAGGGCTGATTAGTAGAAATTGCAATTGTTGCAGATGTGATATAAGATAATTAAGCTCAGATGATAAATGCATGGATGCACACACACACACACACACACACACACACACACACACATCATCATCAGTATTTTACAGCTGGATTAACTTCTTTCTTGGTCCTAATTGCTTTTTCGGACTGTCTAATTGCTAAAATTGTCCCAGTCAGACAGGTTTGCAGTGTCTGACCTAGAAAAGCTCCCAACAGCAGGTGGACTTCATCTGAATAGAAGCAGCCAGTGTTGATTACAAATAATGGTCCAGAATTATGTTGCTTCATTAATTCAGTTTTGATTTATTTACAGACTAATAACAATAACAAATTATTCCCATTCTCTCACTTTGTTTATTTAAAAAAGAATATCTATTATTGTTAGTGAATAAACATTTTGCATTGCCCTTTTTTCCCAGGTGTTTCCATTTGGCTAATTTCATCTGTGTGACACCGTAGGGCTGCCTCTAATTGACTCCTTCACATGGCAATAGAGCCCTCAATGCCGGTCCTTGACTGGTGATCTGGTTTAGCTGAGATAATCAGGCCTTCATCTGTGATATTGTTTTTCCAGAACTGGATTGAGGCTGGAGACATAACAAGTGAAATCACTGAAGAAGACTGAGTAAATCACTGCAGATCTGGTAAAGCTAGTACTGGCTGTTACTCAATCTACTACTCCTCCTATCTGGATTTGAATTTTATTACTACGCCTTCAAACATCCTTAATACATTGAATTCTGTGGGAAGCGCAAAGTATTTTGTTATTATGTCACTCTCCATGTGGTGTTGTTCAGGTGTGCAGAAACCATCATAACCAAATAACATCTAATTTGCTCTGCCATAGATGGCAAAGCTCAGTCTGCAAGACTCATGACATGCAGCACATGGCCTCAGACCAGTTTGTAGGAGTCAGTGGGGTTTACTGTGGGCAGCATGAAGTGGCGCAAAGCACATACAGGAAACCCCTGGGATTAAAGACAGTCTACAGACTGTCTACCGCAAAGTATCCTTCATCAAAAAGAGTCTGTAGGGTTCAGCACATAAGGGCAGTGCCCAAAAATAGTGTCTGGAGAAGTGAGTGGAGTACATTATGTACAAGAGCACATCACAAAACAGCCTTTAGGCAACAGTGAAGTGCACTTCAGCTGGATGTCCCTCTCAGACTACTGTTTAGTACATCAAATACAGAGACAGGTAAGCCCTTAAACACAATTTCATTGGCAGAAGCACCTGGTATGCACAGCTGTGCACCAAAGTGATAAAATCCTCAGTGAATTGTAGTTCACGCAGAGGCCAACTAAAGCAATTTGAAGTGGGTGATGGCGTAACAATACATGCTGCTTATTAGCATAAGGAAGGTGCCCTTTGTTTATTATTAGCTATGTGTTGTAATTGTTGAATACAATATTACAGCTAAAATGAGTGAATCCCTGAAGGAACCATTAATGTGTCTAATTAGAATCAGTCTAGTCAAAACAAAACCACTGGGATCTGGAGCAGAGCCTTACAAAAACTATGACGAAATTACAGGGAAGCCTATAAAATAATAAATCCCCTGCAGCAGAGAGGTGTTTCTTCTACTTGATAGATAATTGGTAGATTAAGTAGTTAACTGGATATCAACTGGTGTTGAACCACCACTGAGGTCTGAGATATCCCTGGCTAATAAAATGAGACGTAATGGGCTCAGAATGTATTTTTCCATTACAAGTACAAATTGGAAATAGTAATTCCCTGTTGTATGTGTCGATGTTTGGTAAAATGAGTTTATCGGCAGTTGCTAGTTATCAGAATGATGTCCTCAAAAGATATGCTTCATTGGTTTGTATGCTTCATGTGTTCTGTTAATGACTGTTGCACAGGTGGACATACCAAATAAGAATTTTTCATTTGACTCCTAAAGACGTAGGCTGCTATCACTCTTCAGCAAATGCCTAATCTGTCCACATGATTGTCACATCGTTGGCTGAGACGAACATTTTATGGTTCCATCTTGGGGTCTGCCCTGATGTAAGTTGAATTAATGGCTGATGCTAAGTGCCACCTAGCGGACCTGGAGGCATTTAAATAACATCAAGGTCAGCTTTGTTGCTCTCTGCTCTATCTGTCCTTCCATTTCTGACATTGAATTTTATCATCTGTTAAATTGACAGCCAAAGGTGAAACTGATTCATTCAGCACAAACTGCTTGAAGCTGTCTTCTGACATTTTTTTTCTCACTATGTGAAAAGTTAAATTTTTTTATTTTTTTTGGGGGGGGGCGGCACGTTGGAGCATGGGCCACCCTGTCAGAAAAAAAAAAACAAAAAACAAAAACAAAAAGCAAATCAACAGGACAGAAGAAACAGGCAATAACGGCAGAGTGGAGCTGTGAGTCCCAGACAAACAACAGGGGAGGGTAACATGGGGCTGATTTTAACACAGACCTGTTTGTCATCTAGCATTAAATACCAAACTCACGGGACAGATGTGTTACTGTGTGTGTGAGAGAGAGAGAGAGAGAGAGAGTGAATGTGTGTAGTTTGTGGTGGTAAGAAGTAGATGTGTGATTGAATTGTGTGTGTGAAGGAATCAAAGAGAAGGTAAAATTAGGTTTGGTGTGTGTGCGTGTGGGTCTGGCAAAGACTCTACGCTGCTGCAACTCATTTATTCCCACTCAGTCCAGACGTACAGCGCAGAAAATATCACCTGTATCACAGACACACACATGCACACACACATGCAGCCACATCTGGCACCATCTGTTGAACCGCTATCAGTTTGCTGTCAGTCAAATTGGCTTCTGCACATGGCACTAGATGAGGTCATAACGGTGTGTGTGTGTGTGTACAAGAAGCAGACCTTGAGTGTAATCTGTATTTGTTAATGGGCTATTTCAGTGTTTGTGTGTCAAGGTGTGTGGTGTATTCTGTATTGATAGTGTGTGTGTGTGTGTGGGTGTGCGCGCAAAGGAAACTGATTTGTCAGTGTATCTGTTGCATCAGTGAACTGATTCTGACTCAACTTCTGGCACTTCACCCCCTTTCTGTGTTGCCATGAGAGACTGACACATGCTTACACGACTACCCAACACTCTGTGTCCTTCCTCTTCATTCTTTGAAGTGAGCAGAGATGCTAATGCTTACCAACCCCATCTCACTCTCCCTCACTGTGTCACCCCCATCTTTCTGTCCTGATGGCAGAGCAGAGGAATGGAGCAGATGATTGCATCCACACCAGTGCACATTCACAAAGCAGCAGGCAGGCAGGCAGGCAGGCGGAGAGGAAGCTTCATGTACTGTCAGTCAGAGTCTCCATACTGGCAAACTATGCTCTGTCTACATCTGCATACCTCAGTAATATGGTGTGAAGAAGCATGTTTTTGCATCTTTTCTTTTGCTTTGTACACATATTTTAGATTTTTGTGGGGCAAAGGAGTGCTATGAATTGAAACTGCCAGACGTTCACTTAAAATATTCATGGGAATTTCTCCCACCTATAACCACAGTGGAAGTATTCAAACCTTGCATGTCAGTATAATAGGGGTACTTGTACAAAGTCAGAATGTAGAATGTGTATAAAAATGGATGTCGAAAGAAGTCAAAGAAGTTAGATTCTATGACGGCAATGAGATAGTTATTACCTAAAGGCAATTCAAGTCCTTTTCAATAGAACATGATGTTCAGCTTTTCAATTAATCATTTATTCATTCATTCGTTCATTCATCTTCTATGGCTTATTTGTTTTCGGGTCACAGTGGATGCTGGAGCCAATCCCAGCTTCGCACTGGGTGAGGGCGGATGGACAATTTAGAGTCACCAGTTAACTCAAACATCCAAGCATGTCTTTGGACGGTGGGAGGAAAGCAACACAGGCACGGGGAGAACATGCAAACTCCACACAGAAAGGCCCCAGGCCCAGGAACTGAACCTGCGACCTTCTTATTGTGGGACAACAGCACTAACCACTTTGCCGCCATGCTGCCTTTTTTTAAATCACTGATCGTGTTTTTGGGAAAATAAGCCATAGAAGCAGCGCATATATAAGGGCTTGGCTACTGTGGGATTAACAGACTGAACCACACATTGGGATCTAAATATATTTCTTCTGGTTTCAAAAATCCAACATGGCTGACAGTCAAATTATAAAGTCCAGCCTATAAAATGTCTCTTTAGGAAGTCAATTAGATAAACGTAGGACACTGTATTATGAGGGACCAGGTTATCAGGAAAAACAAATATCAAAGAAACTCTAATAAAAATAATAACTATAATTACAAAGGCAATGCTAACTGTTATAGATTGATTATTGCAAATAATGCATGGTTTTTGTGCAATATTTTTCACTTGTGTTTCATTTCAAGTGCTGCTCAGATTATTATTGTGCAATGATTTTTAATTGTGAATCACTTTTCCCCCCAAAATTGTCTATTGGTATAGTTCTTGGTAAGTCTAACCCTTTGTTCTGATATTCCTGTACTTATGTGGTACTCTTCACGCCATCGGCAGATCCTCTACACGAGGCAAGGTGTAAATGACATGATGAAAGCATTTCCTAGGGGTGTTGCTCTAACATCATCAGAGTGGCTCATGTATAATGGAGGGCGTTATTGCAGCATGTTCCCACTGTTCAGCCCAGCACAGCAGTTTGCAGAATTACTGATTCTGGCTGTTGTTTTCAAAACCGAATTAGAAATAATAATATTGAGAGCAGTGACATGCGGTGAGGTTTGTAGTTGGGGAGGCACTGACTTGCAAGTCAGATTTACAAACATAATGCTAATAGTATATCTTAAATTCACAATTCAGCTGGCAGATCTTACACTGACTGCTTGTTATGTTTCATATCAGAAATCCTTACACACAAGTAGGACACATTTGGCAGTTCAATTTATAGCGACTCAGAGGGATATTTGCTCTTGCAATTCCACAGTATATAAACATTAAATACAAACAAAAGTAAAGAGTGGTGTGCAAAACACAGATTTCCAGTTCTGACAAAAAAGACAACACAACCAATGTGAATTCAAACCCATTTTTGTCCTAAACGAAACTATTCCTGTTGTTTTTAAAAGCTTTAAGCTAAAGCTTTGAACTGCAGGCTCACTATCGCCCTGCCCTACGTTGAGGCAGCGGTACTGGCATTTTTCTTGTGGAGTCACATCAGATCAATAAAATGTAAATATTAGACACATACGAGAAATACATTACCGAACACTATGGAAATTAAGACGTATAATAAAAGTGTCTCCAAACAAGATTATTAGATATATTAGAAACATACAGAGAAATAGCAACAAGCATGCGCCAAATACACGCGCTCAATCCAGTTTGTGAGGGATTGAGCAATCTGGGGTGAGGCACGGCTCGTCACTGCCTGTATTTGAACAGGAAATACAGAATTACAGCGATTTTTGACTGTAAAAATGATCAAGACTTATAGAAGCCACAAAACCACGAAATTGCATTGAAAGCACAGACCAGTGGACAAATATTAATAAAATTTTATTATTTCTTTCTTACTTCTCACGAGAGCCTCACCTGCCTACCCTGACCTCACGTCCATGATTGAGAGAGTGAAGGATCAACTGGTTGAGTTTGCAACATTTTCCTCCAAAGCATCCTTCATTGAATTACAGAACAGATGGGGAGAGAGAAGGGATGGATATTTTTGTCTGGAGGAAAACAGGGAATGGCGTTAATGGAGTTAATTCAAGAAAAGAGAGAAGAACAGGAGAAGGGGGGAGGAAAAGAGAAAGATTTTATGGAGTCAGAAGAGAAGGCTTTTTGGATGAGGGAGCCGGACAGATGGGGGGGGGTACAATGAAAGGCTGAAAATGATTAAAGAGAGAACAAGGGAACAAAGTGATGAAACAGAAGAATTTCTGATTGTCTACACACACACACACACACACACTCTATCCACTCAGTGCAATATACCAAAAATAACATCCAGATAGTTTAATGGGTCAGTGGCAGGTTCAGGGAGAAGAAGAGAGCACAGGAGAGGTGAGGAGAAGAAGAAGGACAGGAAAGGTAAAAAAAAAAAAAAAAAAAGAGAGAAGGAAGGGCAAAGAAAATGAAGCAAAGGAAAGCCAAAGGAATGACAAGAGAGTCAAGTAAATTAAAGGAGGGGAAAAAAGCAAGAAAAAAGAATGGAAAGAAAGAATAACGAGAAAACATGGCAGAGGGAGAGGAGAGAAAATGAGACATATGTAAAGACTGTACAAGAAAAAATGCACAGGATATGGAAGTGAATAAGGGAAAAGGGAAGAGAAGGGAATCAAAGAAAGGAAGGAAGTGGAAATGAATTAAAAATAAATCAGCATGAGGAGAAGTGTCTGAAAGAGAAAGAGAAGCAAAGGAAGGAAATGAAATGCAGCTGGTTGTAGAGGCGATAATAAGGAGAGAAGAGCACAAAGGTGGGGCATGAATAAAAAAAAGGTGCAAGGTCGCGACTGAAGTGTGACAATGGTGGATGCTTGGACACTTTTTCTTACTCTGTTGTCCTCTAGATGAGACGGGAAGGGGAGCAAGTGGTTTAGTCTGGATATAAAGACCACCCACAAAATGAAAAGGTCATTGGGGTGGGACCACCCTTGCTCAATCAGCACCAATTATAGAGGTGGCATTAACCACCTACTGCACTGGCTCATAAACACAAATGCACACACACACACACACACACACACACACACACTTCTCCACATAATCATAGGACTGGCACAGGGAGGTACAGACCATTGGAATTTACATTATCAGTGTGTATGTGTGTGTGTTATTATAGAAGTTTAAGCTAAGCATTGTCAACTGAGGACAAAAGTCACACATAGACACACAAACACCCACACAGTGCCACATATAGTACTTATGCTAGGCAGGCTCTGCAAACATTGAATCTAAAAGCAATGAATGAAAAAAGAAGATAAAAAAGACTCATGTCATTTGAGAATTTTTATGCAGCTTATACAGTAGCTGTGTGTGTGTGTAGGTGGGTTAGTTCACAAATATGTGTGTGGATGCGTATGTCTCCTTAGGAGCTGCTGCAAGGTGTGACTGTGCCTCTACATCGCCTCTCAGGATTTTTCCACACACGCCCTGAATTCAAAACATTGAGTTTATTCTCTCTGCTTCAGATTCATGTTTGAGCAGCTAATAAAGACAGGAAATTGTGCATTTTTTTAGTCTCAGCTCCAAAACTTAAACTAACATAGTCTGGACAAGGTTTCACTATGTCTTACATAGGGATCTCTCAGAAATGTTCCACTCTACACTCACAGTGAATACATTTAGCATTGCCTTGGGACTATGCGAATAAATGCTGGTGCTCTCACTGTATAAGTGGCCGGTGGCCGTGGTGATGGAGTTTGGGTGGGTTCTCATTGGTTGTACACTCACACACACATAGGACAACAGTAGCAGAAAATAGTTTCTGGATCATTCGTTTTAGACAGAGGCACACTAATGCAAGAACACTTCTGACACCTAGTGATTTTTGCTGGCTGTAATTAGCTGTTTGCATGATAATCAACTCCATTCCTTATTAAAGACTTTTTCACCTTCTGACTTGTTTTAAAGGTCCCATATGGTCTATTGACAGATGTCCATGTGCTCATTCATAACAAATCAGGTTGAAATTCTATGTTAATACTCAGTGTTGGGAGAAACACATTACAAAAGTCATTAATTACTGTAATGCATTGCTTTTTGCTGTAAAAGCTGATAACATTTTACTCAGTAAAAATATCAGTAAGGTGTGTTAAAATGCATTTTAACCCAGATTTTTTCTATACAAAATCGCCAAAATCACTGAGCTCTGCAGATGAGTTTCACTTCCCTTCTAATCTTCTATACAGAACAGAAGAGATGAGTGCAGCAGCAGCAGCAGTCCAGATGGGCATATGCCCATTACTTTCAGTTCATCAGAAATAAGGCTGTGAGGGATATCGTAATTAAATGCCCTTTGTGTGGGAAACCTAAAGATCTGTACAGTTTTTAGCCTTAAGTCTGGCTCTGTCAGATATCACATCACCTTCCACTGGATGTGTAATGTGCTACATTTAGAATGCCAAATCCATGAAATGCAAAAGTAGTGTAATGCCTTACATTTCAAATACAATAATGTAATGTAATGAATTACTTTGAAATGACAGTAACAAGTATTAAATAATGCATTACAGTTTTGACGTAACTTGCCCAACACTGCTTATATAATAAAATATCAATGGCCTCAGTCCACAGAGAAATGCTCACAGCCTGTATTCAGAAACTGAGTCTTAAGACTAATGCCACATGACCAGGCCACATAAATCTACCATCTAAAACCTTGCAAGATTTTGCTTCTCTGAGTGTTTGCTAGAGTTTTATTCAGTCATTCAGAAAACAGTCAGCCAGTCAGAAGAGTGGCTTAGAGTCTGGGATGTTTTTTGTGTCAAACACAGGACCTTTAAAATGTAAACCATATTAAAATTAGGAGTATCTGTGGAATGCACGTGATGGCCAGATAAATGATACTGTGGTAATGACAAAATTTTATATTATCATACCAGGTAACGATGCACAGCAAGAAAATGTTAGTGAAGAAACAGTGTTGTATTGTCTTGGAATCTACGGCTCTCTTGCAAATCAATGTTTTTTCAACAGCTTTTAATTTTCAAATACACTCAACTACTCGAAGTAGTGTTATTGGTTAGATGTTTGACCTTCACAATGCAGAAAGACATATGTGTGGAGTTTGACTCAAAGAAATTAGCTGAAGGTGAAAGATAGCTTCTTGAAGCGAGCCCTTGTGAAGCCTGCACTAGTCTGATCTGGAAACTTGAAGCATTCATCTCGTGGCTGATATTAATCTTCCAAAACATTTAGATTCTGGAATTTTCAGTAAGGGAGACAGAGTAGGTGTGATTTTAAACCTTCGGTACAGAAAGTCTCTGACATTGAGAGAAAGTAGTTGTTTTGCAAAGGGTTTAATTTGAGCTACATGAAATGAGCAATCATCCATACAGAGTTAGTAGAGCACATTTTTTATGTAACAGTATGAGAAATGAGTATCAGCAGGTACACAAATAAAGGTATCAGAATCATATCAGATGGAAAAAACTTGTATTGTAACTTGTATTGTAAAATTTCTAGTTACCATCTGAGTCTAATTAAGTCTAATTAGATGCTAATGTTAGCCTAAACTCTGAAGGATCATGAAGGGTCATTTTTCAAACTATGCCATCTCTGCTTTCAAAACTAGCAATTTTTACCTATTTCCTGCAAACAAGTGATAATGATGATGGATTGGTGGCCTATGTATCTGTGTGATTCCCCTTCTCTGGCACGAATACTTTAAGAGGTAGTTGTCCATCGTTGCTGCGTTGTGTGATAACATCACTTTCCGCATTAACCAAACATCAGCACATCAACTGCATCTTTTATATCGTGTGTATGCATCTTCATGCAGGAGGCAGTCATAAGAAACCAGAAGGGACTGCCCAGCAGCACAGACGCTGAGCCTGGCCTGTCTATGTGTGTGTTTGTGTGTGTGTTCATAGGCTAGTACATGTGTGCTCCAGTGGCTGAACAGATGTTGGTTGCTGGATCTCTGCCCCACACAGCTGCAAATTTACCAAATATTTCACATAATATACCTGACCTCTAATACATGCACTTAAAATTTGTTTGTCTGTTGAAAAGTCACATATATACAAATGTATCCAAATCCAGTACATTCTGCCGAATCCAGCTTTGGCAGAATGTACTTAGTTGGGAGCTTCAAACACTACTTTGACCCAGATATAATTCTTTTTACCCACTATTTTGTCATTTTCCCTAACTCTGACTGTCTTTGTCTGCTTTGGTTGGATACTTTCCATCTCATAAAAGCCAGCACTGTGAAATCTCTCTCTCCCTCTCCTCACGCACTGATAGTTACTGTAGACTTGAAGCATACTGCTTTAGCTCCACGGGATCTTCCTAACAAGTCTTCCCTGGGGTGAAGCATTGTTGCAGCCTGGCAGCAGGTGTGTTGGCTACAGCTCCTACTGCTGTGAAGATGCCTGGTGAATACACATAACCACTGAAAAAAGTTTTATTTATTACAGTGCAGACTTACATTTTCTCGAAAAAGGATTAGTTCTTTGGATATTCATTCGATTAATTTAAATGCACAGTTATTGCAACGGTGCCTGTTCAGGACCTTACTGTTGACTGGACGGCAGCTCAGCGGAGTCCAAAGGATTGCAACACTTTTGGTGTTATTTTGAAAAATCTTTAAAGTTCTTCTGAGCAGATGGGGAGAAAGACTCCTAGAGTTTGGAATAATATTTTGGCAGTTTCTCACTTGAAGTTACCAGACCTCCTCTAAATTCCTTTCTAAATTCTAAACTCTGAATGCAATTGAATTATTCACAGGTAAATTTCTGTAGTAGTGTGAAATTACATTTCTGAATGTTTTTATTCAATAAGTAAGAATTTTATAAAATTGTCAATCAGCCCTTTGGCTCCAACAGGAAACAGGAAAGTCTGTGTAAGTTTTCCGTCTTTCAGGTCAAGGGAGTCTGAAGTGCTTGAGCCCTGCTTCATCTCAAGCACTCAAAATGAATGCTAATGTTTTTCATTGTGATGTAATGAAAATAATCACAAACAAGACCGGAGCCAGTCCCAGCTGACATTGAGTGAAGGCAGGATACACCATAGGAAGGTCAATCACAGTTAATCTAGACCTGAATGTCTTCGGACTGTGGAGCGAAACCGGAGTACCAGAGGAAAACAATGCAGGCCCCTAAAAAAGAAATCCTAGAAGCTTCTGATTGTGGGATGACAGTGCTTCGCACTATTAGTGCTCTGCGATAGCCCTGTGATATACTAAGCACTTTCACGCTCATGATGAGCTGGGATCAACTCCTGCTCCCTCAAAACCCTCATGGATATGCCATTAGAAAGATGGGATGGAGTACTCTCTAGTAGTTTTTTACTCACAATAATGTGTTTGACACCATTTAATCAAGCAAATCGTTGGCAGATTAGAAAGAAGATGACTGTTGGATACATTCCCTTTGGTGATACAGTGGGTTAGGGTTACATGCATATCTAGGTTAACTGGTGACTCTAAATTAAGTAGGTGTGAATTTGAGCAGAGTGGTTGTTCGTCTTTGTGTGTTGGCCCAGTGATGATCTGGTGGCAGCCCAGCGAAATGGAAAAAGCGGTAGAAGATGGATGTTACATTGCAGTGCTTTGCTAAAATCTTTTAAGCTGATTTTTTTCCCCCTCATTGATTTACACCCAATTTTGATAGAAACACAGAAATGTAGATATATTTGCAAATTAATAAAAACTAAAACTGAAATATCACACGGCCAGAAGTATTCAGACCCTTTGCTGTTACACTTGTATATTTAACTCAAGGCACACACCTGTCTACATAAGACCTTACAGCTCACAGTGCATGTCAAAGCAAATGAGAATCATGAGGTCGAAGGAACTGCCCAAAAAGCTCAGAGACAGAATTATGGCAAGGCACCTGCAGCCCACCACCAATCGAGGCTTTATGGCGGAGAGGCCTGATGGAAGCCTCTCCTCAGTGCAAGACACAAGAAAGCCTGCATAGAGTTTGCCAAAAAACAGAAATAAGATTTTCTGGTTTGATGAGACCAAGATTGAACTTTTTGGCCTTAATGCTAAGCAGTATATGTGGAGAAAACCAGGCGCTGCTCATCACCTTCCCCATATAATCCTAACAGTGAAGCATGGTGGTGGCAGCATCACGCTGTGGGGTGTTTTTCAGCAGCAGGGACGGGACCACTGGTTGCAATTGAAGGAAAGATGAATGCGGCCAAGTACAGAGATATCCTGGATGTGCTCAGGACCTCAGACTGGGCAGAAGGTTCACCTTCCAACAAGACAATAACCCTGAGCACACAGCTAAAATAACAAAGGAGTGGCTTCAGAACAACTCCATGACTGTTCTTGAATGGCCCAGCCAGAGCCCTGACTTGAACCCAACTGAGCATCTCTGGAGAGACCTGAAAACGGCTGTCCACCAACGCTCACCATCCAACCTGACAGAACTGGAGAGGATCTGCAAGGAGGAATGGCGGGGGATATGAAAAAGTTGTTGCATAATTTCCAAGAAGATCATAGCTGTATCAGCTCAAAAGGGTCCTTCTACTCACTACTGAGCAAAGGCTCTGAAAACATATGGCCATGTGATGTCTTAAATGATTTTAGCAAATGGCTGCAATATAACAAAGAGTTAAAATTTGAGGGGGTCTGAATACTTTCTGTACACGGAGAGGCCAGAAATGGAGGTTAGAGATGACAGCACCTGCATTAAGGGTGGAAAAAGCTGATTCACTGCAACTGACAAGAGATGATTGAATAAAAAAAATAATAAAATAAATAAAATAAATAAACTCTGACTAGATGCTGGAACAGTCAACAAGAATCTAAGTGGATAGCTCTCAGAGAAATGTAGCTCATTCTAATTTCCACTTGTGAAGCAAATGCACCTACACACTGCTCCCACTTACTCACACACTCTGATTCCCATCTCACTTTTTACTCTATCATGCAATGTGAATTGTCGCAATATTGTATTATATGAATGGTTCTCCATAGTGGTTCCACCAGTAAACATATCTGTTTACTGTTTAACCTCATGCTATCACAATGCTTCCATTGTGATAGCATGTACTAGTAAATAACTGTCATGCTGAAAGCAGAATGTGAAACTAGTTATGAAGCCCTCCACTTCACCTAGCTCATAAATATTTCAGCCAGTCTTGTGATGTCTCTTTTAGGGTGAGGAAGCTTTTCCTGCAGATCCGGAGGCAGATATTTGGGCAATATTTATTTTCCAGGAAGCTTGAACCCTTGTAAAATGTTAGATGTTCGAGATGATCAGTTAACTTGTGACTGGGAGACTTTCAGGCCATCTGAACCCAATTCCCAGATCAGCTGGGAAAACCTGAGCATATTGTGTGAGTGTGACGCCTCCAGCTACTCTCCTTGAAAGAACAAAGGGAGGAAAGAAAGACAAGAAAAGAAAATAAATCAAACAATGATTAAACAGTGACCAGTGTATCTTGCTCTTTGTGTTTGTAAGGTCACAAGTCTGTCTTTAAATCACCACTGACCTCATGTAAAGATGTGATCCAACACAATCCCATTAACACAGAATGACACAGGCACACACACACACACATACGTGCAGTAGTAGTACCATGAATGTGCACACAAACCAGCAACACAAAACGCACCACAGAACTAACACAACATAAAAGTGCATAAAGACAAACTGAGCCCAGTTCACATCCCCGCTGTGACACAAGTTCCTGTTGGTGTACGTTCAGGTTGAAGGCCCCACCATGAACACACACACTCACTGATTGATTAATCACACTGCACTCATGCAAACTCATGAAGTTCTCGGGTCGATTTCTTCCATTGTGCCCATTTAATTTTTCACAGGCCCTCTCTATCTATCTATCTATCTTTCTATCTTTCTAAGTTTTCTGTTAGTTTCTATTTTCGAAAACCTAAAAAGGGAGTCAAGAGGATGTGCTGATGTGTATACTGAATGAATTAATGCTGAATTACTGCTTTTGTCCACTTGCTTTTAAAACTAGATGCATATTTTGGTCTCAGATGATTGATAAATATGCAGAACAAGGGACAAGGGCAAGTAGGAAGTACAAAAGTGCAGATTGGGTAAAACACACGATTCAGAGTTTAAATGTTTATACTTGATGAATGCGTAAATAAACGTGAATCTACATCTTCTGCCAACCATTACAACTCAAGGCAGTCATTGTCTTCATTGTGCCAGGATATGAAAATCTATGTGAATAAGCACGTTACAAATGCTCCAGTAACTTTAGAAACATTTGCTAATGCAATACATTCCTCCATCATTTTCTCCCTCTACACGTCTTTCTCTTTCCCCATTTTCTCTGTCCCTACCTCACAAACCCATGATCGTCTCTGCCTGCCCAATGAATCAGTCTGGCTGGCAGTGTGTTGCTGTCTGAGAGCCGGTGAGGGTGATTAGTTATGTCGAACTGGGCCGGGATCTGGATGTCCAGAAGTGACAACAGGAAAAAGGGATTCTGGAAGATTCCAGCAAAGGAAAAGCTGCCTGCATTTTCTTACTTTTTTTCCTTCCTTTTTGTCTTGCATTCTATTTCAGTGGAAAGAGAGACTGAAAAAAGACATATTTGGAAAAGGTCCCAGACCAGATTCTAGCTCAGTGCACCTTTTATCCAGATAAGCTACTATGATGGTCCAACATCTGTCCTCTCTTTCTGCCCCAAAAAGGAGCATGTGTGTGTGGGTTAGAAGTACAACTGACTGTTTATGGTGTCTGGTTCATGGACTGTGAGGATTGCAATAAGGGTATATTTGCATATTTGTTATTATTTGCAAATGTGTATGTGTGTTTTAAGCAATGTCATTAGGGATGGCATCCAATGGTTCACTACTTTGGTGCTGACTGAGGTATTAAGACAAGCTAAGGCTCATAGACTTAACTTTCCAGGTGTGTTACCATGCAGTTAAGATGAAACCTTAATGGCATGTGTTCTACCAGGTGACTAGATAACTATCTGTTGCAACTATTGGGTGGCTTGGTGTAAATGTTCCAGTAACTTCTGATATATTTGGTTATCCGCTGGAATTCATCCAGTGCTATCATCGCATCAGGATTTTTATTTGTCCAAAGAACTCTTCCTACTACTGGTTTATGATTAAATACATGCAAAACTGACAACATTAGCATTACCTTTAGCTTTACTGCTAAAGCATCCATCTAAAGTTATATACTAGCATGCTTACATGCTAAATTAAGATGGGGTACATGGTAAATAAGAATATCAAGGTCAACATTTAGATCACTTTAGTAGCACAGCCTGCGAGCATGGCCTGTAGTCTCTTCTTATTAATTCAATTCACAACAGACTGCAGGAAGAGGAGATAAAAATAGGAATAAAATAAAAAGTTTCATTTTTCATATATACTAATATTGCAACAACAGCTCACAAAAATGAGACACTTTCGATGAAAGCATGAGTCAGAAACGTGAGCTTATTGCAGCATGAGTGTGTTTATATTCTGTCATTCCAACATCCGTGTTTGGTTAGCTCATTTCCTTTGATCCAGCTGCTGCAGTAGGTGTGTGATCCTGCGGGCCAATCGGATGGTTGTTTTGCAGTCTGTGCGCCAGTGGTGCAGCTGTAGTGGTGTCCCTGAGCCAGTGAGCACCATTATCAGTATGTGCTGGCTAACAGGCTGGTTGTATGCAGCTGTTGCACATGCACATGTGGTTTTGGCTCTGGATGATTGTGGAGTGGTAAGTGTGTGTGAATATATATATACAATGTAAGTGTGCTTGTGTGTGTGTGTGCCCCCACCTGGTTCTGGTCTGTTTTCTATTGCTTGATTTAGCCCGCCTCCTCTTTTCCAATCTCTAGCCCTATCCCTGCTCTCTCCTCTTTTCTCACACTTCTTCTCGCACCTCTTGCCTCCATGGCAACAAACACATTCAAGAAATTTCTGGATCATAGACACTTACAGTATTCCAATTCAGCACCACATGGTCCAGTGAGGCACGTTAGAGCTGCGTGGGTGTGCTTGTGTGTGTTATGATGGGATTATGATGTAATCTAACAACACGGATTAGCACAACAAACCTACTGGCCCACTGGCTGTTACACTCAGTCTCCTTTCTTCTCCCTCCTTTTTCACTCTCTCTTTCATGACACAAATTTTCATCATCACCATCATCACCATCTCTCCATCTCCTATTTCTCTCTCGTTTATCATTTGTCCCCAGCATCCATCATTCCACTTTTGCTTTCTTCCCTTTGCCATCAACCCTTCTCATCTTTCAACTCATCCCTTTCTGCAATTCCTGTGCCTCCCCACTCCTCCTCCTCCTTCCCAATGGCACATCCTTTTCATTTCATTCATCATACATCCATTTCATTCCCCCCTCCCAATCTCTCTGTATGCCTCCCTCATCCTTCGCTCGCCTCATTTGCCTTTTCCAGTTTGACTCTCATCCCGCTGTTTCTCCTGTGTTCTTCCCTCCCTCCTCATAGTTGTCTCTCTCTATTCCTCCTATCTCCCATTCATCTATTCATCTTTCTCAGCATCTCAGCACTCCTTGGACAACAGAAATTCTCTTTCACACACATTTTCCTAATTAGTCTTCATCTTGATACTTTTATCTCAGTCTGCATCATCTTTTCTTTGTTCCTTTCTTCTCTACCGCCTTTTTCCCCTCACCTCCACCCCAGTGGGGGAACCCTGGCCCCCAGGGCCAAGTGCCAGGATAAGGGGGGATGGTGCAGGGTTGTTGAGTTGCATTCAGTGCAATTGTAGATCAGGCCTTTAAGCCCATTTAGCTAAGTTTGTTTGCATAAAGATGTGACACAGCAGCTCCATGGATGATTCAAATACCACAAGCAAAATTTGACTTCATTCTGACCAGTTTCTATGCTGCAGGCAAGCTCAAGCTAACAATAAACAGAATAAGTAGTACTAAATAGAAAACTCCTGTTTACTTCATCTCCAATTTCCTAGTTTCATTAGTTTTGTCGCTTTCATTTGTTTCTCAAGTAGTCTGGGTATGTGACATGGCTGTGGTTATGAGGAAAAGGGTGAAGCTCTTAAAGCTAATCCTCGGGACTTGAGCTTTGGAAGGAGATGGAAGATAAAAGTAGCTGAGGTGAGAGCTCCTCTACGAAGAGGCTCAGTCACCTTAAGCCACCTGTCCTTCAAACTGAAAAGAGGAGTCAGCTGGGATGGGTTGTATGTGCCCCCTCTCCCTGTAGGTACACCAGCTATGACAGCTCTTTGATAAGTGCTTTTACTCGTTCCTCTGAAGTTAGTGGAGATACCGCTTTATATCCGCTGAACTGAGATGCCTCATCTGAGAGGGAAACCCCAGACAGATTGAGAGGACAAGGAGGAAGTGATAGGAGAAAAGGCCCAGTCCAAAAGAAATTTCACTGGGATCAACATCCACTTCTTTTCTCTTTAACATTATGACCCAACTCAGGCGATGTCATCTTTGATTGGGACTTGGTTATTAACCTTATATGGAATTTGAAAAACCATGGTTTAAGGAAAGATACTATGAAGCTGCATTATGTGAATTGTAAGATGCACCTTCAAATAAATTCATTTATTATGTGGGCATAACCAAGATGAAGAGAATCCTCCTTAATACTGATTGTAAATGTAAAAGCCTATTGATTAGATGTCCTTATAGGGATTAGTTGTGAATTCCAGACATAAATGAGGCCAATATGAGAGCTCTGTTCTTTGTGTTCTGTACAGATGCTTTACATTTTCTGAAATGTCTTCATTTCTTGTTATTTTTCAGTGGTTATAGGGCAGCAAATCACATCAATTTTGTTGGTCACAAATTTTTTAAAATGATCTGTTGCAGATGAAGAAACAAATTGATTCATTTCACAGCCTCACTGTCAGCACAAGGGAGACAGTAGCTGTGAACTCAGGTACAATAAAGCTATTGTTCTCCGTGTAGCTACGCACACACTCACACTCTACACACTAATTCTCACAGCCTCTATCTCCTTGTCACGTTCACATACACTGTCACGCATGCTTCTAGTCTTTAAACTGGTGAAATCACTTTGGTGCACTGCACAGAAAAAAAGTGGGACAGCTTCATTATAGACACACACACACACACACACATTCAAACAAAGTTTTCCATTGGCCGGTGCGTATGAATAGGCATGATACAAAGAGACATTTAATAGGTGGACAATTCAGAGAGAGGGAGAATGAAAGGAAGAGTCCAGTTGGGTGCTGGGTTTCAAAGTCTTTTTGAAGTCAGGATATATGAGTTTAAAAGCTGACTACCTTCAATTTCACTGCTGCAAAATTCAAATAGGAGTCAATCGTTCATCTTTGGTTTGTGTCCAAGCCCACACAGGCCAACACATAAAACCTAATGCAAAAAGAAAATAATCATAAAAGTGCATTTAGGCACCAAAATCTCTCATTAAAAGTCATAATATTTTATATTAGATGCTTTTACAGGAAGTTAAAACTTTCTCAAAGTTTATTGGTGACATTAAATTGCATGGCTTTTATTGTTATGGTGTAGGAGCAGTTTTGTTTGGTTTTGTGTGTAAGATTGTTTCGTGTTCTTTTTTCTAATCAAAATGAAAAAAAAAAAGAACGCTAAAAAGAAGAGCAGGGATCATCTGAAGTGAATATCTGTCTTCATCACTGTTTACAGTCACTTCAATCATGACATCAGACGGACCAACTATGGCTCTATTTTAATTGACAAACCCCAACTCTGAGTAAAAAGTTACTGTAATAATTTATCTGGAATCATGTTTCTAGTTTACTTTCAAATGTAAATAACATCCATTCCCTTTTTAGCTAGTCATCTGGATATGTGGCTCTTCAGTGAATGAGTACCCCAATATGTTTACAAGCTAACAGATAGCTTTATCTGCTGTTTGGTGCTGGGCATGTAAACTACAGCTTTTACTTAAAATATCCGATGTTTGCATATCTGTCATATGCAAACATTTACTCCAAACACATATAATGCTTTCAGAACCAAAACGAAGAAAAGCTGATACAGCAACAGAAAAAACGAAGTTACCTAAAAACACTTTTAAGCTCCATTTAGTATCAAAGGAGAGAAGAAGTAAAAGGTGGTGTGGGTAAAGTGGAGGCAGGAAAAGAGATCCCCCTAAAGGAGATATTTTAACTACCTGTGTGAACAAAATAATGGCGGCAGAGAGAAACAGAGCAGTGTTATTTCAGCCTGGACTTTAGTTGGCTGGATCGGGTTCAGACCAGGGATTGTTGGCAATTCTTTGTCTGTGGGATTGGCTTCCTGTGATTGTAAATTTATCCCCTTGCTCTGTAATGGATGTCTGTTTGCGTGTCTGTTTGTGTGTAAGGGAGAGAGATCAGGGTGTGTCTTCAAAATTTCTGAACAGTCGATAAAAATGTTGACCTGTCATGTGTAGCATGTTCCTGCTTCTTACAGAATATTTCATGAAGACTTATCTTTCTCCTATGCTCGCGCTGTTATTTGCTGATGGTGTTAATGGTTAATTTCTAATTTAACAGCAGTCATGTGGTAATCATTTCCAGTAGCTTCTGCTTTGCTTTGCTTTGCTTTACTGTTAAAGTACTGTCAATAATACACAACACAGATGTGTCACATTAAAACCCTTGAAGTGGTTTTTGAGGTTATTTGATGTGGGGTTGTGTGAGACGCAGTAGTTGTGTGGCGTGTGCGTCATGGCTGCTGTTGATGATCTGCCATGGTATAAACACTTGAGTGTGTTGCTGCTTCCAGCTCCTTCTCAATACACAGCGTTTGCAGGATTCCTAGAAGTTGGATTTCTCTCCATTTCAGTTTAATTTTTTCACAGAAAATGTCTCAAAAATTCCACTGTCTGCACATGCAGCTGCATGAAAAAAATCTTTCAAAATATATACCTCCTTTTTTCTTGTCTTACCTGTGTCACTGAGTCTGCACAAGAATATAGGAAATGATTAGTTTTCAAAATTACTAACAAAGGGTCCTCTTTTCATTGTTGCTGTCATGTGTCATGACTGATAAGTAGATGAGCTGAATCACTAGATCAAATGGCAGCTTGTGTGTCCACTGTGACCTGATAAGATGAGCGCTGAAATGTAACCCCAATTGTAGGCAGCAGAGTGTTATTCGCAGTCAGATTACCATTAGATTAGATTGGTACACTTCCAGTTGGTGTCACTCAGAAATTTACAGCTGTTGTCGAAAGGGCAATCTGCAAAAACTTGTTTTAGCCAATAACAATAATAATAAAAAAGCTAATATCAGATGAATCGCATAGTGAATATAACTCAAACAATCTCCAAACTGCCTGCATAACAAAGGGCATAATCTCCTGCCCCCTGCACAATACAAGGTGTGGTCTGTACTCGTGCAGCTCTCCTGATATCTGCAGTCGTTATTTGGGTACCTAAATAGTGCTTTTAAAAAAAGAAAACCAGAGCATGGAGCTGTTGCTTATGAAGAGACCGCAAGCAAAAGTGAAAGAAAAGAGAGTAGCAGAGAATTGGCCTTCAACTGTGACTTATGTCTCAACAACTATTTTGCAATGGTATTTAGATCTCCATGGTCCCCAGAGGATGTATCTTTTGCACCTTTAGTGATCTCTATTAGCTTGAGCTTTTCATTTTTAAAACATCTATTGGATGGCTTGGCATGAAATTGAACTAAGAACATTATAGTCATTATACATCAGTATGGGTATAAGCCACGGTTCGGTATGTAAAACGTGGTTTTGACATCAAGGTTTGGTATTTTTTGGGGCAGAAAAATGCAAAAGAACAAAAAAATAAAAAATAAAATAAAAGTGATTATTATTTTTTCATATATTGTCAAATTGAAAAAATAAAACAGTGAAAATATTCCCTGAACAAAGGATGGTTCTTTTTAAATAAAACATACCTGGGTCTGGGTAGGAAAATAAAAATAAGTCATAAAATAAAGCTCAATTAAAGTCATAATAATTGACCTAAATTCGCTTGGGTAGCTCAAGCTCAGTGAGGCAAGTCTGTGCTAAGACAGCTTGACACCAACATACGGGGCTTTGTGAGAGTGTTCCCTCACCCAGAGGAAACAAGGAGTGGCAAGAAGGTCCATTTTGCTTTAGCGTGACAATATTTTCGGTATGTTCTGTACACGTGTGTATTCGTACTGAACACCCTGCACGGTTCACCCCTATACGACAGTATGCTTGGATTATGTGCGGATGTTAACATGTTGAAATTAGTTGATGGCACTGCTAGCATGACTGCAAATTGTCTTTGTGCTGCTCTTTCCAGGACAGTAACTCCTGAGAAACCTCCTTATATCCTCTGAATACCTGCTCCTTCCTGTTGATCTCTGTAATACTCCTTTCTTTCTCCCACTGCTCTGCATTTGCCTCCATAAAAGTCTGTGTCTCTGTCTCTTCCTCCCAACCTCATTTTTGTTGTGTGAGACACCGGCTGATTTGGCTTTTTCAGGCTACTTGTGATATTTTTAGTTAGAAATGTAATATCACTGGTTCTCAGCTCTGACACAGATTTTTTTTACTGTTGATAAATTGTAAGCATCTTTAAAATGTCATAGTAAATCAGAATAAAAATTTTCCATGATCAAAACCAAGTCCCAAAACATGTGAGAATGATTTATTTGATGTTTCAATGCAACATGTTACAACTTCAGCAAAGGATCCATGTTGAACTGATGTATCAATGATTGAGTCAATATTCACTTCTCCAATTATTTGCTTTAATGTCTTTCTGTTTCCGCTCCATTCCTCTTCCATGTCATTCTCTATTCCTCCTTCTCTCCCTCAATTTCAATTTGTGTCCTTGTTTCCCAGCAGTGAGTCAGAAATAGCCCTGTGTGTACCAGTAGTCAACTGGAATAGATCCATACCAGGACCTCACTGTGTGTGTGTGTAATACTCCTTACATACACACACAGGGTTGGACTTTCTCCCTGGGCGTTCTCTGTTAGAAACCTGACATTTACACTCTGAGAAGGATGAACCATCTTGCACATCAAAGGCTCCTAAACTTAGACCTTTTTTTCCTCTTTCATTGTCTCTCTCTCTCTCAGTAACTTTCCTGTGTTTTCATTTGTTAATTTTAACACCAGACATTTGCTATTTTGAGATTAGCCAACCAAGACAGTTATTTTTATATTAAAATATTCAGGTCACTTATTGTTCTGATATGTTTTTCTTTCATACTCTTTATATCAACACCCGAACCCTCTAAGATTTTTAGGCAAGAAAATAGCAACTATATTAATACTTGTGCATTTGGTCTTTGCAGTTGATTGATTTTGTATATGCTAATCTACATGGTCTAACACATTAAGAGTTATTGGTTATTCTACGACCTTGGCATTGTAAAGGTTTATAGTCTCACTGTGCGATAATTTCTGGTTGAATCTGTGGTATGAGTACTTGAAATACTTGTCATTGATGGATAAAAAATGGAAAGACTAAACTGAACTGATAAGAGCCTGAAACCTTGTGTGCTATTATAAATGACATTCATTTATTCATTTAAATTCCTCTGCCATGAACTGGCCCACAGAAGCTTGGAACGGGTTCGGTTTTCATGGGAACTTGAGCTGCAAATTGACAATTGATCATAATATATTAATCAACCTAAAATGCCAGCCAATAGTCAGTTCCAGCCTCTTAAATACTATTGTCTATTTTGTATAATTGCAAATGAAAATGAGTTGGCTTAAAATATTTGGAAATCTCTATAAGAAAGGTCAATATTGTAAGCAATAATGAGTAAATGTCAATATATTTCAGTTTATGTAAGACTATTAACATCCAAGCTGTCACCATAACACAATCTGAAAAACCTCTAATTTTACAGTCGCTTGCTGCTCACTTAATTAAACTTTAACTATCTCTTCAACTACCAAGGTATAATGGTAAAATATTTAAATAATTTGATGCATCAAGGATCATTATGCAAAATCATACCCCTGTAAACACCCGCCTGCACAAAGTCTCTGCTGTCGTTTGTGTCTTTTATAATTATGTGAATATAGTGGCAGGGTAATTTACTGCTGGGTAATTGATCTGCACAATAATCAGAGCTACAAACTGAGTGGCAGACTCATTTTTGCATCCACACACAAACTCACAAACGCACACACGCTCACACACTCTCAGGCGCACGGAGACTCAGTGATCCAGTGTTGAATCAGTGCAGCCAGCCTGGTTTATGAGCTATATTAGGAGTCAGATCTGAGACCTCTCTGCTGAATTGGATGCTCTGATAGTTCAGGGACAACTGATCTCACTGTCACGTGTAAGCGAATGTGCATGCTCTTTGTGTATACTTAATGTGTATGCAAGTGATTACATTTCTCTAATTGGCAGTTCACTAACTCCTGCGCTGTGCAGCAGTTGTCTAGTTACAGCTTAGCAACTGGCATGCTTGTCGAGCTATGTGTTTCTGGATTTACTTAGATGGAGGCTTCTGTATTCAAGAATGAGTAGTTTTAACAGTGTTTATCTGACTTAATGGCCCACTTGTTGTCAATTGTTAACGTGACCAGCTGACTATCTTGCTGGCTAAGCAAATTACTTGTGGGGTCACAGGGTTGATGATAACAGCTGTGTTCATAACTCCTGCATCCACTGTGTAATCTATCCTCACTCTATGTGTACGAGGTGAAGCTAACATTAGCAGCTCAGTCGTACCCAATTTTATATTTGAGGATTCACCAGCAGTGTATTTTGTCAAATGTACACATGCTTTTTGAAAATATAACAAAAGCCACACTCTTTTTGGTAGTAGTGTGGTTGCAGATGTCATTGGGACGTTGAATCAGTACCAGGAGGTGTTAGTTCCACTTCGGTTGCCCCTACGTGATGTGGTGTGTGCCTGGTTTTCTAAACTGTCAACTGCACGTGTGCTTGCTTGTTGGTGAACGTGCACTTGTGGTAGGTTATGTATATATCAGTGTGCATTATTTTCTGTCTGCATGTTAACGTATGTGTGTGTGCTTTTTTGTGTGTGTGTGATGTGGGGAGGGGTGGAAATGCTGGCTTTTTTCCAGAGTTGGTTTCCAAGCTGAAAGCAGGCGATAACACAGCACTGCTCAGAGTGGGAGTAAGAGGATGACAGAGAGGGGCCAGCTAAAAAGCAACTAAGAGAGAAAAAAGGAAATGGGAGTTTACAGGGCAACCGGGATGGAATAAGAGGATGATGAGAGCAGCAAAATGAGAGAGGAAGAAGAAGAAGGAAAAGAAAGGGGGGGTGAAGGAGGAGGAGTCAGAAAGAGAGAGTACACTGGGGTTGGAAGGAAGAGGAGATGATGAGAAAGGAGAGAGGAGGGTGATATGAGAGCAGCAGAGAGCTGGAGTGGAGAATGAGGGCCAAGTGGAGGACCCTTAGTGGAAGAGGGAGCAGTAGGAGGACTGGTGGTGGAGGGGGCTGTGTTCATTATGAGTCATGCCCAGGAAGGCTGCATGCCACAGGGGAAACAGCTCACCAACAGTCCCAGGCATCAAAAGGCCTTCTGGAACTGTGCATAATTTGTGTGGTGTCATCAGGGAGAAGAGCGACCGACAGAGAGATAGAGGTCAAAGTAAAACTGGGACACAACAGTCGTCTCCTCTCCTCCTCTCCTGGCTCTCTCTCTTTACTGCAGCATAGCAAAGGCCAGCGAGATCACTGCACACACAAACACACATACACCTTGTTCTGCTTTATTAATACCCCAAGGATAACTAGCTTTCCATAAAAGGTTGTACATGTTTTTTTTTTTTTTTTTTAAATCTCACTCCATCTCTATCTTTGTCTTTCCATGGCTCTCTGTTTCTCCATTTCACCTCCCCCTCTCCTCCTCTCACAGGCTAAATGTAGTGAGCAATCACAATACTCCATAATAGTCGGAGCCCACGCTGTTGGGTTATAATAGAGGGAGGGAGAGGAGGAGAGAGAAAGAGGGAGGGAGACTTACATTGGAGAGATACTGATAGCTGGGCATAGAGAAATGGAGATTGTAGAAATTAGAGGGTGCAGAGAGGGAAGAGGAGGGAGTGTAAACCAGCAGGATGAGGTGTTGTTGTTGTGTTAAAGCCTGCAGCTCTGAGACAAATCCAGCGCTGGCTTATTCTGGGCCCTGGTCACTGCCACACTTGTGATGAATTTGTCACCCCTGTCTTTCTTCCCTTCACATTTTTACTCCACTCAAAGCAGCCCGAAGGGTAATATTTTCTACTTCCTTTTCGCTCCCGTGTTGGTGTTTGTCTCTCTCTCATATCAAGATTTTTCCAAGCTGTTAATCATTTTGGTTTTGTTTTCAGTTTTTGAAAAAAATGCCATTCTCTCTTTCTGTTTTCTTCATCATTTTCCACTTTCCACTTCCTTGAGTCTCTCTGCCGGATGCCAAAAAAATGACAATACACTCCACACACAGACCTCTTGTGGCTGACTAGCTAATGACGTTTCTCTATCAGAAAATAATCCATTGTGGGTTTTGTCTTTCTTTTTTTTTTTAACTGTTGCTGTAGCTTGAAATTCCTTTAAAGTTCAATTAAATATGGAATTTGAGTTAGTTCATTAACATTTAAACAGACCAAATACCTGCAAACGTACTTATATCCCCTCAGCCGCAGTTGTGTTTACTGCTAATTAGCAGATGTTTACGTCCTGATAATTGAATCCATTAACACCTTGTGATACTTGCATTAGTATTTGGCTCAAAGTAGCACGGTACTTACGTTCAGGCTAATGGAGCACCCAGAATGGCTGTGAAATGTCAAAGTCAAGTCATGGCAGGGCTAGATTACAGCTGCAATTCAGAGACTTGTTTCCATGTGATCTCTTGGTGAGAAACATCAAATACTACCCAACAAACACATTGGCTTTATTTAATACAACAACATGCAGTAACCAGTCTACATAATGAGTGTGAGTTGAGTGCTGTGTGAAGCAGAACACAGGAAGTTTATGGATGTTGCTTCTGATGTTGGAAAGCTACCAGACTGAAACTGAGTGTGGTTTATACTATGGTCTTACTTTACGCTGAAGGAGTCACTTAGGAACTGGCTCCTCAGGAGAGCCAAGAGATTGTCTGCTTTCCATCCTGCTTTCCAAACTTAGTGGAAGAAGAATAGTTGTTTACGATATGTTTACAGTCTTACCCACCCACACACACACACACGCCATCGAATGCCTATCGGGCTGAAGCAATAGGTGCCTCAGGTTGTGATTTGTCCCATCATTCTTTACTTAGAAGGTGAACATGTTTTGATCATATTTATAATTAACAGTGGTTGACCAATATTTTGCACAGGAAAAGCAGATGCATCCTGTCTCCTTAAGCCTTCTCCCTCAGTACCCTTCACAGAGCTAGCCGTAAAAATGATGCCATCCTGTAGGTAGAGCTGCACCAAAAAGAAGCTCACATGGGTAATTTATGAAGCCGATGACACACAACTTCGGTTGTCGTTGTTTGTAGGTTGTTTGCCTTATTTCTTCATCTGCTACTTCATCCAGCACTGTATATACACTTTACCACTGTGTAGATCTCCTCTTCTTCCTGTCATTTTGATCAATGATAAACATGTGGCTCCCGTGATGAAGGAAGTGCCAACACATAATGATGGTCTTTCGTGACCAACTGTGTGTGTATGAATGCGTGTGTCTGTGTGTGTGTTATCACAGTGGAGCCGGAAAATTATGGGCATTTGGCGCAATAGAGAAGAAAGATAGTGAGTTGTGTCCGTGTGTGTGTGTGTGGATGTGTGTGCGTGATAATGTAATTCTCTGTTGAGTCTAGCAGTCCACATGTCAATTTTCACATTCAACCAGACAAACACATTGCAATGCAGCACAATTCGCAATGAAGCATGAAAATTTTAAACTTTACAAATCAGCTGTATTAAACAGCACAGTGTGGCCAGTGTGGACGGTTTGGCATCAAACACAGAGACCACGATCTCATCTGCTCATCTGTCCTCCCTTAATCACTTCCTTTCTGCTCCAGGCTTCTTCTTCTGTGTCTCTGCATCTAATGGTGGATTTTGGGAATTTGCTTCCACTATGTTTAAACCTGAAGAAGGCACAGTCTACACTTCACCAGAGCTGCTTAATCTGACAATAATGAGATTCTCTCAAGTCAATAGGCAGTGGCTTAGCTACATTATCAACACTCATAGGTTGCACTCTGTGCTCTGAGTGTGTGTCCATATTTACTCATAAATCTATCAACGAATATGAATAGAGACCATACCAGAACCCAAGTGAGAATTTGCCACAAATTTCACAATTTCAATAATAACTCCAAGTATCATCACACTGTGTTCAAATATTCTCACTCAAAAACTATCTATCACTGTCACTTATTATCACTTATCCATTTCTGAAGGTGGTATCTTGTGTCAACAGAGGCCATCTCAAATATGCAAAATAGCAAAGAGGAGCTTCAAATTTGAACAAAAGTGTGTGATTTTTCCTATGATCCACTGTAGTTTCCGACTTTCACACGACAGTGAAACTGTTTTCTGTGCATCTTATTCACATTATATCCCAGTAACACTTCACATTTGGTGGAACTGATCGCCTGGGTTCCATAATGAAATCACTAGATTTTGGTGGATTAAGGTCAAGGTTCATTGGCACCAATATATTTTTGGCCACTTGATTGCTACATTTTCGCTTTATGGGATTTTTATTTCATCAGGCACAAACTTGGATTGGAAAATATGGATTGATCACTTCAATTCAAGGATGAACGATCAAGAAACCAGGGGTCAAAGGTAACCTAAACATGCTTGACTTAAAAATGTGTTCTGCTCTAACTCACCAACTCATGACAATTTTGCATCTAAAAGATTAGTGGCCAACTTTACTATAACACAGTATGTTCTGTAAAAACATTGCTGGCCATGATTCAGTGCTTTGACTTGCAAAGGGGCAGATTGCTCATTTTATTTAGACTCATTTTAGGAGGGTAACATGCCATTTATACTACTATATTACTTTATATATAAAACAATAATGTAATGTTACAATGGTATTATACATACCGTACTAGTATTATTATGTGTGTCTGTGGCTGACTGTTTGCCCTTTAGCACTTGCCCAGAGCACACATCGGTTAGGTCACTAATGTTTTACAATCGTTTATGTAGCCTAGAAGCCAACATCTTGGCTTGGTTTGTGTGAGTTCACATGTTTTTTTAGAGTTATGCTCTAAAGGGTTTTCCTCTTATCATTGAAGGCAGAACCCAAAGGCAGCAGTGGACCACTTGCTCATCTATTAAGATCATGTCTGTGGTGCTGTTGCATTTGGGTGATGTTAATCAAAACAGTGAAGATTAAAAACAAGGGGATTTCATTTTTTTACTGCAGCAATCTCCCACTTCACATTCGAACACAGATGGGTTTGTAGATTTTCAGCAATGACCTTTTGAGACAGAATTATTGAGTCACCTGATGCTGACGGGACGCGAAAGGACAGGTAGCTGATGGATGCTTCTTTTTTATAGACCGTTTATTCAACTCCATGTGCAACTGACCAGGTGAATAGTTAAGCCGTGAAAAGGCATATTATTGGTTATTATTGGAAATTCATATGGCGCTGTATGTGGGGCCTTCTCAACTATTGCCTGGACATTAAGTTTTGTACAAATGTTGATGTCTCAGAGAGGGTATATTCCTGTAGTATCTCCTTTAGCTGGGACTGTTCCCATGGCATGTGGTGCATGCATTCATCTCTCCCTCAGGATCATCTGTGAAATCTTTGATGGTCCCTTTACCTTCCCACAATCTAGTCAGAATTTAAATTTGTACAATAATGTGATTTGCCACACAAACAAATCCTTTGTGTGTCAAACCACAATAAGAGCATACTGTTTGCTAAATAGCAATCCCCACAGCAACTCACTTGGGCTTGTATTTATGCAATTTACTGATATTCACCTCTTGAAGGCAATTTTTCAGCATGCTTCTCATGAATTTTGCGGGTAGTTGCAATAGATCAGCTCCATTATTCTGGCTCTATTGATGGAAATAATTGTGTTCTATCTCCAAGGCCTCCACTCATTCAGTACGGTTTTCTACACAGGCAGCAATAATAAAAACGTCAGAAACACCAAAATATTATCCACAGTATCACACGTCTATCATTCCATGGAGAACATTCCCAACCTCAGGACCCAGATGAGATATTGGATGGTAATATCTAGGTGTCCAGAATATATATGTAGGCTCCGAAGACAGCAGTGCTGTCTTTGCAGAAACTCTTCCTTTCTCATCCGTGGGAATGAATAACTGAGTAATGCAGGATCAGCAATCCTATTCTGGGGGGGTTTAGTACACACTGGCCCGGATTTACTGTCAATTATTTGCTTATCTCACACAAAGTAAAATTTTTGGGTTAAAAACACCATATCTCATTACTGTAGCTAATCTGGAATACTGAACATTTAGAGGGAGGCATAAATTTGGTTCTCATTTCAAGTATCATCCTCTCAACTGTACTGTGTATTTTATAAATCCCATTTTTTGTGACAAATCAGATCAATTGAGAGAAAAAAACCCCACCCCACACTAGATTGTGAAGTGGTCTCTGTTAATCTGTTATTAGATGTGAAGAATTGTTTGTGCAAGGTCACATTGGGGGGAAAAGTGGCCCCGGATGATCTGAATGTCAAAGAAAAACAATGACATGGAGAAATAATTAAACAAGCCAACAATGAAGGAGCGTCAAGAGGGATCAGTGAGGGAAAACGGTAGCAATGTATTTGGATGATAATGAGAACGTGAAAGAAACAAAACGATACATCCGGTGAGTCAGGAGAAGTGCAGAGGAAAGGCAGTGGAGAGAGGGAAAGCAGTGAAAACAGTAAGCGAGACAGAGGGACAGGCAGAGAAAGATCTTTATACAGCAGACACATGGTCCCTATTGATCACTGAGCCATGTGACTGTCCCCCGGGTTTGTTATGGTCTTCTCTAAGTCTCCCTTTGCCTGTGAGTGTACTCGCCTGTCTGTGTGGGTGTCGTCATGCCGTCTGCACGTCTCAGCGTGTTAAGCATACAGGGATTGGAAGTGGCGTCTGTGTCTGCACTTGGACTTCATTGTGTTTAGCATTTCTTCAGGCAAACAAGCTCAGATGTAAAGTGACAATCAAATTGAAAGAGGGCTAGGGGGGTTAAGGATGGTCTGAAAAATTCCAGCAGCAAATGAACGCTTACAAATCTAATCTGGGTCCTCGTTGTTTTGACACTTTTTTTCAGCCATGTTTTACAATCAACTTTGTCAATCTATCAGCAAAAGTCCATGGATTCAGTGAGTCAGCTCTGTGTGTATATGTGTTATGTTGTGACTCAGAATAAAGAAAAATAAATGCTTGAAAATTGCAGCAATCAGGCGGTGAGTGTTTTAAAGTGCTTTAATTGCCTCCATGTGGGTCACAGCTGCTGCTGCTGCTCCCACTATTGACCTTCTTGGTAAGTGAGAAAAATCAACAGGCTAATTACTATAAATAACTTCCTGTTTTGTTTTTTTTTTCTCTTTTCTTTTGTTTTTCAACACTGACATACACAGTTCCCTTCATTAGTCCCACCTGCGACTGGCCTGACACTGTCTGAAACTAACCAGTCCGGCCAGAGTAAACCTTCCAGGGAAGTCATGTTGAACTGGAGCAGACGGTTGGGTTGTGTGGCTAACTGGCTGTGACATTAACAGTACTTAAGGTGTGTTCAGAGAAGGAAGCCATGTGTTGTTACACTTTGACTGGAGCCACGTAGTCAGCAATTCATTCGCTATGCCTGTGTGAGTGTGCTTTATTTGTGTTAAGTTCTGATTCTTCTCTGACAAACTAAGCGTTGTGAAGTGACATGAAACCAGGGGCTAGCCGGTTGGCTCAGTTACCTCAGCGTAAGAAGACACCAGAACATGCTAAGAAAAAGAAGGATAAAGTTATATATAAAAGAAATACTTTACATAAATAAGTAAAGTAAAAAAAAAAAGGGTTCAAAAAGTAGCTTTAGTCTTACCTTTATATATCTGTTTAACCATGGTTTTAGCACTTTCCTTTAACTCTAGATTAATAAATTATGTACACTACCAGTCAAAAGTTTGGACACACTTTCCTATTCAATTGAATGAGAAAGTGTGTCCAAATTTTTAACTGGTAGTGTATATTATACTCAAATGGTCAAATCAGCCAAGTAAGTCCCATACCTCCATTTTGGACTCGCCAGTGGACTTGGACTATTAATAAAAGTTTTGTAAAATTTTAATTAGGTGCTAATGTTTTGCAATAACTTTCACACAATCTAAAAAGCACATTGTGGCCCAAAATCAGAACCATCATAGTTCATGTGCTAATTTTACAGAAGTGGACACTACAAGAGATTGTACCAGGGAAAAAGTAACTATGTCAGAATTAAAAGGTAATTCATACAAACATGAAGCAGCGCAGTCGCTTGTTTTCAGGAATGCGCATTGTATTCAGATATGTAGCTATCTGTATGTGTGTGTGCAGTGGCTCTGACGTTAGCCATCAGGGAGATAACCTTGATATTGGTGAGGAAGCTGTTGCTAGGTAACCCCAGTGTCTGTGTACCTCTGACTGAGCCAGTCCAAGGTTGCATGAGCAGTGATCATCAATACATAAAACACATATGTCGTTGGTGGCAGCAGGATCCAGTTTATGAAGCTGGAAGCTTTGGATCTCAGTGGCTTTTAATCAGGATTTGGTTGGAACATTAGCAGTCTGAGACATAATGAAATGATGAAATGGAAAGCAAGTCATAAACGGATGGAGCTGGGACAACTTTAGATGTGCTTGCTGCTCAGTTCTCCTAATAGAAACTGTGATTAAAAGAAAAGCCTTTCAGTTCCTCGTCTGCACTTGTGCTGTGCTGTCGGTGACTTGGAGACGTCTCAGCAGGCTGATTATTTCTGTTACACTGACAGTAACACAGTTGTTTACAGGAGGTCACTGCTACTTGCCGCAGAAGGATTTGTTTTTATCGCATTAAAAGGCACATTTTCACATCTTATGCCTCTGTAACCAACTGTTTTAAATCATACGCAGCGTTATAAAGTGCCCAAAATCACTCTACCTATAGAATATTTTTGACATAGTGTCTTAATTGAAATTACATTTGATTGATTTTCAGGCAGTCACTCTAGATGATGAAACGTTTCTTAGTCCAAACACACTGGTGTGAAAAAGGTGCCATATTTGACCTTTCAGCTCTATGTTCGGCTCTGCTTATCTCCACATCCTCGTCTTTTGTGTCAGGAATGCAATGTGAGTTGTTCCCGCTCCGAATGGTGGTCAAGTGTCAATGGGGCCGACCTGTTGGATATAACATTGGTTAGATAATAAGAGTGCAGCTTCCTGTCCTGTTCCAGCAGGAGTTCAATTGTGGAGCACTCTTGTATCCATGGAGACAGCCTCCCATGGTAAGCTGGAGTGTGTGTGAGTGTGTGGTCAAAGCAGAGGTTGGACTTTCACTGGGTATAAATAGGAGGTTATGATGGAAACAAACCCACTGCACACACTCTAATGCACCTCATACTACCACTAACACCACCATGTGCTCATCCAGCTCATTTCAGCTGTGATTTTTATATGAACGCTGAAGTCTTTATAAAAGAAATGACAATACCGGGAGCAAACTTCACCCATACAATACAAAAGGTTACTTGTGAGGATGAACAGAAATAGAAATTGAGCATAACAGAAATCAAGCTGAGCACCACTTCACACCCCTCACGCTGTCTGACTGCAATTAATTATTTATTTGCAAGGAAGAGCCATCTTGAGGAGGAGTGTCTGTAGGTGAGCAGCCAGTCAGATCATCCCACATCAAGAAGAAGATGGCAAAACACTTCACTGTGTAACAGTTCACAGTAAATACACAAAACACTCAAAACTCCATTGAATAAATAAATAATAGATAATGACAAAAATATCATGTTAATATAACAAATAAAAAAAAAAATCCTTCATTAATGTTCCTACAGTGTCATCAGTAATAAACATTCTCCAGTCCTCCACACTGCAAATTCTAATAATACAATGTTCAGAGATTAATGCAACATCAATGGCTAATATTCAAAATGTATATGATGCATATTATATACTATAACCATATTGTTGTCGTACTATAGTGATTTTTTTTTTTTTTGTGTGTATGTGGGACAAGAGCTCATTGGCTAATTTTTGTAAAAACATTTGCCTGCAGGTACACACACCTGCATTACCCCCATTGATTAATCACTTCCTGTCCCAGTTCCTGTCTTTACCCTGCCTTTTTGATCCATCTCTGTCTTCTCCTCTCTCCGATGGTCCGAGATCCATTTGGAAAGATTCTGCAATCTAATTCAATCAGCCCACTTCCTGTTAACCTGCCTCTCAAGTCCCATTTATGGCAGAGTGCGTGTGTGGTTGTTTGTGTGTGTTCGTGTGTGCGTGTGAGTGTGTGTTCAGCTGAGCAAATATGGATCAGCAGCTCAGAACTAATCACTACTTCATCATCCTGTCCTGTGCACTTTGCCAACAGTTGTGCATACAAGCTTAAGCATGCTCACACACCCACACAAAAACAAAACTCCTTTTTAGATTATATTAGACAGAGATGACCTGCTGGGTCTTACCTTAGCTTCAGGTTAGTGCAGAAGCTATAAAAAAAACAAAAAACAAAACAAAACAAACAAACAAACAAACAAAAAAAAACAAACAAGCCCTAAAATAATTTATAAACAACAGATTGTGTAAGGTCAATTTACGTCATAGAGGAAGGCTGACACTCTTTTTTACTGTGCTGCACATTTAAACTTGAATTAGACAAATGTGGAATTGTGACTGATCCTGCAGTATCTTGGTGTGTGTGTGGGGGGGTTCTTGGCATCTTTGCCTGGAGATCAGCGCTGTTCCTTTCATAGGGATCATATATTGTCCCATTTCAGATTGAAAAGATACCTTCCATGAAAATATGGACGAAATGCAATGCAGTTGATTTAACTGGATTTCAGCTACTCTGTTTGAATTTACTGCTTTTGCAGATATAGTTTACATTACATTGTAACATCAACACTTTTAATGTGGTGAGGCTTTAATTGTAGATTATCAAAACCATTTGTCTGTTACTGGTGGACGATGAGGCAACAATCATCAGGTCTATAAACTTGTCTTGGCTGTTTGATCTATATTCTCATTTTGTGCTGTGGCAGCACTTCGTCTCTGTCAGGTTACTGCTGAACAAATAAAAAAATAATTTAAGAAACTATAGGATTTCAGCACTTTGGAGTCCATTAAGAAAATTAAATCCTTGTGAATAATGTGGTCTGGTGAAAGAGGCAGAATAAAATGTAATTGTGTGAACTTATTGACTCATGTGAGCTCAGGCTTTTTCCGCTGTGACTGCTGCTGGTTTTTACTTTAGATAAATGTTCATAGCCACACATTAATCTTTCAGTTCCACTGGATTAAAAAGAATGGTCCGCTGTTTATTCAGCAATAAAAATGGTGAATGGCTGTATTGGAGCTGAACTGATCATGTTTTTTTCATTTCTTATATCTTCCTCAAATCAGCATGAACATACTGTACATCAGATTTGACTGAACTAACTCAGATGATCTGTTCCTGGCCTGAAACTCTTCCCAGGGTTTGTTAAGTCAGTTCAGCTTTAAATACAGTTTGTTTGTTGTTGTTTTAAGGAAGATGCTCCAGATCGGTTGACAAAATTGATGTGAGCATCTAGTAGTTAAGTATATCCAGTTTATTCAAATCCCATCAAACAATTTTTTAATTTTGAGAGACCCTGTGTGATATCGTCTTGATTATTTATTTCCTTCCTTAACCTTTTTTTAAAACATGAAGCTATAGAATTGGTCTTTTATTAGCTACTCATTCATCTTCTACCACCCTGTTTCTGGGGATGCTGGAGACAGGAGAGGAGAGACAAATGGGAAAGAACACTGATGAGGGAATCTGGGAGGAAGGGTGTAAGGAGGGACAATAGAAAAGACGACAGATGTGGAGGAAGAGGAACAAGAGAGGTGGCAAAATAATCGATCAGGTAATAGAGAGAGAAAAAACACACACCAAAACACCCACCCACTCTCTTTCTCCATCCTTTTTCTTGTACTCTGATCACCCCTCCCCTGTCGGAGGCCTCAGAAACAGATGTGCCAGGATCACATGTGCGTGTGAGAAAGCACACAAAGTGCACTGCTCTGTTTGTGCTCTCCTAAATGCATGTGTGTGCACAGTGCCAGCAAGGGTTATGATGTGTGTATTTATAGTAAATGAATTCAGCTGGCTGCACCTCTGACTTCCTGTGGCACCGAGTCTGAGCAATGCTCATCTGCAAATGTGTGCCTGTGGACATTTCTGTGTGTATTGGCTGCATGCACTCTTTGCTTGTAGATGTGTCGGTAATGTTGCTGTGTTTGTATGTTCAACACCACACTCCGGTTTATGTGTTGTATGCATCTGTCCAAGTGACGTCGTCCAGTCTGACAGCATGCAATTATTGATTGTCACTTTCCCATAATGCAGCTGTCAATCAATGACAGCGTCTGGGCTCAGTTAAGTAGCAGAAGAGCTAGGGTGAGCATATATGGACATTTGTGTATATGAGTCTAAGATAGTTCTGCTCTGTTCATTATCCAAATATGTGACTACCACTTCCTGCATGTAAGAGAAGTAAATAAACATTTTTGTCCTGTTGCTTATTAGGCTTTTACATAACAGCAACAAAACAGTCGTTTTGTCCTGACATCAAAAAAAAGAAAAAAGAAAAATGTGAAACCCTGAGTTCTTGTTTCATCTACATTGTTTATCATGTTATACCCATGAAACAGTTGAAAGAGTGTATGATACAGAACTAATTTCTCACTTCAATGGGGGGCTTTCACTGCTATGTAACAGGAAGATTGAAACATAATGAGGCCCCATCCACACTATTATATTTTCATTTGAAAACAGATGCTTGCACTTTATTATTGATTCTTTGGTTGAATTTCAGTGTACAACAGCTGTGTTATAAGGGAGGTTGTGTTGAACACGGGTCTGTTACCTATAATGTGAACGAGTCAGTTTGATCTATTAAATAAAAAACATTTCCTCTTTAGATGGGAAGGTTATGTCTATCAGTTATACAGGTTTGACTGTAATGGTTTGAAATTGTCATATTAATAATCTTGGCTATCAAACAAATATATAATCATAGTTATGAATTATAATTCAATTAAAATGAAATTAAATAAGTCCCAGCAGCCTTTTTCTTTATGCTGATTGCCACAATGAAAGAGATGGAAAAATCCGGGAGAGAGAGGATGACATGCAGCAAAACTCAAATTGTAGCAATTGAAAAAAACAAATATGCAATCAACAGCCACGTACTAGTTTTTGTCAGAGCTTGTAACCACATCTCTCTCAATAAAGTCTATATATGCTTATGTAATTTCCTCTACCTGCGGGGTTATGAGCCTTTCTCTCAGACCCCTTGTCACGCCAGTCAGTCTGTATAATGGTCAAATATAAATCCTGTGTTCATCATCAGTGGAGCTGGCTGATTAAGTGAGGATGTGGCCAAAGGCACAGAGTTCAAGATCAGACATGAATTTTAATACATATGAATGTAGTATTATTTAGAAAATACTTGGTGCATATTTAATATCTGTGTGATACAGCTGAAAGATCCATCACATTCATGCACGATGGAGTATATCTGCTGCATGCATTTCAGTCATGTTCCAATTATTTATATTATCCGAACCACCTCGTCAGTCAGTAATAAATAAGATATATAGGACTGTGAATGCCAGCGTGCCATTAGAAATAAACTAATTACTTTGGACAGTTAAAGCAGAGCCAGGTTTGACACTTCACAAATCACAGAACAGTTGATGAAGCTATTTTTCTGTGGACGGTCTGAATAATGAATAATCCCGAACAAAAACCTAAATTAGAGCCTCCCATTTGTATCATGAACACCGCTGTTAGTTGCATTGCCATCTGTTTTAAGGCTTCGTGCTCCCTATGGCTTTGTTCATTCAGGACTCACCTTGAATGCTCACAATCACTCACCATCAGGTACCTGTGTCACAAGTCTCCTGTTTGCCAATGTCTTTTTGCTAAGCTTTGTGATCAATGAATGAGGGAGTTTGTGTGTTTTTTATTTGAGATCCGGTGAAACAGCATGATGCCATTTTGTCAGTCAGACACAACGGAAAAGGAGGGACTGCAGCCATTTTCTCTACACAGTTTGTGTGAGTTTACACCATTTGAATCACTTTCTCTGTGGAGCTCAAAGCCGAATAATGATCTGGACTGATCCCTCTAAGCATCAGCAGAGATCAGCACAGAGGGGAGACTCTTACGAACAAAAATCTCAGCTGTTTACAACGCCAATGAGGAAAACAACAACTGAAACCAACCATTCATTACAATAGCAGCAGCAAATATTTCGGGTCATATCCATCCTTCTCTTTAGTCTTGTCGTCCTCTGCCCCATCTTCACCTTTCTCCCTCCTGCTTGATGACACAGAGTTTGTCACTGAAACCGACAGCAAACATCAAATGTCAAGAGGGGAAAATATTAAAAATACATCAATTATCCATAAACTGATACTGCAAGACCCCAAATTTTTCCTGCCGCAGTATGTCAAACTTACCTTCGGCTGTGGGTCAGGAGGTACGGTGGATGATCCCATAATCAGAAGAGCTGTGGTTCGATGCCAACAAGCTACTGAACCCCAAATTGTCAATGATTGTTGCTGTATCGCCTGATTAACAAATTAAAAAAAAAAAAAAAAGAGCCAAAAGTCCTCTGTTATTTGTTGCATGGTCAAATGGAAATATTAAGGCGATGTAGTCTACCCATCTGATTGTGAGGTGAAGGGATAGGACAGTAATGAATGAGGTAACAGGTACAGAGAAAAGTAGTTCATTGCGCTGAGGTCAGCTGATCTAAATACAGATGTCAGCTGAGAGTCTCAACAGAGGAATCTCCATGAAGTCCTGTTTGTTCAGTGAGTCTCTCTGGAGGAAGCAGATGCTGTTTTAGACAGTTCATCTGGAAATAAGGATGTCACACTCTGACTCTCATTACAGTAATGTGAGTGTCTTTCTGTGAGTGTGTGTATGTGTGCACAATGGTGCGCACGCATGTGTTGCTGAATCCTTGTGTTTTGGATGTGTGTACAGCACACTTCTCTGTGTGTAGGAAGAGCTGGAGGATGCTTGTTGCCTAGCAACCACCTCTTTGCAACGCAGTGCTCCTGTCTTTGTGTGTGTGTGTGTGCGCGCGTGTGTGCACGTGGAGTGAAGCCATCACAGTTGAGCTGCGGTAGCAGCAACATCATGAAGTCAGTATTTTCCCATAGTTCTGCTGCAGCTGTGCATTGTGTCCATCTGGACATGCTCATGCTGTGCATGTGTGTGTGTTTGTGTTATGGCTGAAGGTAGTTGCAAAGACTGCATCTACTAACCCAGAAAAAGCCCATGTATCCATAATCTGCATAAAAAATAACGTGCAAAGATGTGTTTTAATTGTAAATCGACCTAAATTGGACGAGGATCATGAGTACTGATTGATGAGTTGCTGTTGTCATCATGACAAAAGCCAGCACATTACACTGGTGATAGACTAAATACACATTGGTGTGTATTTAGTTGAGTATGTTTGCGTGCGCAGTTAAGTCGAGCTATGGTCATAGCTTGATAAAGCCAAGGACTTCTGTCTGTCCTTGTCCCAGTACACATGCACCGGAGTGAAATCGATTTATTTGTTGAAATCATGTCGCCTCCACTACGATAGGTGGCGATATGCACTCTTTCGGCTTGTGGATAATGGGCCACTATGACGTCATAGACATCATAGATGTCATTGAGTTTGAATTCAATTTAAAGGCCAATTTTGAAAGAACTATGGCCAAGTGCAGAAACAAAAATGAACATAAATGGGCAAGTTAAATCATAATTATGCTCATACTGCGCTTGCATCACCTTTTAGTGACATGATAGAAGATGAAACTGTCCCATGTTCAAAGCATGAAGTTACACATCATAGGCTGTATGCTGGGTGAATCTGACCTGTTTTCATCTGAGTGGCGGTTACTTGAATGAACAGCAACAGATGTGGACCTTGCACCTAAATTACCCCCAGTTCCCGCCGCTACGCCATTCCTGGCTGGATTGGCTCTTTGGCAGGACACTGAGCTCCAGCCGAGCAGCACATTTGATCTGCCAGCCCACTTTTGAGCCTGTAAATGTTTTATGAAAGCTGGCTGACCTCTCATGTTGAAGATCTGGTGGAGTGTTTGATGGCAACATCTTCTCATTGGCTGAGCTGATTTATTAAGTTACATAGGAAGGAAAATGAGAAGGTGGGAATTTGTAAACATGCTGCCAGTGCACAATTTTTGCATTTTGATGTAGACATATAACTTCCATTAGATACAAAAATATGCCAATGTGAGCACATCAGTGCATGCATGTGTGCATGTATGTGTGTAGTGTGTGCGTTTGAGCTGTAAGCTGATGGTGTGATACTTGCTCACAGAACTCAGACCAGGAAGTGTTGATGAGAGAGGAAACAGAGTCAAACGGGATCAAACAGCTGACACACGCACACACAGACAGGCCATCCATCTGGTTGTATTTATATGCAGATAAATTATGAATTTATTTATTAATTAAATTATCAATATTTATTCTGAGACATAAATTTTATGTACTTGTTCACAAATCACTATAATGTTTGTGTGTTTGGTTTGGATGTTCGTGTGTGTATTTTCACGATACAGCACTTGTGAGTGTGAATGTGTGTGTGTACATCTGGCAGGCAGAGGTTGATATTGGCAGAGCTCCTATTCTTACCCACTCTGTCCTTATATGATGTCTTGTACAGAGCTTCTGTCCTTATTTGATGACACCGGGGGCAGCCATGTCCTTATATGATGTCAGGAATAAAAGAGAGGTCACTGAGTGCATGGAGTCTAAAGCAAGTATCCAGTGCTCATAAGCCTGCAAGCTTACAGGCACAAAGGACTGATCAACCTTTTGAATCTTTGATGAATTTCGACAACTTCTGGTTACAGGACTGAAGTCATTTCTTCCTGGCAGGTGAATGTTTGCATAAAGTCTCTAACTTCTGTGTGTGCCTGTTTTATATTGTATGAAGACCATATTTGTTTAGTCCCGCGATGACCCTAGTTAGAGGTTGGTGTGTGCTTGTTTAGTATTCCCTGGAGCTAATTAGGGGGCTCTAGCCAGTTCACGTGGATCCAAAATTACACAGTTTTCTAATCACTGTATGAATCCAAGAAGTGGTGGGAAGCTGGAGATGACTGTCGTACAATGTTAAACCTGCAGTGGCTTATTTTGGGCTGCGTTGCTGCAAGCAAACACTGACAGAATATCCCTCACCTTTTTAAGCTTATATGGCAATCTTTCTAGCAAGGAGTATCTAACAGATACAGAGCAACATGACCATTCAGTCACCTTTAAGGTACATTCCCATTTCCACCTACATCAGGACTATGTCTGACATTTTATAAGCTAAAACGCTCCACAATAGCCAATTTTTCTCTGATCAAAACCCACTAGATCATTTAACATCTAACTATTCACAGGAATGGAAAAGGTTACATTTGGCATTTGGGGGGTCTTCTGTTCCCTCTTAATGGGACCATTATTTTAAAAAAAAGCAACATCATGTTGTATTGAAAGCGACTTGAAACTAGAGACTGAGACCATAAACTCATTAGGTAAATATTCACTGAGCTGATAAATCAAGTGAGATGTAAATCCCATAGATGCCAATAAAATCTGACTTAGCTCCATTGTTGTCCCCTGATGGTCATTAGATAGAATGGAGATTTAAGGCCCATCAGAAGTGGCTTCACTTTGCCGCCCCAGAGTCTATATCCACTAGACTAGTGACTCTGCAGTAGACATGCACTGATCAGCTGTGATGAAACACAACACTGTAAACATACCTGTCATCTGCCCAAAATTCAGAGATTACAGAGTGAGCTGCAGCTCCAAAGTAAGATTTAAAAACAGGTAATCAACAGTCAAAGTCTCTCACAGACGGGCTCTAAAAACAATGAGCACTCCTCCTTGGGTTTGTGTGTAATCAGTCCAAGCAGATAGGCAGTAGAAAAACGATTATTAGTTTTTATAAAGTCATGAAACCTAATTTTGTTGGATATATGTTAGCTAATGCAGAAAAATTTAACCAGGGACTTCAGCTGGTTTCACAGAGGTGGCACAGCCTGCATATTCAGGTGTACAGATCATAAAATTCTGAAAATATCAATTAGATTCTCATTAACATATTTCACTTTTCATCAGGTACAAATTTGACTTTTAGAACAGCTTTGTTTAGTGCCAGACATTATTATGAACTTTTTAATGGTTTGTATTCAGCAAGCAGCAGTGACATCCAAATTTTCAGTAAAATTTTCAGACTTAGTTCAGGCTGTTGCAGAAATACCTGTTGTCATTTGAAATTAATGTTTGTTTACTTAAGACAAATTCAACTCCAGTGTAATGTCACATCATCACATAATATCCCACTGAGAAATAATGGCAATAATTTGAAGAACATCACACCATCATGAAAGATGTTTGCCTTCAGTGTTAAACAGGTGGATGATTAAATGAATATATTTGTGAGACATCAAAGAGATGAGAGGTGATAATCCCCTCTATTCTGTCTATTATGTTTCATTTCCACCCTTTAATATGTTCAGCCCATAATGATACAACTTTTAGCCATAACTTTGGCTCTCTTTGTCTCCATAGCGATTGCAGCTAAGACTCCTGGGTATTATAATTAGTGCTGCCATTTTCACAAAACTGATGGAGAAAACATGAATTATGCGAGACAGAGATGGAGTCATTTAACCCTTAGACCTATGTAGTTCTATGCTAAGGTAGGATTAAAGGCTTAAACTACACTATAAAGGTATTTCTCGTGTATAAAACAGAGTTGGGAAAGTTAAATGCAGTTTTACAACCAGATTTGATTTTTCTGGTTAACAGTCACAAGAAAAGTCTACCTTATTAAAGCAGGATGAATGAATGAGGACAGACCCTGGTATAACTGCTGCTGGTCTACAGGTCTACGTTCAGAGAGGACTCCAGGTCCAGCACATTATTTTCCATCCTCACTGCCAGGGAAGAAAGAGAGAAAGGGAGGGATGAAAAAGAAGGGGAGACAGAAGAAGACAGTGAGCTACAGCTGCAATCTAATGTCCCTTTCCTTTCCTTTCCTTATTTGTAATGTAAATGTATTTCCTGATAGAACAAAATAAGCTCTCTTGTTGTCTTTGTTATTGAATCAGTCTTCCCCAGGATAGATATTATATAACAGTGGAGCATATTAAGAAAAGCAGAGACATTGTTCCCATTTCCGCTCTCAGGAGGATGAGATCAGCCTATTTCTGCCATGGGTATGAAAACACATAATCAGCAGACTGCACATAATCCCCCACAAAAGACCCCAAAAAACATCCAGTGTCTCTTTTACCTGCACTGGCCCGTTCTCATATTTGTAATATGATTATAGCTGACCTTTTTAAACACACATCCTCTCTCATACACACAACAATTAAAAACCCATCATGCCTTTCAGCTATCCCTGACCTTTGACATTTACCGGGGTGTGTTAACAGGGAGCGATCGATATGCCTTCAGGACGGACATTAAAAGCAAAACACGGCACACAGAGTGGTTTGTGCTGTTAACTTACCTTTGAGTTAGTGGCTCACTTTCCCCCAGAGTTTATCACTAACGCACATCGATATACTAAAATGTCACTTATGGATATGGAGCCAAAATAGAAGATAAATCATTTTAGAAGCAAGAACACCTAATACAAAGCATCGATAATAATACAGTTTCTTAAACCAAGCCCTGCACCATAACTTAACTAAATAATAACTGTGTCATGCATTCATTTTGTCCAGAAAGGAGGAATTGTGGCTCTGCCAGCAGCATGGCCTCAGGGATATCTTACTTACAAGGTTGTTCCAGAATTTTTGTTGAAACCAAAATATCTCAACAGCTGTCAGAGGGATTTCCATAAAATTAGGTGTAAACTTGAACCACTGCAGCTTTGCTTGTCCATAATTCTTCATCATTAGGTCAAATCAATTGACTTTGGCCAAGTTAATAGCACTCCCATTGGCCTCAGTGGTGTAATTGATAGCACGCTAAAATAAAATAAGATAGTGAACATGCTAAGCAATGTAAAAGCAGCAATGGCTAAAGCTCCTCACATTGACTATACCATTTTCTGTTGTACACTCTCCTTGCTGCTGGAATGGTCAATTCATCTGGCTTATTTAATGCACGCGTTTATGTTGTATGTTCCAGTTTGTGCTTTATCTTTTTACTAAAAGCAGTGCACCAAGATTCTGACTTGCATATTCACAGAAAACAGCCTCCCCAAATCTCCTAAAAGCCGAACATTTTTAATAATGTTTACTTTTTACTTGAAAATAGATTTTCATGTCTTTGTTTTTTAAAGATTACTTGCCTTGAGCATTTCCAGAGAAGTTTTCTTCTGTGTTGGAAGTTTATTTTGAGATTGCCGCAAAACTTTTAACAAGCTACAGTTTTAAACCGTTGAAGTTTTTTGTCTCGTACTGTGCTTTATTATATTTAGTATGGGTTTACAGTGCAGATGTTGTCCTCCCTTCTGGCAGATCTAGTCTGGTACAACACAGGAAACACCTGTGATGGCTGTCAGATCCTTCGACAGTGACTCCAATTAACCTGCAGTCAGTGCTGTTCAATAGAACAGCAGCTATATACAGATTATACAGGGAGAGGCAGATGCTTCACGGGTCCTGTGAATGCATGTGTGTATTTTTGTAGAGGCTTCATTAATGTATTTAATTGTGCAAGTTATTTTATAACTTGACTTGACTTGAAAAGTGACTGTGGAGCCTACGTCCTCTGTTTATGGAGGTGGGTGTGTGGGCCCTGTGTGTGTGTGTGCGCCCTGTGAGCGTGTTGGTTCTTCTAATGAGGCTGCAGCTCTGTGGGTGTTGGTGATTTGAAGAAGTGTGTGTGTTTTTCAGTTGGCTTCTTTTTTCATAACCATGGTTTCACTGTTTGTTATGACCGTCTATGCTGTTGCTGTCCAATATTTCAGACCAACACACACAGCCACACACACACACACACACACACACACACACATTTGCAAGGCTGGACACAGATGCATTAGCAAAAACTTTGACATGAGGTATTTATCACTGAGTTCGTGTTATATATGAGGTGAATGTCTGCGTGTTCCTGTGCATTTGTATGTGTATGTGTGTATGTGTCTCTAAATTGTTCAGCCTCATTAGTCTGTTGAGAATGATCAATATATTCACTTTGCTCTGAGCTTATTAATATGCTGGTTTGAATGAACTGAACTTTTGATGGTCTAAGTTTTGCATTGCAAAATGCATTATAATCAGACTTTACATAAGTAATTATTGGTCATTCCACGTAAGTAGTCACTGTCTAAAAGTACCAATGTTGTACTAATCAAAATGAGATACAAGGCAGCTTCAGTCTCCGTCATTTAGCATGGAGTCAAATTCATGTTGATGAGCCCTTTAAAGGGCTCTTATTTTGAAATTAGTTGAAGGTAAAACAAAGTATTTTATGTTTTATGTTAGCAGAAAGGTTAAATGACTGACCTCATGCTAAATCAGAGAACCATTGTTTCAGGAATTATTTATGTTAACTCTGTCACCACCTATCACCAATATCATCTTCAGTATGCTGTTGTTAGTTTAGCGAAGTCAGTGAATCGAGTTAAGGGTTGCTCTCTTTGATGAAAGTGGAGGATATTACACAATGCCACGGACAACGCAGCTTGAGGAAACTTGTCTCCTTCAAACAGAAAGTGAAAATAGTTGCCAGGGTGGATTTTTCCTGTCATAAAACCAGATGCAGCCAGTGGAAAGTTTTCCTCACAAAGGTTTTTCATGAAGACACCATCAGATTGTGGGAGGGTTTTTTTGCCTGGTTCCAAAGGGTGTGTCCAATTTCCTGCACATGAAGGTGCTGTACAGAGGCAGGGGTCTGATGGCTGGCCATGATGTTATGGTGTCAAAAGGTCACGGCCGGTCGCTGCTGGACAGATGTGTGAGGCTGTAAGTGAAGTTTGACATTTGTGTTTCCATGTTTTGCTCTTTTTTTGGAAAGATACCAGTCATTGTATGGTGCTTAAGTGCAATATCCAAATTCTTAAATTTTTCTCCTCTATCCTCTCTGTGTGTCTCTTAAATATGTGCTTCATCTTTGTTTCTATGTCCTTTTTGGACTTTTCTTCCACTGGCCACCTTTCAAAACACTTTGGTAATACTGTCATATGATCTTCTGTGACGTCACACCTTTCTCATAACAAGTATACACACAGAGGATGCAGAAATCTATATAAGAGAAGAGAGATAAGAGAATGTGTGAGTGAATCCTTACATTTAGTGTCCAGAAATAGCATGTTAGGAAATCACTGTTCCTCTCCCAGTGGCCCTGGGTGCTGTCTCCTCTACAATAGAGTGACTGTCCCGAGTGTGTATGTGTGTGTGTGTGTGTGTGTGTGTGTGTGTGTGTGTGTGTGTGTGTGTGTGTGTGTGTGTGTGTGTGTGTGTGTGTGTGTGTGTGCGTGTGTGTGTGTGCGTGCACGCACAGGGTGATAGAGTAGAAGGAGAGACTGCAGGCTCATCTTTATCGCCGGTGCTGCATCGTCAGCTAACAGGAGATATAAAAACAGAGGACACATAATGAAAAATCACGTGGGTGACAGTAGCAAAATGTTGTGTTAGTAGACTTATTACAGTCTAACACTTTTTTGTTTGTACTTGTTTGTCAGGGTCAGCATCTCTTTTCTCAGTACAAAGTGTGTTAATGCATGTTTAGGTACTAAGAGGCATCAGTGTCTAACTTGCACATCATGAGAAAGGTCAGTTGTGACATTGCCCCGGCAGCGAGCCGGTCACGGGCCCAGCTCAGGACTGGTGGAATGAATGAGTGAGACATGAAAACCAAACTGGTCTAAACCCACCAGAAGGTACTCTTCAAGCTGTGATTAATCATATTATTGTAGAAAGTTCAATTTCATGGCCACACACAGGCCTGATTGCTGCCAGACCTTTCAAATCAAGAGATTACTTAAACAGAACCTGTCTGACAAGGTGAATTCGGCCATATTGAACCCAAGATGCCATGCTGCGATCCAAAGAAAGATCCAAAGATAAGAAAAAAAGTAACTGACATGTCTCAGTCTGGAAAAGGTTACAAAGCCATTTCTATATCTTTGGTACTCCAGCAAACCACGGTGAGAGCCATTATCTACAAATGAAGAAAGCATGGGGCAGTGGTGAACCTTCCCAGGAGTGGCCGGTCTACAAAAATTTCCCCAAGAGCACATCGATGACTGATCTAAGAGTCACAAGGGAACCCAGAACAACATCTAAACAACTGCAGGCCTCACTTGCCTCAGTAAAGGATAGAAACCATAAGAAAGAGACGAGGCAAAAATGACATTCATGGCAGAGATACAAGGCGAAAGCCACTGCTGACAAAAAAGAACATAAAGGCTCGTCTCACTTTTCCCAAAACGCATCTTGATGATCCCCAAAACTTTTGGGAAAATAATCTGTGGACTGATGAAACAAAAGTTGAACTTTTTGGAAGGAGTGCATCCCGTTACATCCGGCGTAAAATGAACACAGCATTTGATTAAAAAGAACATCATGCCAACAGTGAAACATGGCGGTGGTAGTGTCATGGTTCGGGGCTGCTTTGCTGCTTCAGGAGCTGGACGACTTGCTGTGTTTGAAAGAAGCATGAACTCTGCTCTCTACCAACAAATCCTGAAGGAGAATGTCTGGCCATGAGTTCATGTCCTCAAGCTGAAGCGCACTTAGGTTCTGCAGCAGGACAATGATCCAAAGTACACCAGCAAGTACACTTCTGAATGGCTTAAAAAAAAAAAAAAATGAGGGTTTTGGAGTGGCCTAGTCAAAGTCCAGACCTGAACCCAATTGAGATGCTGTGGCATGACCTTAAAAAAGCAGTTCGTGCTCACAAACCCTCCAATGTGGCTGATTTAAAACAATTCTGCAAAGAAGAGTTCGCCAAAATTCCTCTACAGCGATGTGAAAGACTCATTGCCAGTTATCGCAAACGCTTGGCTGCAGTTGTTGCTGCTAAGGGGGGTTCAACCAGTTAGTTTTAGGGGGCAATTACTTTTTCACAAGGGCCACGTAGGTTGAGATGGCTTTTTTTCCCTTAACAAATAAAATCGGCACTTGAAACTGCATTTTGTGTTTACTTGTGAGTTATCTTATAAACTTATATTTATGTTTACTTGATCTGAAATGGCTAAGAGTGACAAAGGTGCAAAAAGGTATTTGCCCCCTTACCAGGGCAAATACTTTTTACCAGCACTGTATAAAGTATTTTAGTTCTTTATCAGGTCTGGACTCAGCAGCAGGCGAGGGAATATGACGATGAAGTGCAAGTCAAGATCAATGACATCTGAATCTTTCATTCAGCAGAAGGAAAGAGTGAAAAGTATTTCTTTGCTGGCTTAATGAAAAGACTGGGTAGAAAATGTCGCAATGAGAAAACATATATAAACATAAATAACAACACACTGATTTCATTGAAAGTCAATCTGGTATTGCTAAAGTTTATTGGCTGCAAAAATCAATTTATGCTCCAATTTCTTTGTGTTTCAGAGCTCCTCGGTTCGGCAAAGAAAGTGAATGTCAATTTCCAGGATACCGATGGGTAAGTTGCTCTCTTTTATCTCCCATGATGCACCAGTCATCCATTTCCATTATCATGTCTCAGTTTAAGGTCGTTGCCTCATTTTTTTTCTTCTACTCTTTTGCCTCCACCTTTTAAACATCCACCCCCCCGCTGCAGGTCCCATTCATATAAAATGGGTATTATTATGGCTGTTTAGCTTCTGCCTCTATAGTATTAAAAGCTGAAGGATTAGCCCAGATACCATCAGCGAAAGTTCAGGCTAGTGTGTTTGTGTGTGTGTGTGTGTGTGTGTGTGTGTGTGTGTGTGTGAGACAAAACGGTGAGTACTAATGGTATGATTTCATGATATTAGTGCTATATACGTGTCTCTTATGACCCCTTGCATCCCATTTGTCATTAAAAGCTTTGTGTGTGTGTGGTATGTGAACATTGGTTTGTGAGTCAGTGCTTGAAACCACTAAAACAATTGTAAACAAATCTTCAAATGGAGGACGGTGACCCACCCCCATGGCATCTGTGTTCATCATGTAGCAGAAACATTCTGTGAGTGGGTCCTCTCAGGTTTAAGGCCATGAGCAGATGAACATCCTGAGGGGCTAAGAATTTGTTAGGCCCTTGTTGACCTTCACCAGACCTGGCATCACACAAACACCAGCCTGTAGTCAAGAACTGCAATCATTTAATAAATTATTTATTATATAATCAAGTGGCAACAATGCAAGTGTTAACTGAGACCTCAGGGAGTAATAATGGGCCTAATCACTCCTATTCTCTGCCATATAGGCTGAACAGTCAATCAATTATTATTGAAATCAAAATGAAATCAAACTTTATTCATCACACTTTACAGGCCACACAGACAGATAACAGGTCAAAGGACAATACACCACAACAGAAACGTGAGAATTGCAAATGCAAATGCTACAATAACGGTATGACAATGAGGTAAAACATGAACACGTCTTGCTCCGGCTGATGCTGCTGTAACTAAGACCCCTTATTGATTAAGGGCTGGTAGGAACTTCTGTTTTCATTTCCACTGGGGAAAAAAGGTGACGATTAGAGTGATGACAGACGATGGAAAACAACAGCAGTGTTTGAAAATCTGTTTTAGCACATGAGGAAAAAAATCACCAGTCAGGACCACACCATGAACAGGGCCCTTTGACAGGGGCTCCAAAACTTGATGGATGTTTTTTGGTTGCTGATTAAATGCGGTGTGGTGGAGACACAGAAGAAACAGTCAACCCCACAAGTACTCAGTGAGAGAGGGAAGGTAGTCAAACAACTGAAAAGGGTAAGGTGAGGACAAAAACAAAAATTTTTTCTTCATCAGGCATTCCCTCATCCACCCATCGTCTCAATTGGGGGGTGGCACGTGTTGTAGTTAAACTACTTTGTGCTTAACCAACCAGAAACTTTCAACTCTACGAATTCCCTAAAGCCCCAAAGCGCCTGTGCGATCAGACCATACGACCTTGGAGAGACACATTTAAAGAGACTTTTACAACCTCAAGTGATGTTCAAGAACTAAATTGAGTCCCTGGTCTCTCTAAATTAAGGAGGTTTTTTTGGGCTCCACTGAAAGCATTCAGGCAGTTTAAAGCTCCTCCACAGATACTTTTTCAGTTTAATCAACACATGCAGCACAATTTGTTGTCTGTGTTTGATGTGAGCATTTTCTGAAAAGAAGCGCAATTCATTGGCTTGTGTTAGAGACTTTGAAAAGAACATGACATAAACATCATTATAAGTCTGTTTTATAGGCTTATTTATATACACAAGTGAGTTTCAAGAAATCGAAGTGCATAAATATTAGAGTTGTGAGAGCTGTGATGTGATAAACCACATTTCTATTTTATGGAGACTTCATCCCAAGGAGTGCTGAAGCTGTTGCACATGCTCCTGGTGATCTCCTTCACTAGCTACATTAATTTGGCCTTGGAAAGTGTCTGTTTATCCATAATCCATGAGTGTCTGCTGCACAACGAAAGACAGAAATGCAGATTGATACACCCTCTGGTCTTGCCACATCCAGCCCTTGTGAGAATAAATTTAACTGAGCTAAAAGACTACAAACTGTGCTGAATAAAGTAATTTGTGTAAAGATAAAGATCAAAAGTAATCCTCACAGAGCGGCTTTGCCACTCAGTGAAAGTGAATAGTGTAATCTAATTAGTATGTTTACTGTTATTGCTTCTTTGCCCCTTAATTCCTCTCAGAGCAATAAGCGCTTCATGCAGGCTGCTGTTAAAATGGCCAAATGTGTTTGTCTGCCATGCAGAGTCATGAGTACCGTGATACAAATACATGTATCATGTTAAATGTTCATCTATAATGAGCACACGTAGTATACTTGAGTTGGCAAGTGAATTTATCTCAGATTCATTTTTTGCTTTGTGGTAGTAACTGGGAAACAACCTCTTAATTGGGATATTTCAGCACAGATTTTCCTCATCTGCAGCGTGTGTGTGTGTTGTATGAAAAAGCTTAAAATCAAGAGGGATGCAACAAAAGCTGGCTTTTTTTGTAACTATAATTAGCAATCAGTTGTAGGAGGAGCAAAGTGGATCAAGTAATGATGGAGGTAGAGAAGATTTGTTTGTGGTGTTGGGGAAGCTGCTTGGAAAGCTACAAATTACTTCACACTGGAAGAGTTTAAACTAGAGCAAAACTAAGGGGTTGGTTAAGTAATGCTACCTCCACAAAGTAGCTGAAACCACTGTAAAAAAAACCATTGAATGTGAAAAAAGTGCATGTAATATGAAATTGTACCAAAATATATTACAAAAGGTCCCTTCACAGGTCATAAATAAACTAAAAAATAAACATTTGATTCATAAGATAAATGTGCAACAATTCAGAAAAAATTTTGGCTCAGTTGTTCAAATCCAATATACAAACGTCAGATGTGTGATGGTGCTGGGTGTTATGAACACACTTTCTGGGCCCCCTGGGCTCCTTTTACAGCAGTCTGAATGTAAGAAAAAGGGTTAAAGTTTAAAAAGCTAAAGGAAACCAAAAATGATTGAATCATTCCCTCCCTCATAATGTTTAAAGTCACTTGTAGTTGCAGAAAACTACACAAAGAATGGAAAGAAATAATGACATCACTGAATTATGAATATATTGAGTCTACTCACAATTTTCTGCATAATATCAGAAAACACCTTGCTTAATATATTGTAGTTTACATGTTAGGATGTGCTGTATCTGACAGGAGACTAGAGACATGATAACAGCAAAGCACTGACACCGTGAGAAGATAAAGGACGCTCTTTATAAACCCTGACAAGGAGATTCCCATTGAGGCTGGTAAAATATTACAGGAGAGCTCCATTGCAATTATAGATACTCTTTTGCCCCATCCCACTGGAACAGGATCTGGGACAGCCCAGACTGTGTGTCACAATTAAAATCTGTAGGCTAACTAAATTTGGTGTATTTAGTGCCATCTGGTCTTTCTCTGAGCAGCATGGCCGTGTAGTGGTTCGCACTGTTGCCCCACAATAAGAAGGTTGCGGGCTTGGTTCACTGGCCTGGTGCCTTTCTGTGTGGAGTTTGCATGTTCTCCAAAGACATCATGTTTGGGTTAATTGGTGACTCTAAATTGTCTGTAGGTCTGTAGGTCTCTGTCTGTCTCTGTGTGTTGGCCCTGTGATGGAGTGGTGACCTGTCCAGGGTCACCCAGTGTGAGCTGGGATTGGCTGCAGTACCACCCATGACCAAGAAACAGATAAGTGGTTCAAGTTAAATGAATGAAATTTATTCCCATTGAAGTTACTCATACAGTAAGTCAATTGAGCAAAGCATAAAATAGCTAAATAAGTTGGCAGATACAGGTGGCTATCGCTACATCTTTTCAAAACCTAGACGGGGTGTTTATTGTGTGCCTGCCTGTGTGTTTTCATGGTTGTAAATAGGACTTTTACTCCCAGTAGCTCCCTCTCTAACTGCTGACTGTGTATGTGAGTGTTTGTGTACTCATTCAAGTGTAGAGGTTATCCAATGTAGAAAGGGAGACTTGGAAAATCTTCTCGTAGTTGTACCGTCTCTCTAAATAAACACATGGAAATAAACAAAATGCACTGGGAGCAAGATGTACCAGATGCAGTGTACTTTCCTGTTCATTTGAAAGGAAAAGTGGGTCAAAACTATTGACTGGTACCGTACAAACAGACAGCAAAGAGAGCCTCCAAAGATTTGGTTCAACTGAAATAAACCTGTGCCGATATTTCTACTTTTTGGTGACTCACAAGGAACATGAAAAAAAAAAAAAAAGAGATCATATTTGATTAGCAGTGTGATCAAACATGACCAAATTTTAACAAATTATAGCAAGGCTCGTCTTTTGACCCTTTAAATATGCTGAAATTTGCAAATGACCTTTCACTTTGTTTAGACAAACTAATTCTGGAGAAGTTTATTGATACTGACCGATCTATCAATTTATCTATTTATCCATTGATCCATCCATCCTTCTGTCTATTGTATTTTGAGCCAGCAGCTATAGCTATGGAACTAACTCCCTACCTAATTATCCAGTTAGCTCTGTCTACTGCAAAATAGAACCAGGTGGGATTTTTTGAGTCATTCCACTCTCCCTGCACAGTCAAAAAACAGAAATTACACTATGAAATATATTTATATGACAAAATGGGTTATGAATGTTGTTGGTGGTTTCATGTGGTTATAAAATGTCCTTGATTAAATTGATTGATTGACATCGAATTGATTGAATTGAAATAATGAGACTGACAGTGAGGCCATGAATAAAGTGCTTGTTATGAAGATTAATCTGTGTGTCACCTTAAAAGATCACTCATTACATATTTTTCCACACATTGGAGGGGGAGAACAGGCAAACTCCGCACAGAAAGGCCCAGGCTGGGAACCGAACCTGCAACCTTTTTATTGTGGGGCAATAGTACTAACTACTATGCTGCCGTGTCGCCCTCATGAGAGATAAATAAAGATAAATTTTTGCCAAAATAGATTGTTTGTTTACCTTGAAAAGCAATTGTTCACCTATGGCTACCCAAGGCAAAATGTAAATAAAAGACGAAAATAAAGCTACAATACAAACGTCACATCAACATGGGGATTCAACGCTGATCAAAGATAGAATCATACTGATCAAAGAGTTTCTGACGTACAGCTGTAACATACCTAACATACCTCTGCCGCATTTTTACACAGATTTAAAGTTATAGACAGCGATGTCTTAGGCTTAAGGCAAGCAAACACTCCCACACACATACACACATACACACACGTTAACATGTTGTCTGTGACAGAAGAGGCTTATCTGTACAGCACACCAGCAGATGGGAGAGAAGCGTGATAGAAAGTCTTTGTTTTCCCCGTCCAGTGTGTGATAGTGATTGTTGCAGCAGTGCGTTTTGTGTTCTCTGAAGGACCAGGAGGCAGATGAAGGCTCTCATTACTGAAAATAGGTCAAAGCCCCCATGTTTGAGTGTGTGTGTGTGTGTGTGTGACAGGTGAAGAGCACCCATCTAAAGCTTGTCTGCAGGGGGTGATTGTGCAGCAACAAATCACCATGAAAAGACTGTGTGTGTGTGTGTGTGTGTGTGTGTGTATATGTTGAGATCAAGCCAGTCTGAGGTTTATATCAAAATGGGAAGGAACACAGAAAGACGAGCAGCCTTTGAGAGGCAGACGAGAGAGGCAGGTGAGAGTGAATAAAACCAGGACGTGAAACAGAGGTGATGTGTTGGTAAAGGGGGTTTTACTGAGGCCTCCTGCTTCTCTCTCAGGCCTCGTGACCATCTGGAGTAAGACACTTAAGATTTCCAGCTTTGCCGTGTTTGCGCCAATTTAGTTTGGTATGTTTACCGTTATCTGTGAGAATACAATGATGATGTCCATATGTTAAATACAAAGTTACAGGTGGTGTTTGACATATCTACGCTGCAAAGCAGACATGAAAAGCGAGGAGAATTATTTTAATAGTGAAAGAGGGGGAGTCTGGAGATGAAGAAGGGGTGGGCTGAGCCGGGAGTGGGGAGTCGGGGGTTGGTTTGTGCGTTTGGCAGGCTGCTGGCTGGACAGAGTGGTGAAGTCGTGCCGGAGGCGATACTTCAGCAGAAGAGTAATGCTGAGCTTGGAGGGGTTGTGTTTGTGGCGCAGCATGGTGGAGATGGTACGCACACAGATGCTTGAGTCAGGTCTGGCACTGGTCTGGCGCAATCCATGAGTGTCTCACAAACAGGTGTGCACAGCTGCATCTGTAACACCACACACACAGATCAGCCGTGTAGAGCTAGAAAATGTCTTTACGCTTGAAAAGACCAGTCACACAGAAACAATGTTGTGGATTTCTGCTGAGTTATGCCTTTGGCGCTCTCCCTGTCTGTCAATCTCAGACTGATAATAAGATTTCAGAAAGTGGCTGCACCCAAATAAATAATTGTCAAATATATAACCCATGTGAAACCACACTGATTCTGGATCTGCTCAAGGTTTTTTCCTCTTAAAAAGAACTTTTTGTTTGGCACTTTAGCCAAGAGCTCACTCTTGGAGGCAACTGTTGGGTCTCTGTAATGAAAAGAAGTTCTATTGACAAGGTCTAAATCTACTCTAATTGGAGAGAGTCTTGACAGAACTTGTGATTAATATTTGAATTAAAGAAATAAGAAATAACGTGCTTCAGCAGGGGCTGGCATGGGGGTACAGTGGTTGGTACTATGCTAACAAGACAGATCTGGGTTTGAACGCCTTTCTGTGCAGAGTTAAAATGTTCTCCCTGTGCTTGCGTGGGTTTCCTCCCACTGTCCAAAGACATCATGTTTAGGCTAACTGGTGACCCGCCTCGCCCAATGTGAACTGGGATTGGCTCCAGCACCCCCCACAACCCGTAAACAGAAAAGCGGGAGAAGATGGATGGATGCCTGGAGGTTAGCTCTTTTTCCTTTGTGCTAAGCTAAGCTAACCGGGTTATGTTATGTAGACAGTGGTATTACTATCTAATCTAACTCATCAAGAATGTGAACAAATGGAACGAACAATAAGTAAGTGACAAATCCTCTAGCAAGACGCAAATAAGGAGCGAGGGCTAAGCCCATATTACATTAGATTCTGGAACATGATTGGCTGCAGTTGTGGACTGTATGACAGACAGGGCTGTTTTTTAGGAGGTTGTGTGCATGGGGAAACACACGCCCCAGAAGTGGTTATACGGTAAATGTACAGCTGCATATCTGAACTACTACAGCACGAGAGAAAAATACTCGAGAGGGAGGGGTAGAAATGCAGCAACGAATCAGCCTGAGGAATCAGAGGCAGATGATGGGAAGGAGTGATAGAATTAAGAAGAAGGCGATGGGGGAGCAAGTAAGAGAAGAGAGGAGACAGAGGAAGTGGCTGTGCAGGTGAGGCTGTCAACAAGTGAGGGTGAGGGAAGAGTAGAGAGCTGGAGGGAGACAGATGGAGAGAAAGAGAAAGGGGGGAGAGAGAGGGGGGGGGGGGGAGTATAAATATTGTATGGCAGGTTTTACTACTTGGCAAAAGCGAGGGCTTCCCTTCTCATTCCCCATACATGTACCCCAGTGACACACTGTGTGGCCGCATGCACGCACACACACACACAAACCCACATGCACAGACACATACACACACATGCAGAGCCCTGTTTGCCTCAGCCCAGTGCAGCATTTTGTAACTGTATCCTTGTTTAACCCTTACAGGAGAGTGAGGGAAACAAGTGGTGAGATGCAGGCGGGGATTCTGACACTGGACTTCACTTCATGTTTTATTCAGGTGTTTAATCTCAGGCCTGTCAGGATGTTTTACAGTCCTGACTCCAGCAGCAGTCTCATTTATCTGTCCTCTTCCACAGTCAAATTCAAACACCCTTTGATATAAGTGGTGTTATTTTGACACTTTGATCAGTGTTTTATGTTAAGCAGAGGTGTATTTATGTGACTATACATGTCGCAGAAGGGTTTATTGTATACTTAACTGAAAATAGCCAGAGAGCCGTGCCTTACTTTCAGCTATTCATGTTACAATCTTACATCTAATCCGTAGCATGAGCTGGTATTTAGGATTAAATGCAGTGCTTCTGTGAATTTTAAGACCTGCCCTGTTATTTTGAAGTGCCTCTCTCTGTCCAGCAGTGAACTTGATGTGTGAATATTGTGATAAATTGTGCATGTTGTAATGGCAGCGAAGTGCCGGGGTGAGAGAAATGTGGGCAGAATGACCTAAATTGTTCTGTTAGGGGCATATGTTAGGGGCATATGGCCCATGGAATGACCACCATTTAATGCCGCTCTATACTGTCATGAAATCCCTCGCTCTCAAGGCAGGAGAAACAAGGTCAGACCTTCAGCAAACAATCGACAGGACACTAAGGTTATTCTCATAAAATCATCAACTTGGAACAAATGTGCATATATAAACGTGAGCTCAATACACAGAGAAATTTATTTTTGACTAGATGTCTTGAACCTGCTTGGGGGAGAGACATAGTGTTGATGTGACTGATTTATTGCATGCTTTGTTACTATTTGATATAATTTGTACTGCATTTTTTTAAAGGTTAAAACTTGAAGCTTGGCCAAGTTGAACACATTTATTCTCTCACCAGCAAGTAATATGAATTTCCACCACAGCCTTTTTGGATATCAGGTGACTCTGAAGCTGCTCAGGTTGGGCTTAAGTGTCCCCCCTGCTCATCGTGGAGCACATGGCCAGCCAATGTCACCTTGGTCCTCCCTCATGCTTATTTTCCTCTTCCTCTTTGGCCTCTAGTGTTTTCCTCCAGAGAGCAGAGCTCATCTGTGGCCTCTTTATGGTCCCGAAAGTCTGATTTGAATGAATAATTAATCAAACTTGTGTTTCCACCTGGGACTGAGGAGATGCTGTAGTTGGAAAGGGCTGGTGTTCTGTTGGGGGTTGCTTTCCAAAAGAACACCTTAGATTTTAATGTTGAACATTGAGCCCAATATGAGCTGTGTGAAAGGTTTGTGCATTTTGCTACTGCAAACAGTCTACACATTTTAGGGGTTTGGTGCTTGTGGTTCAGATTTCAACTCTATTGTGTAAACAGTTGTAAAAAAGCAATGTGTAAAGGCCCAGCCCTTAACAGCTTTAGTGAAAAGGCTGATAACATCTTATCTGACATCGTCCCACATTCATTTGTTGAGCAACGAAGAATGAATGATGAAGTTTACCCTTATACCACAACAACAGGGAACATATATGGAAGAAATTGTATGTGAGGAGAGGGGAGGAAAGGAGAAGTGATGGGTGATGTGTAGTGAATAAACTGGATCAGGTCACTCCGGGAGTGCAGGGCTCTTTAGTATGCTGCTCTGCACTCACAGTCACACTCAGACAGACACACAAGCTTCTTTTTTGCATGGTGCAAACACAGTTTACAGTGATAATATAGATTTAATACCATTTTTATTTAAATTTTTCATTTTTTTTTGACTCAAATCAAGCTATTCTGAAATCTGAAATGAAAACTGCTGCTGGCACACAATTATAATGACCGTATTTTTTATTTTATTTATTATTATTATTTTTTCCGCTTTTTACTTTGAAATGATGTAATTTGTGAAAGAATTCAGCACTCTGGCATCAGGTTTCTGTTAATAGGCTGACACTCAGAGGCATTATAGTGTCTGGCCTGACTATTTTGCAGGCCTGTTGGCTTGTTAGGGTCACAAGGACGGTCTTAAGTTTTTGTCTGAAGTTTCATTTAAGATTCTGTTTCTGGGTGAATCGCTGGCACTCCTCCACTTTTCAATTGTATGACTACCAGACATAACCTGTATGTAACCTGTGCCCTTTTATTGGTTTGTTTGTCGATTTGCTTTGTCACTGTGTTATAATCAGCTTGTTCCTGTCAGGCTCCCTCTTTTTTTCTATCTATCTTTCTTTTTACATGTGCTTTATGATGGATGATGTATGTATTTGTCTTGTTGTCTGTCTGCTCCTGCAACGGTCTCATTGTAAGCTGTATGAGCTACCAGCCTCAGCTGACTTTAACATAAATCTATCTGCGCCTGTATTCTTTTCTATGATGGGCACACTTTGTCTCAGTATTTCCACCTGTTGATGTCTGTCAAACCTCCTGTGTTTGCTATCCATTTTATAAAGTTATGTATTTTAGATATTCCTTTGCTAGGGCTCCTGTCTTAACACATAAATATTGTAATCCCCTGTCAGCTTCCACCCCTCAAATTGAACATGCATTTTGCATTGAAATTTGCAAATGAATGACATAAGATACATACAAGATACAAAAGATGAGTTCCTATGCATAAAGATAGAAAAGCAGAGGTTTAATTTCAGGCAGTGCACACTGTGGATAGACAGGGAGACAGGGTTCAGATAAGTCTGGATAATGGTTTGTGTTGTGTCTTTCTGATAGCTCAGCTAATTTGGCTCCATCAGGAATGTAGATGGGAGCATGTGATATTGATTTCACAGGTGCACACTGTAGCCCGGTGTGGAGCATTATTCAACCTTTCAATGATGATGTATGGCAGCAGTTCCCGAACAGAGATCCAGGAGACTCGGAGTTCAGGAAGAGTGAAGAAAAATGAGGATAGGCTTAATTTGACTGTGTAAGCATTAACCACAAGCTTGTACTCAAAGACGTATAACAATGACTTCACCTTTTCCAATTTTCTCTCCAGAACAGAAGGAAAAGACACACAATAGATAAATAAGAGCAAATTGTAATCACCACAAAGTTCGAAATATCCACTTCCAACATTTGCCCTTCAGGTACATGTTCCAAGTAAAGTCAACCCTGAGGATGTTGTGTTTCTGAAACACTGCTGATTTTCTGACAAAATAAAAAGATTTTTTTTTTAATTTGTTAAACATTTGGGGAGATTACATTATGCTCCTTGCACGGAGATCGAGCTGACATTTCTCTGTGTAAGGTAACATAGCCTCCAATATTACCATTAAACTCAACACCTTTTAAACAGCATCAACAAAACCTCCTGCATCATCCTCTGGATTTATTACTTGACAGTTGCGTTAGTTTAGGTTAGTGTAAACAAAATGTAGCCACTGAACATGCAACAAAGCATATTATCACTGATCCACATAAAGCAGCATTCACTCTTCATCAGCCTCCAGTTAAAAACAGTGAACAGGAACAGCTGTTTCATTCATTGTAGCTTTGACTGGATATGTGAATCTACTTGGTACCTTAGCTTCATGGATCCTCATTGAGAAATCACAGGGGGGAAACCATCAGAAAATCAGAAGACCTGTGTCATTGTTGGTATGAGTCAGGGAGAAGGTGTGTGTTTGGAAAAGAAGGAGAAGGAGTATTTTATGTCTTATTTTGTGTTTGCGTTCTCTCATTCACCATATTAAGCTTGTTTCTTCTGCTGCTGTCTCTCCTGCATCCACCAAGGTCTGACACATCAATGTCTACTCAGCATGCACACTCTAGCCTTAGACACACACAAAAGGGTGTGCACACATTACGTAACACCTATTTTTCATTTCCCATCCTCCTATCTTTCTGCCCCTCTGCTTGCTTCAACAGCTATTAAATCTATTTGTCATCCTAAGCTTTGTCATTATCATATGGCATGTGTGTGTGATCGTTGCATGTGTGTGGTCTAGGATTTACATAGCTTTTGGGTCCAAAGCAATGACATTGCTGCAAGTATCTGCCATTCAGAAGACAACTGAAGTATTGGCTAGTGAGCTGGAAAATAAGCGTAATTGAAAAAAGTAACCACAATGTGTGTGTGTGTGTGTGTTTGTCTCTGTACTACAGGTTTTCCCCTCTGCATCATGCGGCTCTCAATGGCAACTTGGAGCTCATCTCTCTGCTGCTGGAGTCACAGGCTGCTGTTGACATCAGAGACCAAAAAGGTCACACACACACGTACACACACAAGTAGGGATAGAGAAGTAAGCTTTGCGCACACATAAAACCATGTATGTCTCACCAGATCCAACCGGTGTTTCACCATGGTAACCATGAGCAGTGTGTGTAGCAGATATATATTTGTGTGTACTTCCGTGTGCACAGGTATGCGGCCGCTGCACTACGCGGCCTGGCAGGGGAAGGCGGAGCCTATGAAGATGCTGCTTAAATCCGGTTCATCTGTCAATGGCCAGTCAGATGAAGGACAGATTCCCCTCCACCTGTCAGCACAGCACGGCCACTACGATGTGGTGAGTGACTCTTAACTGTAAAATAAATACAGAGGCATCAAGTCATTGTTAATATCTGTGTTTACCTATGATTCATATGACAAAGCCATTTATTATAATTCCCATGTATTTCAGCATCCTGTAATTCAGAAACATAGAATTGGCTGAAAGAATTAGTTAATGTCGTAAGTGATTATTGGGTGCCAACAGTTCAACCTTCCGCAGTTTAAATTGTTGTAATAAAAATGAATGAAATGACATCGCTGAACATAGCCTGTTTGAACTCATTGTTTCCTTTTATGCCCCACAACTGTGGTACCTTTATTCTAAACTTATCGTTTACTTTTCCACCACCAGGCAGCTGGCTGACAAGCAGCCACCCTGACACAGTTAGACACAGAGTGGTCATTGGCAACTTGAAGCTAAAGAGCAAAATATTTCCCTCTGAAGCTGAAAGGACAATGACTATTGGATGTTGTTTGTGGGGTGGACAGAAACTTTACCTCGAATGCCGAGTGAGTGGGTGTCAGTTTCAGTCTGTCCATGAGTCCCAGGTTCAAACAATGTGTGCTGTTGTCGTCAAGGCTGTTGCTGGCTTATGACACTGGCGGCTTTTTCTGACAGAACCATTCTATAAGTTCTCTATCAATTAATTCATCGATGAATTGAGTAATCAAATAAATTATTTTGCCCTGTAACAAACCAATGGGAAGCAGATCATGGCGTATAATGTGCAAAGTTTTGATTCAAGAAATTTGGCTTGCTCATTTTTTGTGAACAAATTATTCAAATTACTCAAAGTATTTGTTTCCCCTCTAGTAACAGTCAACAGTTGGCCTCTGCTATGAGCAGTTGGGTTGTACATTTAGACTTACAACCATTTGTAAGTGGGTGATGCTAACTACCCTCAACACAGCAACGTCTCAACCACTCAGATGTTTTCAGTTTATTGGTGTAATTAGTCATCAGATTTCAATTACATTCGTGCTGCAGATACGGAGTGCTGAGTGACTAAAGGACAAACAACACAACACGAAAGTTGACTTTGTGTTTCTAAACAAATCAGGCATGACTGTGGTCTACAAGCAGACTGCCTTCAACTTTAATTTAATATTCATCTCTTCAATCTAAACGAATAAGTAATATCAATAAGCCTCAAATCAGAGAGCCCTACCAGCGCATTACAAACCCTGCTGGCTGTGTGTGAAAACCCTAACCCCTAACTGGCTGTGGAAGAAATGTGTTACGAAACAAAATGACACACAGAAAATTCCTTTTTCGAGTATTTTAAAATAAAATCTGGGGGAAAAACTGCGTTGCTCCTGCAAGCCTGCCAAAAACAACTGCAATGAAATATAGTAGACTCACCTTAGAGGATGTGGCTCTAAAACTGAAACTCACAGGGTCTAAAACTGAAGAGACGCTGCTTCTGCTAGATTAAAAAAGAATATGGTTTGTACAGAAACAGGGCTGAAGTTCTAATCACAGCTTCTTCCAGAGTGCAAGTGCAAATAAATAATAGATAATAGAAAATCTGACAGACAGACTGCAGATTAAAAAGTAAATCAAAAGGTAGCACACGCAGAAAAGATCTGAGAGGCACTCGCTGTAAAAACAAGATGGCGTGGGAGCAATTTCATTTGAGACAAGGGGGATCTCCTCGTCTCCTCATTTGTTCCATTTTTAAGGTGCATTAAAAAAGTGAAAACATAATGAACTAATCCTCTGGTGAGGCAAATTTATCCTCTTAAGTCTTTTACCACTTTAACCAAGCTTTTCCTCTCACTTGTGTTATGACGCTGAATGTCTGCAGGGATTAATTCTGTCTATCTCACCAAGGGACAAAAACTGCCAAAACTCAGCTTTTTCTATAGGTTCAGTGCATTGAAGTAAACAAATTGCTGCCATTCCTCTTTGAGGCATTACCAAGTGATGAGGTCCATTTTTCATCTGACAACGAGCTTCAACATGATGCATGTTCTGATTTATTGTTCACTGATGTGAAAAAGCACCATACAAAGCTTCAGTCATATTAGTAACTCAAAGCATGTATTTTGTTTGAGTAAAGCATGTATGTTTCATGTACTGCGTGTGTCTTTGGAACAGCTTGTCTTAGTCCTTTCTATGCTCCAGTTTTTGTGAGTTTGGTATGGAGGCTCATGTTTTTTTCCCACTATCCAAAGAAAAGTTAAAAGAGTGTTGCTTCGGCCTGTCGCTCTTATTTACTGTTTTACTGTTTTTTCACATGGTGCCCTCAGCAGCTAACAGTGCTAATGGCAGCAGATTGTTGTTGTCAGTTTAGAGGATATTAGCTAATGGTGTAAACATGGTTATTTCTGCTGTAATGTTGAACAGTTTAATAAGAAAGTCTGCAGGGATGGATTCACTGTTGGAACCAGCCTTGTGTGGTCATTTGAGCAGAAACCGTCCCACTGACTTGGTCTCACACAGGCTTTCTCATGCAGCAATACACACTGTTACAGTTGATGCCAAGAGTGGATTCTTTTTTTAGGTTTAATTGATGACTGTTGCTTTTATCAGGCCAGATAATTAAGCTAACATCAGCTTCATGAGTCGGTTGAAAATGCTGTCTCCAGCTGACTTTGTAATGCCTCCAACTGTTTCCAGCTGTTTCCAGCACACTTGCACTATGCCCTATCCCCTGGGGCTGAAGCTTCTTCCTCACCCACAAATAATGTTAAAGACATAGATATAGACACACAACACACTTTTATGTACAAGTAAACCTAGTTTGTGCCACTGTGAGCAGTATAACCTTTAGGTTGCACAACACCATATTTCTTTGAATAATGGCTGCGATCTTTATCAACATTGGTCATGTTTGTTTGCCCTCCTAAAGAAAGTGCATTACAACATTGTTCACAGTGACATCATTACTGGGAGTGCACTGGAGAGAAACTTTTTCTTTTTGTAAAACATCTGCAGGCATAACAGGACTGAAGGATGACAAAAATGCAAAGAGGGAAAATATGCATCCACAATGAATGAAATAGGAAAATAATGATTGAACAACATTTGGATGGGTAATTCAGAACAACAAGCTGAATATGGAATAATTTTGTTCTTGTTTCTTCAGTTAGAGGTGGAACTGTTTATGTGTGAAGTGTTAGACTGGTGACTTTCAAACATTTTTCAATCATTTGTATCTTCTTTTTTCTGTTTTCAGTCTGAGATGTTGCTGCAGCACCAGTCCAACCCATGTATTGTGGACAACGCAGGGAAAACACCTCTGGATCTGGCCTGTGAGTTCGGCAGAGTTGGGGTAAGATTTTGTGCTTTTCACCATCCTAAAAGAGCAGCATCTGCAGAAGCACGAAGAATGATAGAATTTGTTGCTTAAGCTGTGTGTCTCTGTGTATTTGTGTGTACATGTGTGCAGGTGGTCCAGTTGTTACTCTCCAGTAACATGTGTGCTGCTTTGCTGGAGCCCAAAAAAGGAGATACCACCGATCCCAATGGGACATCTCCGCTCCACCTGGCTGCCAAAAATGGACACATCGACATCATCAGGTGCACGTACACACTTACACATTCAATTCGATCATCAGATTCAAATACACTGAGAAACACACACCATGTTTAATGACTCGCTGGGCTTAACCATCCTCCTGAGCATGATGATAAAACAGATGTATAACACACCAGGAGAACACTACACTGTTGGTATAATGGAGCAAATGTGTTTCCATACAGTGAGAGCTGATGCATCACTCACAAGCTCGTAAATAGATTTTGGAGAAGCCGATGCGCCTTGAAACGACACAGCTGCACACATAAAATGCAAAATCATTATAATCTCATCTTGGCAGAGAAGTGTGTCTAATTTTTTCTTATATTTAAAGCAAAATAGCATCATGGCAAATTGACTTTTGTTGTCATCACTCTCAACCACTTTCAAAGTAACTCAGGGCTATGTGTGTTTGTGTTGGTGCACACACCAGTTTGTTTGCCTGACAGACACAGACAGGGGTAAAAGCAGGGAGGGAGAAAATGAAAGATGAGATTGGACTGTAACAAAGGGAGGCTGAAGGGCAAAAGAAAAGAAAGGTGTGCAAAAATGAAGAGACAGAAGAAAAAAAGAGAAATAGAATGAAGCCCGTTCTAACTCATCGGACTTGTGAGGTGACACTGATAAATGGCGCTCATTAGGAATAACAACTAGTATATGAGATCAACATACATGTATAAACACACACATACTGACAATGATTTAGTTGTTCTCAGTGTACTACAGTTTATCTATCAACCAGATGTCCTCCAATCCCTTGAAAAGACCAAGAACAATGGATTGATCCTATTAACAAGCAACCACTGTCTGCAGCTATACAGGCTCCATGAGACTGCACTGAGACACAGCAGGGCTTTGAGCTCAATGCTAATGTCAGCAAGCTAACATGTTTACAGTAACAATGCTGACTTTAAAAGAGAGGCTCTGAGCCTCTCTTGCAGTCAAATTGAAATATTGCAGATTGTAGTTCAACCCTTTGAGGATCCAAATCCTGCAAGGCTGGGCTGTTGGTCCAGGAAGGCAGGACTTGAGCCATGGCTGAGAGAGATGACTGCTTTGTTGTGACATCAAAAAGTTCGAGGAGTCGTGACAGGTGGATTTAAGGCTCAGTTTCTGAAAACAAGCTGTGAGCATTTCCCAGTTGTAATGTAGAACCCAGAGGAGATTTATAATCAGCAAGACATGAAAATCTCACTTTGGTTTGGTCCTTCAATGGTTACATAAATGAATTTCTCCTCCTCACATACAAAGCAAGATGTAAGTTACCGGGGTGTGTATAAATATGTGCACAGCCCCCACACATCACAAAGTAAGTGTTTTGTAACTACAGAGTAGTTATTGCTGGGCTCATCTATTAAATCAGGGGCAGTCTACCATGACTTCACCCTTATCTGCTCCTGCCTTGCTCATCCATCACTATCCTCCTCTTCTTTCTGACTTAAGTCTAGATTTGTGTTTCTTTTGACTCCCATTTTCATTTTCATCTCTCATCACACTTTCTTTCCTGACTCACTGTATCCCATCTTGTGCTCTCTGCCCTCGCTGTCAGACTGTTGATCCAGGCTGGTATCGACATCAACAGACAGACCAAAGCCGGCACTGCCCTGCACGAAGCTGCTCTCTGCGGCAAGACTGAGGCAGTGAGACTCCTGCTGGACGTAAGTGGAATGTTTCAGAGACCATCTCAATGCTTACACCTGAACTCAAGTTCAGTCAAGGACAATTTCAATCTAACTTTGAATTTATAGCATAGCCTACAGTGTATAAACAATTCATGGCTTATCCCATTGAATTTACCTGCTGTTGTCTGTCCTATAAAATATCACAGTGCCAGAGGAGTTTAAAAGGGGCATTTCATATTTCTAGAAAATGACCTTTTTTCTTATTATTTTTTCTGAGTAGATTGTGGAAGATGTTTCACACATTTAATTAAATCTTAAAATACTAAATTTACTAAATACTAAATTTAATTTAATTTATAAATTATAAAATGTATTTAGCTGCAAGACTATAACTGCATCAATCTCACACAATGTTGACACCCTGTGGTGCTAAACTATGAGAACAAATGCAGACAAGAAAAAATGTTAAATAGAAATAAACCTTAAAATAATAAATAGGAGCTACAGGAGGTTAAGAGATCTAAAATTTCTTTTGGAAAGCTCCAACTTAATGATGAGCTTTAAATTTGATTGCATTAAGAACCAAATCCCCACAAAGGGAACAAAAACAAGACAACAAACATTAAAATAATAAAAAAAATACCATTAAAGTTGGGAACAGATGTTGATGTACAATAGTTTTTCAAAATAACCTATTCAGCGAGAGATTTTTATTTCCTACTGTTGTTTTCACGTCACTTAGTCGCATTATTACAAAATATTCCAAGAATTCCTTGAGAAAAATTAAATACAGTAAAAGTTGTTCTGTTTTGGAAAGTCCCTAGATCCCTCATGTCATAAAACCGAGGCACAATACGGTAGAAAAACCAAGAGAAATACAATGCAAATGACCCATTTGTGGTGGTGACGTTGAAATACAGTGGTTATAGGAAAACAAGTGATGCAATATGTTTTCATGACTGTGTGTGTTTTGGCTTGAGAAACCAACTTTGTCATTTGCATCCTCGGCTGCGAAAGGTTTTTGCCCCGTGGCGTCTTTGGTCTGAATTCATCTTTGTTCATCTGGCCTACATTTGATTCATCAAATTTGAATGTGATATTGCTTTTTCTGCCTCTGGCTGTCTCGACTGGAAAAAAAAAAGAAGAGATTGTAATTAGTGGAACAGCCACAGGGACCGAGCCAGCATGGGTTATTTTCGATGTTTCAATGTTGATATCATGGGGGTAGATTATCACATCCCTAAGGTGTGTAATTAGAATGAAGAGACTCTAGTTTATGACTTTTAAGTAACTGGAAGCTGTATGTTTAGATATTTCTTTAATGAGTGGATTTAGATAGTGTAACGTAATTATTAGTACTACGATAAGACATTTTTTTCATTTAGAAACATAAATTAAAAAATTTGCTATAACAGAAAATGAAACCTACCCTTTGAAAGTTTTTTCTCTCTTCATAGCTGCATGAAACTAAAATGAATAAACATCTCAACACACCCACCATAATCTTATTTTTCCTTTACAGAGTGGTATCAATGCCACAGTGAGGAACACGTACAGCCAGACTGCACTGGACATCGTCTACCAATTCACAGCAACACAAGCCAGCAGGGAGATCAAACAACTGCTGAGGGGTAGGATGGATGGATGGATGGATGGATGGATGGATGGATGGATGGATAGGGGACATGTGGGAGGGGAATGGTGACATGCAAATTTAGTTTCCCAAATATGAAAGAAACCATCAAATTTGAAGCAGATTAGCTAAACAATTTAGGTTTATTCATTCTATTTGATTTCATTTTTAATTTTATCATTTTCATATACATTTTCTTGCCAATAAATTAAATGAGCATTTTGACACAATGCTAAACATGAAGCTACAGAAAGCACCTAGCCAGCTTAGCCTTGCACAAAGACTGGAAACAGGGAGAAAGTAAAAACATGTTATATCCTCTGTAATATAAATCTTACATGAGTTAAAGCACTGTGTGCACACAGTTAGCTGTCTATAAGATGGAGATCATGTTAATTTACTGGCTCACGATGGTGTTTTGAGGGATTCTGAGGGAAGTTATGTACAAATAACTTATCCTCTAGTTTTCAGGTACCTGGTTTTGTTTTTAGTTAATCCACAGCATTTCTTTGCAATATTTTGTGAATAGGAGTTTTCAGGATTATCTACTTGTAGAGCCGTTACCTAATTAGCTGTGTGTTTGTTAGTCTGCAAAACTTAATCACACACCAATCAGAGGGTTGTGAATTTTGGAATAAAAGGCTTGTGATGTAAAGTTTGTTGTATTTCATTCTGTGTGTCCCTCAGATGCGTCAGCAGCTCTTCAGGTTCGTGCGCTGAAAGATTACTGCAACAACTATGACCTGACCAGCCTCAACATCAAAGCAGGAGATGTTATTACGGTAAAACACACACACACACACACACACAAATGCTGACCGTTTCTGATGTCACAGTGGCATTTAGATTTTTTTTTTTTTTTTTTACTTTAGTGACACAGAAACCTGCCACTCTTTTGTTTTTGTCTCTATCCTTTCTCTACTTTTTCTTCTGAAAGACTGTTTTTACCCCATCACGCTAATAAATACATTCAACTGCAGAGAAATCATTCACAAACTCACAACTCAGAGACACAAATAGTTCTGGATCGGCTGATATTTTAAGATTCAGTCATTCATTCATCTTCAACTGCTTATCCGTTTCCTGGTTGCGGGGGTGCTGGAGCCAATCCCAGCTCACATTGGGTGAGGGCAGGGTCGCCCTGGACAGGTCACCAGTCCATCACAGGGCCAACACACAGAGACACACAGAGACCAACAACCACTCACACATCAGACGATTTAGAGTCACCAGTTAACTCATGTAAAAAGGTTCCTTTGGATGAGGGCTGGGTAAACATAACAAGGCGAACCAAAATTTGCAATTATGCCAATTTATTGCTTCTTGGAAAGTAAAATAACAAACTTACAAGCTTCAAATCACACAAACAGCATAGAGAGTAAGCAGACTCTCATGTTATATATGGACAAAGCTCTTGACAGCATAGCGCTCTCCTCTCTCTCCACTGTCAGAGCCAGGACCTTTCTAGGTTGGATCAAACCAACTTTCCCTAGTGAAGGGCTGATGCGCAAGCTCACCTACAATTCAAGTTACATAATCTAAGAAAAGAATTTCACAACATCAAGTACACTATCAACACATACACACTTGGTAAATATTCTTCATATTTTTAACAATAAAACTCTTTGTATGGACAACTTACAAACTCAACCACCAACAAACTCCCCTGTCAAAATGGTGGGTTCCAATTACCATTTCCCTCAATATAAAAGGAGCCCTGCAGTCAGCTGTGACTCTTTTAGGAGGATCAGCCCAATACAGGAGGTAAGTCAGTATGTTGAAATGACCATGCTGAGTTCTTTTAACTAAACATATGTTAACCAGATATGGTCTGTGTGCTTTTTCTTTTTTGTATTCTGAACAATGTAGTAAATGAGATTGAGAAAAAATGTAAAATGAAAACATACTAACAATTGGAACACCCACTAGCCGGCTTGTTTGATGTTGACCATGTGGATGGAAAACTAACTAATGAAACTAAGTGATTTCTGAACCCCAAAGACCAGGGTGCACATACTCACTTAAAACCATGGTAATGAGTAGAATGATGAAAATAATAAATACATTCAGGAAAAACAGACTTAACTGAACATGTGTGGCTTAAAATATAAAAGTGGGAATGGCAGTCTCTGACTTTACCACAACTCAAACATGATGTCTTTGGACGGTGGGAGGAAGCCCACACGGGGGATAACATACAAACTCCACGCACACAAAGGCCCCAGGCTGGGAACCAAACCTGTGACCTTCTTATTGTGAAGCGACAGTGCTAACCACTACGCTGCCGTGCTGCCATATTTTAAGATGTTTAAGTAAATGTAAAAATGGTTCTATTTGTGCCATTGCAAATAGTTTCTGCTCTGCTGTGGTAGGAACAAAATGATCAAAATAATTCACAACAAATTAATTGGTATTGATGATAGTTAGGTTGGTTGGTTCCCTGCATGCAACATTTGATGAAGTTACAGGTCAACAGACTCATTAGGAAGGTTATGTAGAAAAAGTCGCAGCTCCCCCTTTACCTGCAAATGCTCTTCCAGTTCCCTGGAATGAGTTAGTAGGCTTTTAATAAAAATTTAAAAGGTGGATTAAGTGCTAGTCTCAAAGTGCTTGGATAAATCACTTAATCACATAAAATGCTCAATTCTTACCATAACATGGCCATGAACACCCTGTTTGTGTTTTGAAGTGTGAGCCAGTGGATTTCCAGTTTCTGCTTGGTGTGTGAGATTACCAATGAAAATGCAGGAACAAGTGGTTTCCCTCATTTACTACGAACACAGTGTATTTCACCCAACAGCCATGAATATTCATAGACATTTATGCTGCCTTTGGTTTTTTTATTGCAGTAATGAGGAAACCAAGCTGTGCCTATGTTTCCTCCCTCGCGGGCTGACTGAACAATCTGGTTTTGCTTTATATGACTCAGCATTCATGCATTCAGTTTTGCATTTTTGTTTGACACAAAACATGAGACTGACTGCTCAAGACAGTCAAACGATGTTCTTTTCTTTTATAAAAACAAAACTTCATCACCTTAATTTTTTGTGAAACATAAACTCGTCTTCCTCCACAGGTTTTGGAGCAGCACCCAGATGGACGTTGGAAAGGCTGTATCCATGACAACAGAACAGGAAATGATCGGGTGGGCTACTTCCCATCCACCATGGTGGAAGTCATTAGCAAGCGCACAGGTGTGTTTCTCCCCCTATGTGCATGAGGTGTATTTGTGTGCGTGAGTGTGCGACTGTGTGTTGGAGTTTAAACACACAACCATGCTGACAGTCTGTTGACGTGTCAGCAAATCAATCACGGGAGTATAGAACAAGTATTTGGATGAACTTTGAGGAAAAAATAGAAGAGGAGTGATGTCATTGCTAAAAAATGCCTGAGGCACATGCACAAAATCATCACCTTCATTAGTTTCTATGTCTGGCAATATTTAGTCAACGTCCCGTGGTTAGAATAAAGACCATATCAGATAATTTCATCTGTCATCTCACACAGGGAAAGCAAAGATGTTTGAGAGTCTGCGAACAGCACAGTTGTATCAAACACACAGCTTTTATCTCGTCATTGCAGAGGATCTAATCCATTCTAACTCCACTGTCACCTGAATTTATAACTAATTTAACTAAACTTAACAAAACTACGATGCAAATACAAAACCTTTAGGAGTTTGGCCTGGTGACTGTATTAATGTGCCTGTTAAGTAATGTGGACACAGTAAATCCAAGGCTTTAAATCTGTTTATCTGGATGATCAGAATATTGGAACCCATTTTGGAAATGTATTCTCCTGAATTCCTGTCTGAGGTACCAAAATGACAGGTGATTCCTCAGAATGACTGTATGTTGCAGCTATCGAAGCTCCTGCCAATCTATTTGTTCCGCTGTACAAGAATGCACCAGGTCAAGTCTTAAATACCAAAGAAGCCCCTGAATCCATTCCCCCTTAATTGCTTCATTTGATTTTGTATAACAGCGTTTCCATCTAAACAGTCATAAGATACAATCTTACTGGTCAGGCAGCTCAAACTCTTTCCCCATGTGTATTCTCCACTGATCTAAAAGGTGGTACAATGTCTGAAGCTATAGAAGATAAAATACTCCAACGATTCTGCTTTATTTCCGTTCCTCACATTTGTAAACAAAGTGTAAGCGATCAATGTAAATTCATCATATTTATCTTTTGCCTGTTTAGCAATCTTAGAAAATGACTGCCTTTTAATTCTGAGCAAAGATCTAGTGGATGGATATTTAGACTGGATATAGAGGATTCTTTGTACTTTATGTGGTGTAAAAATTTCCGATAAATAGACCCTGATTGAAAAGCAGGGCTGCATAATTGAGAAAAACAAAATAGAATTTGTTAGATGGCTAAGTGTACCATCCAATTCACAGGAAATGCCGATAAATGTAAATCCACAGAGCTGTCAATTGATACTCTCCAGCATAAACGTAAAACGTTTGTTTTGTAAAGCAAAATCCCATCATCACCATTTTGAAATGTTTCTCAGTGAATATCAAAATATGTAAAAATTATCATCATTAACTAAACTTGCGACTCACCATTGCAATATTTGTCAAAATAATCAAAAAGGGATTTTTTTTGAGGGGGATATTATTTTGCCAATTTAAAAAAAGAACAAAAGCTCAGCAGTTTATTTCTCATGTTGGCTTTGGTCAACTGCACAAACTGTTCCTCTGCTCACTCTGCCAGTTTTAGCTTCATATCACTATAAACACTTAAGAGTCATTTCTTTTCATTTTATTTTTCGCAAGTAACCAATATTGTATATCAATTTGAAGTGAGATATATGCTAATAAAGTCAAGACTTGACAGCGATAAATGAATAATTCTAATTAGAATAATAATTAGTTTCATTTTAAGTTTCATCTGATAAGCTGACAAGCCAGAGCCAAACTCTTAAAACCTCCTCCCATTACTGTAACTTCCTGCCTCCATCTTAGATAAACACAGTGAGACATACAGAGAACACATCCACGTCCATCCATCACTGCATCGCCACAAAGAGGCTCGGATGTTTTTAACTGTCTATTAGTGTCTGTCTACAGGTCTGGCTGTTCTGATTGTCCATCTGTGCGTCTCTCTGTAGTAATTTTGCCTGCTTGTATCAGTCTGTAAGTCTGTCTCTCTCCAATTGCTCATCTCATCCCCTGTGATCACAGATTTACAGCTCACCTCTGTCTCCAACATTATCTTTCTTATCATTTTCTCTTTTCTATATCCCATATCGGTTCATTTACCACCAGGGAAACTGCTTCATGCTTGAGAAAAATCCCCTCATGGCTGCATCTGTCTGAACAAAGAGTACATTTCTACAAAGCAGCCGTGGCTACAGTAGAGAAAACAGCTGCGGCATACTGACTAATCACTGCCAGGATACATAAGCACACACACTTGAGATCTCCAGCAGCTGTTGTAGCAGGATGTTTCATTTACTGTTCTGTTTTTCATACATTTTTAATTATTATTCTTTCTGGCTATTCTTCCTTGGACTGTCTCCTCTCCATGTGCTGTTCTACTCATCTGCTACATACAACTTTTTTAACCAGTTAAGGGACCAACCATGTATCAGCCAAATTCAGCAGTTTTAATTATATTGACTTTTGCAGTAGCTTTCACAGTTAAATTTAGAATACATAGCAACAAACAGGTCGAGGCTAACTTTATTCAATCACATGAATTACGGACATTACACAGACAAAAGAAAAGTGGTGTTACAGTTCATTCAAAAATTTGGGATTGTGATGTTGTTTGCCCAGTAGTTGAAAAACTACCTGGAATGGTGATAGTTGCTACATATTTCACTTGTCAGTGAAAGTTTTGGAAAGCAAAAACTGTTTTGAATAGCTTGAGGATACCACTTCCAGCACCTTCCATCTACGTGAAAATTTCTTTATTTCTTCCTTGATTTATTAGCTCAGTAAACATTGTCCTAATTAGTTTATAGTATCAGTCTCTAGTTTCAAGTCAATATAACATGTTAATTTTTTTAAATGATGGTCCCATGTAGAGGAAAAAAGGCCACAAGCCATGGACTATATTAGGGCAGGGCTACTGTGTGACTGGCAGACTATACCAACTAATTAGGACAGTACAGTACAGGTCAGCTTCAGCCCCCAGTCCTTCTCAGCTCCACTTTCAATTCCAATTATGGTTTCAAAAAGGCAAGATAGTGACTGCCAATTTACAAATTTAAGGCCTCAAAACCATCGGTGGACATCACAATGAGTTGCCATCTGGTTCAGTCATAAAGCTGTTGTTGCCTATAAACTTGAGGTTTTCCTGTCCCTGTTTTTTTTTTTTTTTTAATTCAACATTTCAACTGAGTGGAAACTCACCATTAAGTTTGCTGCCACAGCACTGTTTGCTGCCAGATTATTATCATTACCTGCTTGAAATGAATCCTGGGATATGTTGGGCCATGAAGGGTTCACCCACTTGAGTCACATCACAGTGCTGCACACAGTCAAAGTATAGAGACTGCAGAGAACTCTAACTTCATATATATATATATATATATATATATATATATATATGATGAATGTTCAGTCAGTCATCTCCCATGGAACTGACTACTATGCAAATGTGAAAGAACCCACAATTTACTCTTCATTTCCTGATATTCTGCATCAACTATGTGACCTTTTCCATCTCTACAATGAAGCTCTGAACTCAGTAGAGCAGCAGATCAGGAGTGGTGACAATACAGTAGCAGAAAGTGACAGAGCTCTTCAGTGAACTTTATAGCAGATAGCGAGGGCGGGTGTGTTGTGTTGGACGTGGTCTGATTGTCTAATCTAGCTTCGAGGCTGTGCCTCATGCTGTATATGCTGTTGCAGTAAAAAAAAAAAAAAATGCAGTGAGCACAATATTGTAGTGATGTCACAGCAACATGTTCACTGTGTTATCACCCTACAAGTGCAATCAGTTTCATTTATATAGTGACAGAAACTCTCCTTTCCTGCCATATAGAACAGATCACTGCCAACGATTTTAGTCAATCACATCTAAAGCTGACTAACAGCCTCTGACTTAGCTTCCGTTTATTTCTCTACTGCTGTCTCTTGAATAGATTATTTGCACAGACTCACTAACAACCAGCATAAAACTGCACAATGGACATGATGAAACAAGTAGTTTACTGGGCAGTCTTACAGTTGGCTATAGTCATCTACTGGATTGATCTATTAGATCCTGTGTCTCAATGAAATCTCTCATTCAGGATTTTTCTCTTCTGTCTTTCTGAAATTATGAAATATCTTTCTGCAATCTGCTTTCCACAGTGAGAAAAGTTGTCAAAGGGTTTTTGGCTTGTTATAAAAGATCAATCATATTAGCAACAAAGATAGCTAGCTACTCACATGTTCAGGTTAGGACTTTGAAACCTAGCAGTTATATTTTAATAACATAATCACAATATTCTCTATATATATATATTATTATTAATTTTCTATATTTTTAGATACAGGTGTATCTTTACCAGTAGTATCAGAGAGTGGGCTTGTGAGCCAATAGAATCAATAGATTCACATACATACAATTCTTTCATGTTTGCATTGGTTTTTTTTCCCCCACACATAGAATATATTGACTGGACTTACTTTCTCTCTCAAAAAAAGAGTGGAAGATTTAATGATGTTAATAGTTAAAAGATGAGTTGATTGTCAGGCGTTGTCCGTCAGCCCATCTTTAGTTTCGTCATCCATCACTGCTTTTTTCACCACATTTCAAATCAACTATGCCCACGTTTGTTTGTGCTCACCTTCTGGCCATCCTCCCACAACATCAGCCACGTCCTTCACTACCTTTGATTTCTTTGTTTAATTTTGAAACTTCAGCCTTTGTTTTTAATTTTGTTTTTTTCCCCTTTTCTTATGTGTGATTCTGTTTTGTTGTTTGTTTGTTACGTGGCGCTGGTTCACTGTTGGCTGGTTGTGTGTGTTTTTCGGTGTGTCGTCACGGTGGGTGTTATCTAGGTTTGGCCAGCACAGTCATTTGCACTCAACAGTTTCAAAAGATACCGCTGGTTCCCCCGGCGACGGTTGCCCCTGCCAACGCGGTAGTCAACGGCAACGACACCACGTTCCATCAGATCCATATCCTGCCTCCACCGCCTCCTCCTCCACCACATTCCCATCAGCCACTGCTTCCACTTTTCACTTCCTTTGGCTATAACAGGTCGCCCGTGACAACTCCACAGGGAGACACACCCACTGCCCCAGGTACATGCCCCCTTTTCATTATTATTATTATTATTATTATTATTATTATTATTACTGTTTAAGGGAAACTTTAAGGGATGCTTTCCTGCTGTTAATAACAATATGACAATGAAATCTCTATTGGCCATGTCAGATTCTATTTGGTGTTTTAGACATTGAGGGCATCCTTTTAAGTTTTCTGTTATGATCATTATTTATGTAATTTTATGTGTTGCTCATACTGTATAACTTTAGTTGTTCTGTTGTTACTGTTGCCATCTCCATCACAGAGAGATTTTATAGAGTCTACTTTACATTCATATCACAGTAGCTCACTCCAAGGAGAGAAAGATGAAACAGAAAGGTGACTTGATCATTGAACTTATATAAAATCCCATAAATAGTACATTTAAATAAACTTTTGATTTGAAATTCCTCTTAATAAAGAGAAAAGTAAATCCCAATTTTAACTTACTTGTCAATGTCAAGTGCAATCCAGATTTGATCAATTGCACTAAGCCACAGAAACGTCCTACATGAGTAATTGGTAATAATTAATACTTACTGAATTCAAACCCAATTGTTATAATTAGATATAGTCTGAATTTTTTTCACCAACTGATTTTATTAGTGGGTTTAAAGTTCCTGTGCACACAGTAATTTTCATTGTCATAGTGAAGTGCACTGTTAAGTCCTGTTAAGCTTCATTTCAGGGTTACTAATCAGGCCTATTATCAGCCCCATTATAATCAGCTCTTTGTGGGACAAAAGCCAACCATCCAAAAAAAAAAAAATATTTTTTTTCATGGTAGACAGTAGCAGTGATAAACACTACAGAGACATTTCTCATCCAAGTTTGGTCTCCACTTTAGTGTTTGTGGTGGTTTTTATGAATTTTATTAAATTACTTTTCAAACATGGAAGAATGGGGAAAAAAAGTTTTGTTTTTTTTTTGTTTTTTTTTTGCACAAACTTCTGTTCATCTCAGTTTGCTGATTCCGTTAAATGTCTTGTTTGTTGTGGTTCTTTTTTCCCTTCTTTCCTTCCTTTCGTCCTCGTTCCTCCTTCCCTCCTTATCACCACTGTCCCACTCCCTCGGACAACCCTAGTTTCTTATGCACACATGCCCAATAGCGACTTTCTGAGCAGATAGGGTGTTTTCCGTTCTGTCCTTGTCCTGTGTGTTATTGTCACAAATTATCCTTTTAACACCACTTTTACTCACGCACGATACCTTTTATGTGTGTGAGAGAGTGTGTGTGGTTGTGGAGAGGTGTCAATACTTACGCCATGAATGTGCTGAAATCAATTTGCTCAAATTGCTCAGTACAAATATGAATTTGTTTTTTGTATAAGTTAGTCTCAGGGGTTTACTTGGAGATGTTCCTTTGAAAGACAAACTTTTCTGACATTAACGGGTGATATTTTCTGCTTTCTGAAAAATTCTACTCACACTACACCAACACTGGGATAATGCAAATTTATTCAAAACTGTCTTTGGCTTTTTGGGAGCCTTTCTTGGTCGCAAGAGATGAGAGATACAGGCTTAAAGGATTTATTATCATGCATGGGAAAAATGTGAAACTGATAGAGCATAAAATGTGAACTGTTGTGTAAGAAGCAGAGATACATTGTTAGAAAATGTCACCCAGAATGTTTTACAGGTAAGGTGTTCACTAACTGTGAAGCCTGTACTTTCCTCTCTGCTAATGAGAACCTTCACTGGAAATCATTTTGTCTCCTCCGTGTGAATAAAATTTGATGTCATTAGGTCAAAACATTGAAATTCACCGCCCCAATAAAGTCAATTATAACGACGCATTAATGAGTTTTGTTGAGCTTTTTGGCAAATCAGCGGACTGAAATCAGTCATTTGTCTGAAGTCACTTGGAGGTATGCAAAATGGCCACAAGAAGGAGCTGCGACATTACATGGAAGCAAAATATCTTTTTTTTTTTTTTTTTTGTTGTGTGTTTCTCTGGAGCACTGTTGGTCACATATGTAAACCATTTATAAACCCTTACTAAGATGTTTATAATGGTTTATGACACTCCAAATGCACTACAGCAGCCCCATTCTGACAAGGCTTACATATATAATCACACACTTACTGATGCATTATATATGTATGTGTATGTACATTATGGCATATATGTGTATATACACAGATATTCATGTTATGTTATTTATGTACTATTGGTATATAAATGTCTTCATTTATCTATATCTATATATATATATATATACTGTATTTTTTCTGTGTGTGCGTGAGTGAGTATGTGTATGAGAATGAAAGTGTGGTATGTGAGTTTGAAATTTAAATATCCTTTTAATAGACTTCCTTATCTGCCTTTACCCCATCACCCTGCTCTCCTGTTGGTCCCGCTGTAATTCCTATCTTGAAAAGTCTGGAATTAATTTAATTAACCCCAATTTACCCTTAACTTTCCAAAATGATCAACTATGAAAAGGCAGATTTCCAAGAGAGTCGTCCATGACAACAGATTTATTTGTGCAGAGAAAGGTTTCCTTCAGTTAAATCGCTGAGAGCCATCATGACTGTAGTTCTTCAAATTAGATCTGAAAAAATATCAGCATTTAACAGTAATTCTAGTTGGTTGGTCATTGATATCTAAATGAAAATCACTGTAATCTCTAAAGGTCAACCTACCTAAGGGGCAAACAGTGTATATTTAAGGTTGCAGCAAAAATCTCCAGTGTAGTCCATATTTTAATTGATTATAGATTCAAGTGTTAGAGAATAAAATTGATATACATCTATTCTAAGGCTTAGATTCACCTCACCATGTAACAAAATAAGAAATAACTACAAATTACTTGGTTTATGGATGCACTGTAGCTAAATGAGTAGAGCAACATTTGAGAACATTAAAAATGGACAAATCCCTATTTTCCCTACAATCAAACAATTTTGATTTCACGTCCTTCACCCTCAGTGTTTTATTATTGTCATTAACCTTGTTCACAGCAGACAAGACCTGCGATAACGTAGGTCGAACCAAAACTAGCAACTTGCTAGCAAATTCAACAGCATAAGACAAAGACAAAATTTTCTCTCACGAAGCTAACAGGCATAAAAGGACAGAGAATATTAGACTAAAGTTCAAAGGCCAGAGACACAATTCCAAATACCTATTTTACTCTGTGTCTACTGGTCATTTAAATTAGTCATATGCTAAAACTTTTGGACTTGATTAACATGATTATGTCGGTACTGCATTCGACATTTCTTCCACTGGCCCCCAATGGTCAAAAAAGAAACAAAAAGATTGTGGTTGCTCTATAAGTAGAAAGATAGCAATGTGTCCTAGGTCAGTTTAGGGTCGCTAGCGGCTAACAGTGGTGTTCTGTGTTGAAGGTTGTCGCGGGTCAGAGGCAAGTCCTCACAGCTCTCCAACCCCGTCCAGCGGGCCCCATGGAGGCTCCAACGAAGAGATCTGGGTACTGCGCAAACCCGTGGCAGGTAACCAAGCCGCGCTGCGCTGAGCCCTCAACCCCTGGCTCCTTAAGCTCCGACCAGGGGTCAAACAGTATCTGATATCCATTCAAAAATGGCTGACACTGACTTTTAAGTGTCCATGTCCCCAAGATCAGAGTATTTTGATCCATTTCTTTGAGTTCAAGAGAAAGTTGTTTGAAGGCTTTCAGATACTCTTTGACCTGCTCCTGACAGTCTCCCATGTACTGCTTATCTCTCCATCCAAACCTTAGTTAGACTCAGTGGCCTCATGTGTAGAACTGCAGCCATCTGCATCAGTCTACTGTGTGTGTGTGTGTGTGTGAGAGAAAGACTGAAAGCGCTGTGTGTGTGTGTGTGTGTAAAGCCAAGAGGTTTGTCTTGTTTACTCCACTTTTGTTTGTAACTAAGTCATCCAACAGTCGTCTTTCTGTCTGTCTGTCCATCCATCCCATCCATCCAACTTCAAGCTGCCCAGTGCATTTCATTGGAGAGTCACGTCTTTTACCATGTTGCTTTGGAAACCAGCTAAACCACTCAATGTATGTCTGTGTGCGTGTGTGAGGCTGTGCATGTGACTGTATGTCTGTATGCATCCATCTGTTTGTTGCATGTGTCTATTTGTATGCATAAAATCTATACATAATGTTTGGTCGGTTGCATGTGTGTGAATGCATGTTTGTGTGTGTGTGTGTGTGTGCGCGCGTTTTGCAGGTGGAGACCGCAGCAGTGTGGGCAGTTCTGGCAGTGTCACCAGTGTGAGGTCTTCAGGCAGCGGTCAGAGTGCTGGCAGTGCTGCACACATCCTTCATGCACAGGCTGAGGGAGTGAAGGTACGACACAGACACACACGTACAAAGGAAACTAGAAAGATCATTAAAAATTATTTAGTATCGCAGGAAATGCACATTAATACAATCAAAGGAAACTAAAAATAACCAAAAAGAAAAATTTCCTGCAGAGATCGAACAAAAATAACTGCTTAAATAAAGATGTATTGTTTTCTCTGACAGCTCTTTAGTTTCCCATTAATTTCATCATACGTTTGCAGGAAATAAACCGTTCACATGTAATGGATTACATGTAGATTCATGTACTGAATCGTTTACAGGAAGCCCTTGAGAATTTGTTTTCAAAATGTATTCATGTATTCTTCAGTAGGTGTATCCATCCATGACTAAATGGGGAAATAAGAATGTTCTTATTGAGCAACAGGATTGTGTAGGACCTTCAGATTTGATTATCGATGACCTGGAAACAAAAGCAATCACCACATTTGTGTACAGATAGAGTAATCTAATCTAATCCTGACCACTTCAAACCAGTGTAAAGATCACAGATTCCAGCTTCTTCCCAGGACTTGTGGGACAAAGCTAGTTGAGAATATACGTTTTCAGTAAAGAATTTCAATAACTAACGAGAAATAAATGCAGCCATGTTTCACCATCATCATCTAAACACCAAAGGTATTGTTTATTCTTTCAACGGGACATTCATCTGAAGAAAGACATTCGTATTATCTCCAAGCACAGACGCATGCTGTTGTCTGAAGCCGTCACATGTTAGACATTTTCAGTAGGAATCTTGTTCAGAAACTGCAACTGAGGCATTTTTTTTTTTTTTAAACTAATAGAACATCCACACAGCAGCATTAGACCCCCAGTGCACTGACTTCTCTGGCTCTCTCCATTCACTTTTCCTCTGTGCTAGGCAGATTGTAAGGCACTCCTCATATGGGAATCCTCAGAACCAGGGTTTACATGTGATTAATGTGGAACATCGACCAAAGACAGGCTTACCTACAGTGATCAATCTACAGTACTGAGATGTGGAGGCCATACAGTAGAATTGCCATTTTTTGTTTGTGAGTGAGAGGGCAGAGGTAGCCATACAATTTACCTTTTCATTGCAAACATGCACTTTTATATAAAGGTATCAGTCCACCTTGAGGGTCACCATAGGTAATTTAATTATAATAATTTGTCACTATATGAACAGGAAATTGAGTTTGCTGTTTTATAGGCAGATTGAAGCAGTCAGTGTATACTGTGTTTTACAATTTACTGTAGGATCAACAAATACGAATCTAGTATTCGTAAAAAGAATACAAGTAAACCATAATGTGTTTGTGACTGACCGTTTTGTCAAATAGCTTTACTTGGTAGCTAATGCTAGCGAAGCCCAGCAAACCTGGATAGCTATTGCTGTGTCAGTAAAATGACTCAGTGATGTGACTGTCTCAGTATTACCCAGATAAACAGATTACCGTATTTTGCGTTCTCTGATTAGTTTAGCGGCCACTGTAGCCACTGTCATACCGCAAAATTGTAAATTGCAGCATGTCTGTTAATATGCGTGTGTGTGTGTGTGTGTGTGTGTTTATCTGTGTACCTGCAGCTATTAGCCACAGTTTTGTCGCAGTCTGCCAAAGCAAAGGAGCATCTAATGGAGCAGTCGAAGTCTGTGGAACAGCCTCCAGGTAGAACACAGTAACCAAACTCACGAGTGATGTGAAACTAGTGTGGTTGAAAGGCCGTTTCTTTATGATAGAGTTGGACTAAAAAGACGAAGTCACAATCCACTGGTCTTTCAAAATGTCATCACATCTCACGCACACAGATCTTGGCAGGTTTGAGAGACAGATGGCCAACAAAGGGGATGTAGGAAGAAGGGTAGATGGGTGTGATTAGTTTACAGGGTTTGTTTTAGATGGTAAAGCGAGAATTTGATAGGTTGCATGTATGCAATGAAAGCGACAGTCCAATAATAACTTGGTGGAGGAAGGTAGAGGTTAAGGTTAAATGATGAGTAAACTCATGTGTTGATCAAAATAAGTACACCGTGATAGGGCGACAGCTTGAAACTGGCCAATGATATTTCCCTCAGCAGGCTCTGCCAGCTCCTCTCGCACATCGAGCCAATCAGGCTGTCCACTTCATGAAGCACCTCCTTATGACGCTACTGCAACCAGGAAGGGGGAGGGAACAGGCGAAGGGAAGGTAGGACAGTCCAAAAATCCCACAGATTCAGTCCTCTACAAACACACGAAAAAGAAGAAAGTCGCCACTATCAACATCCTACTGAGAATGTAGCTCTTCAGTCACCTCAACCACAACACTCCACACACACACACACACACACACACTGATATAGAGACAAAAGAGGCACCAAGATGTCCCAGCGGTTTCTCTCTCAACTGGCCTCATCCGTGCTGCGTGTGTTGGGATGCAGCCATGATACGGTGAGTGCGTGAGTGGCACCTCTCGGGCTTGTTTTTGCTTGAGTCTGTGAACAAGAGGCTGGTGAGTCTGTTTGGGTGAGAGAGTTCTGTTCCTCCCTTGTTTATCTATTTCTTGGTACCCATCGTTATTCATTCCTTTTAGTTGCAGCTTCTCTTCTTCCACTGCGGTATTTTTCTTTCTTTGCTGATTTAAAAAAAAAAAAAAAAAAGTCTCTAATTCGATCATTGCAACATGCACCTTAGGCAAGTATTACAATAGTTCAGATATGGGTATGTGTGTGTGTGTGTGTGTGCATGCGTGTGCTGGCAGGTTCCCAGCAGCATACATACTGTGGGTGGAAGTGTGAAATCTGAGCTTACATCATATACAGTAAGCTGTCACTGAGCGTAGAGTGTGGGTGCATATAAGTGTTTGTATACGTGTGGGGGTCCACATTTAATTTCAATGCTCATTGTATAATAATTTCAAGCTTGATGTACCAATGAGCATCTTTAAATAGCAGGTGGTCATGGTGGCAGTGTGTAAATTGCTTGCCTGTGTGTGTGCTGTCATGTAAGCCATGTTCTCGTGGCCATCTGTTAGCCTGAGTCCTGCTTCCTCAGTACCTAGTGTCCTAATATTCCCCTCGGCACACCAAAGAGGAAGAAAGAAGGGAAAGAACCCTAATTGGCATTGAGAGACAATGTGGAGGAAGAGGATGGTCATAGGAGAAGATGAGGATGAGGGGGAAATAAACACCAAGTGCAGAAAGAGAGAAGTGACAGGAGGGATGTGGGAGTTTAAAGTGATGCCCTTAGCAGCATCAGCAGTTCAAGCTGGACTTTACAGCAAATAAGTAGCTATCTTAACTGGGACATCTGTTCTCTCTTCCAGGATTATGTGTTATATTTTTATGTTTAAGTCCTGAGGATTTATTAAATGGGGATGCAGCCATAAAAGTTGAAGAGTGTCTTAAACACTTCATTAATAATGATAGGTAGTCTATCATTTATAGTCAAATGCAAATAGGTATGAATGAAAGTGTAAGGAAAAACCTACAGATCATTTGAATCTGAATCTACAGCTCCTGTCAGCTTTAAGGAAGTTTATCCGGGTACAGTGAACTGCTGGTGCGTCACTTATAAAGCAGTTGTTATTAAGGAGTTGGCAGAAACATAGCAAAAAGGTTTTGGCTTTGCACTTGCCATGTGTAAGGAGATGTGGCTCTGAACAAATGACTGGATAATATACCAGTTTTCACTGCCTCCAAGTGACCAAACACACACAGACAATAACTCTGTCAGGTTCAAAGAAGCCAATATTAGCATGAACAGCTCTTCACTTACCAGTCTAGCAGCAAGAGTTCAGTAACAAAGTTCATTCCTTTACTCCCCAATGTCTGTTTCTAAAGATGGACATGAACACCTCATTCTTTCTTTTACTGATACGTTCCTGTTAACAAGCTAGCTATAAGCTTTCCAGCTTTTATTGTCGTGGCTGAGTATGTGAGTGTGCTCACCACCACAATATGTGTTCTGGCCTGCCGAAGAAACGGCACAATTCTTTACCTTCCAGCCGCCAAGCATCAGAAGCAGATTAGTTTGATGTAATGTGTAGTTCTTATCAGATAGTTGAGGCAGGGTCTTCCTCCTTCCAAACATGGGCCTGGTTTTCACTACATGGCCAAGCAGGGCTCATCTGGGCTGACTTTTTGACCTTATGATGAAATGGATGGTGTAATGACAGTTAATCATTATAACCATCTATAACTGTATAATAACTTGTCTTTGTGCTAATAATACAGACTAATTGAAAGGATACGTTAAGAAAGAAATCAGTCCCTTGCTATAGTGACCACACTGTGGCCTCTTGCCCTGCTTGGCCCTGCTGAGGAAAAGTGGCTGTTGAAGAAGCAGACACGGAGCCAGTGACCACATGCCCCCTGTCTTCTCTCCTGTAGAGCTCAGAGGCCGTTGTCCAATGGCTGAGCAACTTTCAGCTGCAGGTCTACGCTCCAAACTTCCTGGGTGCTGGGTATGACTTGCCCACCATTAGTCGAATGACCCCAGAGGTAAGGCAACTGACCCTGAAGCCCAGAGATGTCACAGGCACCTCCAAGGACCGCAATGGAGACAACACTGATTTGTGCTGTCCTTGATGTTTTCAAGATGCATGTATGCCCTTTCCTTGAAAAAATAAGCACAATTAAACCACTTAACCAAGCTGACCTCTATTCTTCTTCCCTTTGTCCTACCGAACCTGTCCTGGCTTACCCTTTCACATCTCACCCTTGACCTGGTATTGACCTTCATCTCTCTCTGACCCCTGGTACTTTTGTGACAGACTTCAATGCAGTGTCAAAATTAAGTTAATATTGTTATTACACCTATATTAATGACTAGTCTGTAACATATAAATACGCTACATTAAAATAAATGACTCAAAGTGCAGCTCTATCAATGGATGGCATAAACAAAAGTGGTGTTTTCTACAAAAAATGCATTTAGAAAAAAAGTGCCTCATCACTTTCTTGTTGAAAGTAAGATAAGAAGGTAGATACCAACACTCATGGCTAGATATCGAGGTTTGAGTAGTAATGATTCCAGCGAGGAAGTAAGTGTCCAAAAATATTACCATGAAGGGGGGCTCTTTCAATTTACACCTCCAGCAGTTTAAAGTGAATTGAGCAAATTCCATTCTCAAGTTCAAGTCATAAAATCTGATTATTCCCCACAAGGGCTGTTTCTTTTTCAAAAAGACAACTTTTCCACTGCTGTCTGACTGGACTGGAATTTTGCTGATTCAGCAGGAACCTTTTGGAAAGAACCCCAAATTCCAAAATCAATATCCATCTCACCTCCTGTGCTAAGATTTTAGCTAATCATGTTAATTTTCCAGACAGCACACATGCTCAGCTGTCATGTGTAATGAGGCCTGTATCTGTAAAATGTTATCCAAAAGCAAAATCAGCATATTGTATACTACAGTTATGATACTGTTGGTTTTGGTTTGGTGTCTAGTAATACAAAAATGTATTATGCCTAACTATATACATAGTATAATTATTTAATAAATAACAGTGACCACTTAAAGCAATGAAAAAAAAGAGCTTTGCTTGAATATTACAGTTTTTATGATTCTTCTCACAAATCTCCAAGTGCGCACTTCATGAATTTTTTTGTCCATTTAATAAGACATAAACCTGTGAAAATGGTTGTAATTTTCCAAAGAGACTAATATTTTTGTTGGCTTTGTTATAAACTTGGTGTGTGTTTTCTACGGAGGTTTGTAAACGTACAATACAGGGTCACTGTTACATTGCATCAGACTCTACAAAAAGGATCCAATAAGAATTTTACAGGATCATATGTTCAAATAGACCCAGATTTATAATACTGAGCAGAACTCAGTCTGAATTACTGAAGCAAAAAACTAAAACAAAAAAAAAGAAAAAATTGTATTAAAAACATACACTCCTTCACCAACATATAGTCGGTAAAAAAAAACAATAAATTAACCAGACTGCTGTAAAGTAACTGGGACCTGTTGGCTGGAGTTTTCATGACTTCTTACACTAGTTTTATTTAATTTCCACCAAGGTGAAAGGCTGAAGTTAAGTGTATTTAACAATAGATGCTGGGCCTTGAAAATGAAAATGAAAATATTTCCATACAACCGCCGACCCTCCCTTCACCTTCAACACTGCTACCGTGTGCTCTGAGGAACTACACTGATGCTCTCTACCACCTTAACTCACCTTAGTGTAAATAATTTATAGCTCATATAAATTATTTGCATATAGACACTTACCCTGGCTGTATTTGTGCATGCTGAAAGGTTCAGTGCTGAGCTGAATTTGAAAGAGCATTGTTATCAGACTTGTCATAAAATGATTGCCCCTACTATTGTGTTTTTATGTCCCATGTGAATTAAATTTTTGATGAGTGTGTATGTGTGTGTAAAGGTGTGTATAAAAGTGTTGAGACAGACATTGACAGGATGATGCACCGTTCAGTTCTCAAGCCACTCTGTAATTTCAAATTCTGTCAGTGTGACCTTTTGATAGGAAATGTAAAATTAAGAGCTGACTTTGAATGAAATCATGGAGGATCAAACTGACTGCTTTAAGATGGGTGCTTCCTTTTTGCTGTAGACATTTACATTGTTCCCTTTGCACTTCCGCTTTTATCATTTTCAGACCATTACATTCCCGCTCTTTTCTCTTCAACTGGCTGAAGCTTTCACTAGGCATCACGCTGCCTCGTGTTTCTTTATGTTGCAAGTTTTACTCTGTGTGTGAGAGAGAGAGCGAGAGACTGCTGAAGTATTGGAGATTTTTTGTGTGTAAAAGTCTGCATGTGTTAGCACAGTATGTTGCTTAAAACTGTGTGTTTTGTTTGTTTATGTGTAGGATCTGACAGCTATTGGGATAACTAAACCAGGTCACAGAAAGAAAATGACATCAGAGATTAACAAGCTAAGTGTCCAAGAGTGGCTGCCTGATCAGAAACCTGTAAGTAAAACGCACACGCCCACACAGTCTCTTCCTCCACCCTGATTACCAAATATTATAGATGCTAGCCTGGTATCATGACTGCTGTCATGGTCCATCTCTCAGTATACGTCATAGCTTTCTGTTGGTGAAATGCCAGATATGCTTATTGTCTCACCCAGATCTCAGTCTGAGCCTGTTTTAGGCTACATGTTTCTGAGCAGTGATATTTGTACTATATAGGCCAATCTAGGAGAGTGGTTGTCTGCCATTGGTCTCAGCCAGTATCACCAGGTGTTGGTTCAGAACGGTTATGAAAACATCGACTTTATCACTGACATCACCTGGGAGGACCTGCAGGAAATAGGCATCACCAAACTGGGTAAGTCTAATGGTAAAACTTCATATAGGCTATATAAATAGGCTCTTTACATTAGGAAGTATAACAAGTAGAGCGAGTAAACATGATAGTTCCACTTACTACTCCTCTCAGTTAGTGGATGGATGGCAGATTTTTATGTAGCCATCTAATATTATTTATATTTAATCAATTCACAAAAGAAATTGTTCAAATCTGACAGTTTTCCATAGTTGTTAGTTTAGCTATTGTTGTTTTATGTGGAAAATTAAATAAGCTGCAATCTTCATGTTTCTTTTTAGGCTCCATCTTAACTATGCATAGTAACTGAAAATGTTTTACGTTGATGTGATGTGAATTTTTTGACTAATAACCATTTGCTCTATGTTGCTTCGTGACTTCAGAGTAGTAGTAGTAGTAGAATCTATGTTCACTTTAGATTTTTACTGCATACAATATAATAAGACAAAACATACTTTACTTTCTAATTTTCTCAACGAAACATAAACTGTATTTTGTACAATATGTATCTGTTGATGCTTAAGGCCATCAGAAGAAGTTGATGCTGGCAGTGAAGCGACTGGCTGAAATCCAGCGTGGTTCAGATGGGCGGGGCTCCCTCCGAAAGAAGCCCCCGCCAATCACACAGCAGCAGGAAGTCATGTCAGTGGATAGCCCGCCTCCAGACGGTAAGCTAACAGATGGACATTTGACCACAGTAAACTTTCCTTTAGATCTAAACCTACTGCTTTTTCTTTTGAGAGGTTAAACATGTTCTTTGAAGTTTCATTTCTCTAAAAGGACGCTCATGACCTTCAGTCCTGTTGAAATGATTCCTGGTTCATTCTCCCTTCAGAGGTCATGTCTCCAAAGATGAGCACCTTCCAGGACAGCGAGTTGAGCACTGAGCTACAGAGTGCCATGACCCAGCCAGGCCCAGATGTCAAAGCCCAGCGAACACGCAGCCTCAGCAAAGATCACGACGAGGTGATGACAGGAGGCGGGGGAGGAGGCACTGGGCCGCCTAAGAAAGAGGCAAGGACTATGAGGCAGCAGAGCAGCCAGGGAAGCTCCTCCTTCCACAGGAGCAGCGTCTCCTCTCAAGGCAAACACCGTCACGCCCACTCCCACTCCCAGCCTGCTCCTCCCTACACACCGCCTCACACCCCCACCAAGACCAGAACCTCTTCCTCTTCCTCCACTTCCTCCGCCCAGAGCGCATCTTCCCCACAGACCAAACCCAAGCCAGCCCCCCAGTTCATCCAGGGGGAGAGACCTCAGTCGCCTCGTTCACATCCCCCTCAATCCCCGACCCACCGTGGAGCACCATGTACCCAGCTTCAGCTTCAGCAGCAGCCTCAGCAGCCGCAGCAGCAACAACCTCTGGTTCAGCCACACCAGACACACCCTCAGCACCACCCACAGGCACAGGTGATGGAGGTGAGGGACAACCAACAGCCACAGGTTCCTCTCCTCTGCCTCCCACCAGAGGCTGAGCTGGCTGAGGGAGAAGGAGCAGAGCCCTCAGTGCTCCAGAAAAAACGTGCCCACAGTTTGAACCGACACGCCGTGTCAGATGGAGAGTGTGACGACAGGGCCGGAGGAAGAGGAGGAGGAGGAGGAGGAGTAGGAGGAGGAGAATCAGAGCTAGCAGGAGGTCAGAACTCAGTTGTTGTCAGAGCGGATGGAGGTAAATATGCTACAGTGACCCACCGTGTCAGCCGCAGCCACTCAGTCCGAAACCAGGAAAAGAATACCAACCGAAACCAGACACAGTCATTCGCTCTCCGTCAGAAGAAGAAAGGTCCTCCACCACCACCGCCCAAACGCTCCAGCTCTGCCATCTCCAGCTCCAACTCCAACCTGACAGATGCCAACGCACAACAGCACGCACTGACTACCACAGGAGGGATGCTGGATGTACCTTACCACCAACAACGGCGGGCCAGCGACTTGGGGGTGTCTGTGGAGACAGGTGCCGTGGAGACAAGCAGCATGGGTAGTGTGAGGAGCATTGCTGCCATGTTGGAAATGTCTTCTATAGGGGGTGGAGCCAAAGGCATGGCACTACAGAAGAATTTCCTGCAGGTATTGTAGAGAACAGTTTGTCTAGTCAAAGTTGTATTATACACACATTTTTATGCAGTTACTCATCTAAAACACAAACCAACCAACGGAATGTGTGTTTATCAGGTGGGAAAAACACGTGATGCAATTGGTCTGGACGGCGAAGTGGTCAACCGACGGCGGACCATCAGCGGCCCTGTCACTGAGCTGGTGGCAGCTGCCAGGCGTAACCAACCCACGCCATCTCCACTCCCATCACCCTCCATCCAGCCTGAGACCAACCCTCCGATTGTAAATTCCTCCTCGCCCCACCCTCCATCTTCCCCCCATCCCAGCTCGGGAGGAAGCGGCAGCTCTTCAGAGAACCTGCCGTTTGCAGAGGAGGGAAGCCTGACTATCCGCCGCCAGGGTCGAGGAGAAGGAGAAGGACAGGTAGCTATCTATATATATGTTTGTCTATATCTATCTATCTATCTGTCTATCTGCCTGTCTATCTATCTATCTATCTATCTATCTATCTATCTGTCTATCTATCTGTCTATCTGCCTGTCTATCTATCTATCTATCTATCTTTCTATCTATCTATCTATCTATCTATCTATCTATCTATCTATCTATCTATCTATCTGTCTATCTATCTGTCTATCTGCCTGTCTATCTATCTATCTATCTGTCTATCTGCCTGTCTATCTATCTATCTATCTTTCTATCTATCTATCTATCTATCTATCTATCTATCTATCTATCTATCTATCTATCTATCTGTCTGTCTATCTGCCTATCTATCTATCTATCTATCTATCTATCTATCTATCTATCTATCTATCTATCTATCTATCTGCCTGTCTATCTATCTATCTATCTGCCTGTCTATCTATCTGCCTGTCTATCTATCTATCTATCTATCTATCTATCTATCTATCTATCTATCTATCTATCTATCTGCCTGTCTATCTATCTGCCTGTCTATCTATCTGTCTATCTATCTATCCTGTACCTACATTATCTATGTGCTGTAATGTGCTAAATTTAAAATGTGATCTATTGTAGTACAAATCCATAGTGAAGCTTTTATCTGTTTTCTATCTGTTATCCATTTATCAATGTTTTGATTGTTTCTGCAAAAATGACCTCTTATCATGAATGTATGAATTTTCCGTTAGTGTGTATTTTGTGTTTGTCTGCAGGGGGATGGGGAGGTCCCCCAGGGAGACAGCGGTTACCCCCAGGACGACATCTCCAGCGTCGAGGCCACAGCAACCTTAAAGCGACGTCCCCGCAGCTCCAAGGCCCACCCCAACGGTTCTGACTTCACCCTGCAGGAGTCCTCCACTGTCAAGCGAAGACCCAAGAGCCGCGACAAAGAGCCAGACGGCTATGGAGACCTGGCTGCTCCCAATGGAGAACCAGTGGGACTTTTACCATCAAACACCACGCAGCCAGTACCCTACCAGAATGGCACTGCCACAGTGAAACGCCGCCCCCTGTCTGAAGTTGGAGTGACAGAGCAGCCACAACCTCAACCACATCTCCAACCTCAACCTCAACCACAACCACAACCACAACCACAAGTGACTGCGGCTCCTCGCAGGGACAGTGTGGAACATGGAGCTCCTGCGGGCAACGAAGGAGGTCCGCAGAGGAAACCAAAGCCGCCAGTCTCTCCCAAGCCTGTGGTGGGGCAAATAAAGAGACAAGGAGGCCCACAGACACCCCCGCAGCCTGCTTCCAATAAGAGAATCCCCCTGCCTGGCCCTGGCACACCTGGAAGTCCAGGTATGATGTGTGACTGCGTGATGTGTGGGTGACAATGGGATCATAATTTTGGGACATACTGGCGTTTTGGGTTTATACCCAGCTATAATTTAGTGACTATTAGCTGAGCTTTCATAATGGAAACCGAGGAAACAGCCAGGCTTTGGTAATGAATTGCAGCACCTCTAGGACATTATTTGTTCATCAGTACAAAAGCACACCAGTAAATATTTTTATGGCATACTATACAGAACTGCAACAGAGCAAGAACAGCATTTCCTGTTTTTTTTTTTTTTGTTTTTTTTTTACTGTCATTAAAAGGTTAAAACTTTTAACTGATGATAATTGTTTTAATAACCATTATTTATCTTCATTTACTTAAATGTTTTGGATTCATTACTTAGTTTCCCTGTTTCTTCTAAAAACTGTCACACTAAAAATTAATTTTATGTCTAACTACTGCCTTCAAGTAAAAAAATAAACTAAAATCTCCTGTCCCCTGAAAATGTTAAGAATTTCAACTAAAACATTGTTTGAATTGTTTTATTCCATCAATGTTGGTTTCAAGGCCTGGTGCTCGGCACAGGGACCCAAAGTAGGCCCCATATATAAGATGGATATGTCCATGTCCGTGATTTCAGAGTGTGAAGGACAATGAAACCAAAACAGTAAGTAGACTGATGAGCTCCAGGTGCTGTGAGGAACAATATGTTACAGGACGTTAGTGTCAGTGAATGCACCTCTACTGGTGAATGGAATGTAAAATAATTATAAGGTGTCCTGTTTGCTCACCTCACAGAGCACATACTGTAAAGCCTTGGTACAACCATAGTGTTCTGGTTTTAAATCTTACTTGTGGCCTTTTGCTGCATGTTTACCTCACAGGAGACTGCATATGTTTGTGATCCCCCCCATGAAGACAGTTTGCTGCTGACGGTCCAGGTGTCATATTTAGCTCTATATCATCTTTAACTTTATCATCTTTTAACCATTGTCCACTAACATTTTACAGGATGTTTTAGCTGCAGTGGTCATTACGTGACTGGGCCTTAAAAATGGTGGCCCCTGGTCACTGGCTTTTTACCAAAAGACTCAGTGTCAGCATCGTTTCTCCACAACTGACTTTCGTAACTCTGACTGCCTTTTCTTCACAGCATCACTGTCTGCATCGTAAAAAGTTCATTTTTCCATCATAACATGACGTAACATGACATAACATCTTATATCTTGAGAGGGTGATTTGAGGCCACGGTGTCTCTGTACCATGACAACGCACGTGGAGCTAACGATGCATGCATGTTTTGACACAATGATTTTTATAGCTACTGTGATTTGGCAATTGGACTTGGCAGTTTCAGTTATATTTGGATTCATTTTGCAGGCACTAATACACAGTCATTCTTGGCTCTCTAAGGCTTCTTGGATTCAGACCTGCTGTCACCAACTCAGGCTCTTTCTCTCCTCTCTGTAGTGGAAGCAAAGAAGATTCCTCCGCCAGTCTCACCCAAGCCTGTACCACCTCCTACAGCACCCAAGCCGGCCAAGCTGATCCACTCCATGACCAGTCCCCCCTCCCCAACCCCGACTCCAACCCCTGCCCCAGTCAAACAGCACCCTACAGTGGCCCGACAGACCAGCTCACCCCCCTCTTTCCCTCCTTCCAACACTCCCAGCCCACCAAATGCCAAGCCACCGAGTCCGTCTTCCCAAAGCCCCCACACTCCCCAGACCCCCACCACACCTCAGACACCCCAGACTCCTGCTACTCCCAGCCCGACCCCTCCGCCCGTCAAACCCCCTCGGTCCTCCATTGGGGGTGTGTCAGTGGACAGTGGGATGGTTGGAGTTGGGGTGACAGCGCCTGGTGCTATGACAACACCGGACTTCAGTGTTGATTCTCTGGTGCATCAGAAATTGGAGGAAACAAGTGCATCGCTGGCCGCTGCTCTGAGGGCTGTGGAGGATAAGATACTGCGGCAAGAAGAGTAAGGAGCACACACACATTCACACACAGGGCAAATGCACGGCTTCAAAGAGCTGGTGGTAATCACAATAATGCTGAGGAGGTGTGTGTTCTCACTGTGTGTGATCCTGATTTCATGATCAGCAACCACAATTTATCATTCTACTTTCACTTCACACCATATATGACATTCCATTTAATGACAGATGGTTGTGGATCTCTGTTAGTACTTATGTGTAACACTAAGGATTTTTCCTGTATCATCCGAGGATGACACTTTAACTGCAGACTTAGAGCTTTTCCAATTGAATTAGCACCAACACTTGACATGTGCACTATCTAGAAGGGAGATGCGGCTTCTGTGTGAGACCAGTAGTTTTGAAACTTTGTAACAATGATTGTTCTAGATTTCATCAGGGAAGGTGGGGGGGGTTAAGGAGTAGAGATTAACAGTCAGTCCCAACTTTTCACTAGCAGAGATGAAGTATTAATGTTGTGTTTCTGTGTGTTTAGCTCTGTGGCTGAGCAGAAGACCACAGTTAGCATCCTGGACGACATTGGCAGCATGTTTGACGACCTGGCTGACCAGCTGGACGCCATGTTGGAGTAACCACGGCACCAATCAGTGTGTCTCCACAGCAGCGCTGCAACAGTATTGACTCAGATGGCACAATGGGTAACATGCCTCTTTATTTCACTGTCTCTCTCTCCTTTTCTCCGTCCTTTTGTCTCTGCCGTCCCCACCTTGCTTGACCTCGCTCGTCCTGCAGTCCGGCCATCCGTCCGTCCATCGCTGCTCTGGAAAAACCTCTCACATCCTCCACTTCCTCTCATCTCCTGCTGTGGCTGATGAAAACGATGATGGAGCAGTGCCACAGGCCTGGACAGACAAGTGGCAGAGAGGGTGCAAGTATCACAGATGGATGAAGAGAGGGACACTGAAGCAGAAAGATTTTTTTAAGGACCACAAACATTGTAAGAGGAGAACTAATTCAAAAGAAAGGCAGCAGATTGAGTGATGAGGAAATCACAAATTGGAGGAGACTGCAATCAAAACATGGGTCTTTTAAGAACTCAGCGTGGACTTGAGCAAATAAACTAAAATAATACTAATGGAAAAACATACTGTGTAATGAATCATAGTATGGTATGTGTACATTCTAAGCATGGAGAGTTTATATCTACTGAAAAAGTCCTGCATTAGCACACTAATATATAATATACGGATAAATATGAATCTCTAGCTCTTTGGTTTGATGTCTTGGTTCTGTGTGGAATGGTGACCTCTGGTGTTGTGACGATGTAAATGACTTGGTGGAAAAATTTTTATCTGTGACCAAAACGAGACTATCCAGCTCCTGGAGTGTGTGTGTGTGCGTGCGTGTGCGTGTAATAGGGACAGTGTGATAGGTGTGTGTTAGCAATGAGTTCAGGTTGTGGATTGTTGGAGTTTCAGGATCAAATTAAGTATCCAGTTCTGGCTGCTTCTCTCGAATCAACCGCATCATCATCATCATCATCATCATCATAATCATCTGCAACACAAACACACACATGCAGGAGAAGCACAATGACCCATGCAGCCAGCTTACACACACACACACACACACACACACGGGAGCCTGCACAATATAAACTAATATGAGAGAAGAGGGAGTAGAGGGAGAACTGCAGCAAAACTACGACAGGTTGTCTTGAGAAGCGGGCATTAGGTCGCGGAGGATTTCAGGTGACGTGAGGTTTTAGCAAGCCAAAGCTGAAGTATTGGAAAGTTGGTTGGAAAGTTCTTCAGAAGGATGAGTCTTGGGGTCAAAGGTCAGATCAGACTTGGTTAGTCCAAACTCCCACACAAAGCAACACTGGGACCAGAGTTGGAGACGTGTGTACAGACAGAAGGAGGCCAAAGGACTCACTCACAGAAAGTTTCTAATCATTCCTGATTCCTGCTGTTGTGGCAGCAGAAACACATTATTTGTAGCAACAAATGTCTGGTATCCCACACAGGTCACTTTTTAATCGGCACTATTTATTTCACAACCGCTGATGCTGATTACCAATCGGATATTACTGCTGTCTTTTTTTCAAAAATCCCCAAGTCCCCTGCAGATATAGTTTAAAGTATAAAAATATTTTGATTAGAATTATAGTTAAAAAAGTTTCATCCCTAGTTGAACTGCTGGACTCAAAATGTTTCCTACCAATGTCCACACTCGCCGCATGTGTGTTACATTGCACCTCTTTACATTGTGACTATGTTTGGCTGCCAAACCAGTTGTGATGCCACAAAATCCTGCTGTTGAATCTGTGTGTCACACTCTGCCCCCTCAGCAGATGAATGTGAAAACCCTTGATGTTGTACATCACTTTGCGCAGTGAAACTCAAACATCAGGATGTAGACTTTAAAGTCTGGCAGTAAGGCAGGAATCATTTAATGTAGGATAACATGAGGACAGCAGTTACTGTGAAGTCAGCACTCTGTCCTGAGTCAGTGAGTAGAGGAGACAGTGAACTTTTTAATGGTGCAACACCGAAACTTAATGATCTGGTTAATAACACTTCAGTTAATAAGGTTGGTCAGCCCAATGTCAGTGCATTCCCTGTTTGAAGCTCCTTTATTGATTCATAATCAGTAAATCTCAAGTCAGATCAATACATTTTACAGATCTCAGTGCAGGACTCTGGAGTTTATTTCTCTGGGCTATGAAGCAAAAAAAAAAAAACAAAGATCGAAACCCTTCCTGACACCTCGGCTTTCCATCTTTATCTCTCTCATCCCACACTCTCCCAAACCTCCCACCCCGTGTTGCCATGACAATCTACATCATCACGCCCACCATTCTCATATGGCACCGCTGTGGCTATTATACTAGTGTTGCCATGGCAACATTTTCATGGGACAAAAAAAAAAAAAAACGGTGTTAAGATGGAGCGAGTGGAGATCTGTGAAGCTGGATCATTAGTTCCAGTGCAATGTTAAGTTCCTGCAAACAACCAGAACCTGCAGTTCTCCATCCGGACCTCAGTGCATTGAGAAAATCCCAGTCCCTGAGCAGCCACACTCCTTATATCAATGAATAAGAATTCAGAGAATAGTTGTGGTATATAAATTATGATCACATAGAGATTATATATATGGATATTTGCAAAAAAAAAAAAAAAAAGTATTTATGATGTTCGTGTCAACCTGAAGACTATTTTTCAAAGTAAACAGATCTATTAAGTGTTGAATCAGTTTGCTTCTCCATGCTTACGTGGCCCGAGCTGAATCATTGTAGGATACCATTTTGGGATAATCCCGGAAGTGTTTCTTTTTCTTTTTTCTTGTCCTCTACATGTGTACATGTGTCCAGGTGTGGCAATGTGTATAAAACAAGCAAATATTTGCTGTTCAGTTGGATTATTATTGTTATTTTTGTTGTTTGTTTTAAATGCAACATTCTGTTTTGTTTTTTTTTTCTTTGAAACATGTGCCTTGCTTTGTGATTTTGATCTGACTACAATAGATGGGTATGTAGACATTTGGGGTTTTCTTTTCTCTCCTCTGTTTTCATTATTCATATGATGTCGTTTGAAATATAAAATGATCACACCCAAACAGAGGATCTTCCCCCCGCTCGTCCTGTCTCTGTGTGGCGGGACAGTTAGGGACCATCTGGGACTTCCTAGTTAGTTTCCATGTTCATGTGTGAATTTATCAGGACATTAAAGGTACCAATGACAGATTTGGGGAAAGGCAGCAGTCAGCAGCAGGTTAGCTTAGCTCAGCTAAGGCGAGAGCTCGGCACAGGAGGAAAGCTAGCGCAGTGCCATTGCGGGTTTTCTTCGCTCTGGACAGAGTCGGTAAGCTAGGCTAACCAGCTGCTAGCAGCAGTCTCATTGCGAGCATGTTTGCTAAAATAAAACTTTCATGTGAAACTCTTTAATGGAAAACTCCCTGTCATGCCGGGTTCTCTTTCCTCATATTTTACCACAACCAACATTTCTGCATCGGCTCACTGATACATTTCATCGGCGTTAAATTAATGTGGTACTGAAAAGTATGGCTTTGTTAAACCTGACTGTCTACAGTCATATCTCCTGTGCAGAGGTTCTGTTTCTGAAACGTCCCATCGCTTCCACAACTGGAAGACGGCGGCCATCTTGTTTCTCCTTCCTTGGGTCTCCTTTTGGTCATGTATCATGTCGTGGGTGTTATTTTGAACTGTGTTCAGGTGTGGGTGGGTGGATCAGGCTGTAAAGGTAAAAAAAGAAAAACAAACAAACAAACAGATGGTCAAATTCGTTGTGGAACTGAAGTTTGTTTTCTCGGAAGAAAAAGCCTAGTAGTTTTTTTTTCTTTTGTTTTTTATTATTTATATTTTCTGAATTTCCGCCTATGCTTATCTGAACAGATACTGGACGGTGTCTCTTCTGCTCTGCAGTGACCGTATGCAAGTGCTTGAGAGGCCGAGTGTGTTATGTGTTGCTCTGCTATTGACTGTATGAAACCAGTGTGCGAGTGTGTATGTGTGGACAGTGGTGTGCTTGCAGTGACTGCATCTTATGGCCATCTGCTCTGAATAAATAAATGTTATATACAAACTGCCTCCGTTTGTCAGATTTCATATTTTGAAGGTTGCAGTCCAGGCCGCAGCACGTGACTACTTTGATGCTTTAACACATAAATACAACGGTCAAGGTTTTTATTCTCATGTCCTGCTCCTATTTTAGAAAATCGGACCTCAAGATAGGTAGAAAATATTAGCTGTGGAGGAGATGACCATTTTTTAAGCCTGAGGGCAGCCAGTTCCAGCTTAGCTTTATTCTTAGCATCAAGCTCTATCAAAAACAGAACCATGCCTTCATACTCGCCCAACTGTAATAGTGAAAATAAAACAGTTCTCAAAGTGTACAACAGTTTTATTGTTCAATGATCAGCTCAGGCTTACATGATTACAAGTATACAAGAAATCACTCAAACTGTGACCAGCGAGGACACTTCTCTCCTACTTTGACTTCCTCACCACTATAGGAAGGAGTGGCTGCAACTTACATTGACATAAAAGCAAAATACTTCTTAACATCTGTAAAAATCTAATTTAGCTTAAATGTCTAAATTTGGTGAGTGTATACGAACTCATTAAGGAACTTAAACCACCTCCCAGGCATAGTTAGGCATTTTTCATATGTTCAACCCAATGTGGGTCCTCTAACTTCAACTTCATTCAGGAACACTGGACTTCACTTTAGCTCAATGGCACTTTGCTTCTGGGAGTTCTGAGGTTAATTACAGTCCACCTCTTGCCTTCACTGTGAGTCCATCAAGTGTTAATCTGCAGTTATGTTTATTTTACCCAGCTGGAGACAGATATCTGAGAGGAAGGAGGGAGACAGAAAGAGCGAGGAAATGTGCATTATTGCAGTCTTTCCTTTTCATTCGCACATATGGCACTCATTGACACACATACATATACACAACAAAAGACACATATGGTACATGCACACAAGCTGTCTCCTCCTCTCTCCCTGTCTCTGTTATGTAGGCCAGTGCGATTCATTCTCATGGGCCCATGTCCATGCTGTTACTTTACACAACTGTACAACCGTTGGGTGGCTCTGACTAGAGCTCTATCATGGCACTAATATAAAACTCAGTAAATCTAAACATCTGTCATTCTCTGTAAATTCTGCACTTATTTTAAGTGTTTTGTTAAGGCCAGTTTCACGAAACTGAACAGGGCGACAACACCACCCAAGAAGGAGTGAGAAAATATGTTATTGCACCTGCATCCATCTGTGTTGAAGGCATTGTTTTGTTGGAAGAGAAATGAAGCTGCTAGGAACAAACTGCAGTGGACAATTCATTAAAACCATACTGGCACAAGCTCAGGCTCAGCTCCATTTTTCATTGAGCCAAGGAAAAAAAGAAAAAAAAAAAAAGAAAAAAAAAAGAAATCTTACATAAATCAAAGATTTGTAACTGATGTTTACAAATGACTGAAAAACTATCAGCAAGAGGTCATTCATTGGTCAGTTTTAGTGATGTCATCAGTGGACACCAGAGTAGATTGTTTGAACCAAACTTAATGTCACGTGTTAAAGCCCCCAAAGTCTGAAAACATGTTCAGCCAACGTCTTACTGGATCCAGACTTGAGGGGGAGGAGTGTGAGCAGTCTTGAAATATACTGCCCAGTTCAATTAATGACATAAGATAATTTAACTACATTGTGTACAGTGCGGACAAGGCAGTGCGTTTCTGACCAAGACGCTGGATGCTCACAAGCTGCAGGGCCACTGTTCTTTAACCTCCGACCAGCATATAATTTGGAAGAGAATATCTGGGCAGAACTCAACAAAGTCCAACTAAAAAACAAAACAAAACAAAATGTTATATAAATACCAGCATAAAACTGCTGCTACTTCACTTGCATACATTAAAGAGTGTATTCTGGTATTTCTGGAGTGATTTAGATTTTGAAAACTCACATAACACAAACATAATGAGTGGGTGTGTCATCCCTCCCTGTTTGTGAAACCAGCCTTTCCACTCGTTTGAACAGTACACATCAGGCATCATCAGTACAGTTCTTAAATGGCAGGTTTTTTCTGCAGAAAGCAGAGAGGACCATATACAGTTTGAAAAACTCTAACAACCATAATCCTCTCTGCTTTCTGCTTTGATTACAGGAGTGCAGCGCCTGGTCAACCTCAGTTTTGGCGCAGTGCGTTGTGAGTGTAAGGCAGCTCGTCTTATTTTGCCCTGTAATGCACTGGGTCACCGAGGTCACCAAGGAGTGTGATCTGGAGTCACTGTGTCGCAGTGTGTGTTTGAAGTCCCATTGCAGTTTGACTGTGGAGTGGTCGTCGTTATTGGTCTGTGTCCGTTAGCTCACAATTAAAGAGACAGGTGTGGTGGAAGAAATGAAGAAACATGGAAAACATTAACAAAACATGATGTCCACTGAATTCGCCTGCAGAGCAAACCGTTCATTTAGCACGTCCACACCTGAGAAAGGGAGAAAAAAAAAACAAAAAAACAAAACACATTTAGAAAATCCAGCATCGTTACCATACATCAGAAAATTTTGGCATTTGTATGTAAATGGCCACGCCCTCGCCCAGTGTGAGCTGTGAACGGATCAGCGGTTAAAGGTGAATTAATGAATGTATGCAAATGCAGATTAGGATAGAAAGACCTATGACCGCTCTCTATATATATAAAAAAAAAAAAAGAAAAAAAGAGAGATGCTAAGTGCTTTTCTTGCTAAATAATTTTTATGATGCTGGTCTACAGCTTCCCTGTCTAACAGTAAAGAAGAGAGCGGTAGGTGACAGAAGCAGAGGCACAAGCAGTTGAAGACGTAGCAGGTAAAGAAGTGAAAGGATGATCTGTTGTACCTTCACGGTGCTGTCAACAGCTCCGGAGAAGAGGCGTCCTCTGGAAACAGCCAGAGCTGTCACGCTGCCCTGGTGTCTCAGCAGGGTCTGGGTACAGATCATGTTGTCCATGCTCCACACCTATATATTTACCAGGAACACCATTTCAACTCTTTTATTTAATGCAAAATAAAGTATGTTATACTCACAACTACTTTCCTTAAATGACACCCCATTTTTAATGTCGCATAAGTGTAACATAATTGCAATTATCTGGTCATGTGCACATTTTCCATGGAATAGTGCAACATCTTTTTTTCTCTCCTGCAGTCAGAGTCAGATCAGAGGAATGTTTTTTCTCAGATGAATCTGATAATGGTCACAGTCTGAGGGCAGGAGTGCTCAGTGAAATTCTATGGAGCCACCCCAAATCTGACTACCACTACTAAACATAGTGGTAGCCTATGTTTAACGTGTGACTTTTGCTTTGAGAGTCAACCCTGAAAAAAAAGTGACAATCTAGGCACTTTCTCCCCCAATTTCAGTTTGAAAGTTCCAGAGTTGTGTTGTAGGCTGAGGGAAAACAACAGAGACCTTTGGAAACACCAACATAGATGTTGACAGTTGGTGAGTGCAACATGAGGAATGAATTCCATGTGCCAGATAGACAGATAGACAGATGTGTGCATTTGAGGTGCGTTAGTCAGTCCATCCTCACCCTGAGGGATCTGTCGTAGGAGGCGCTGAACACTTTGGTCTGGTCAGGGGTGGAGATGACAGCCAGAGCATAAACTGTCCCCACATGGCCTGTAAGGGTCCGCACCTGTTCTTTAGACTCAATATCCCACACCTAAAGAGGGACAGAGGTGAGCCTTCATCATCGTCATCAAGCACAGCAGCAGCATGGCTAATATGTAGAGAGAAACTTCACTGTCATTGCATATCAGGAGACAACAAAACTAACCACACAAACATTTCTACTGAGTTTAAACAATGAACTTGTGCATTGTACAATTCTAGATTTGAGAGCTTCTGAAGAAACTGAAGATGAACAATAAAACAATAACGTATTTGGTGTGTGTGTTCATGTCTGCCTCCCTTACATGGATAAGGTTTTCATAAGTGCCACAGACGATGTGGTGGTTGGTGACAGCAATAGAGTAGACGCTGCCCCCGCTGGTCTGTAGGACATGAACACACTCCAGAGAGCGGATGTCCCAGATCTGCCAGGGGAGGGGAAAAGAGGGATTCAGACAGGTTGATGGGTAAATAACAAATAAAGAAATAATGAGATAAATAAGACAGTGTGACTGTGAATGACTGTCCTGGAAAGAGATAGCTAGTTACACGCACACATTATGAACAGTGGACAAAGGGAATTATGCAAACACCTGCAAGTTGTGAATTTATTTATTTATTATTTAACTATTGGCTAGTCGGCTCTACTGTCTGATAACAATGTAGCACTGAAAGCAGACCGTGACATACATATAACACACAACTGCATCCATACTTAAAATTTTGTTTCGTTAAAGTAAAATATAAAAACCAAAAGCTTCATCAGCTCTCTAATCTGTGTGTTGCCTAATCATCAGTGAAACGGTTATATTAGTTCACTTCCACCTTGTAGAAAAAAAGAAAACAGCAAAAGACTAGCTGCTTCAGGACATACCTGCGTTCACAGAGGACTCACACATGCCAAGACTGGAACATTTACTGAGGCCTACAAGTTTGTCTCCATTGAAAATAGCATTTAGATACTATAAAGTTTTTACTATGAACTTGTGCACAAACAGTAGCTGATTTACACATTAAGGAGAAAGTGAGTTTCCTAAAAAGTGTAAACAATAATTCTGTATGCGTGTGGAGACACTTCAGGGAGCGCACAGAATCTCACAAGTACATCAGACAGACCCTCGCGTAAGGCATTACACCACCTTTAACCATTCTCCCTCTAGGTCTGAAATATCTGAAAGAAGCTGAAACACCACATTTAGCTGCAGGAAGCCTCCGTGTTTAGGACAATTCTCTGTCAGTTTTTCACTATGAGCATCTGCTAAATGTCATATAATTTGCCCTATGTTAATATAAAAATATTGATTAAAGCAGTTTTTAATAACTGTTTGTCAAGAAAACAAAGTGTTACTGGTAACAGCTTCATAAATTTCAGTGCTATTTGTATCATCAATATTATCAATTGCTATTTTACCAAACAAAAGAATGATCTATGACAAAGCCAACTGGACAGGTTGATCTTTGACTCAATGGTATGTGTTTTGACTACGGGAGGTTCCTGGCTTTGACAAGAAAAAAAATGAGTAAAAATAAAAACTTAAAAAAAAAAAAAAAAATCCTTTCTCTCTGGCCCATCCTTTGTCTCTATATTTATACTAACATGTAAAAGCAAACAACCTCCCACAGATTATAGGGGCTCCTAATAACAGAGCAAACTATTGTTTATACAATATACTAGTATTCAAACACTGGTCCAACATTTCAAAAACTATTGCAAAAATATTTTCTATTTAAGCTGACAACTATATTTAGAGGTGCTGTGTGAGTTACATAATTATGCATTAAGTTACGTGAATGCAAAAATGTTCAAAGGGATGTTATTTGCTGAATAAAATTTGTCAAGCCAATTTCTGCAGCAAAACATGTGCTAAATGGCTTCCCCAGCTAAGTACTGGCTAGAGACTGACTGCTACCCTTATAGGAATCATGAAAAACAAGCACCATCTACTTTATCTTTGATTTCATCTCTCTCTCTCTCTCTCATTCTTCATTCCTACAACCGGTCTCTTTCTCACTTTGCTCTCTGTTCTGCTTCTCTCTTCATCTCTCACCAGCCTCCCAGAAGTATTCATTAGTGACCAACTCCAGCAAGACAGCATGCGCACACACGCACGCACACGGCTTTCAACAATGAGGCAGTGAATGAAGATGATAGTCAGACTGAGGCACAAAGTCCTTTTCATATACAGAATACAGACACCAATTACTAACACAATATATCCAAACGGCTCTAACACACAAACACACAGACACACAAAACCCACAGTCTCTGCAACAATTTCTTTATCCAGCTAAATAGCTTCCACTGTCTTGTCAAAACTGGCAACAACAGGAGCACGTTGATGCATATATCAGCTATAACCCAGGCTGAGGATCTGAACCCAGAAACAAAAAGTCGAACAAACATAGGAGTGTTTGGCATATTCAAACATAAAGAACTCCATCTGTGCTAGTTATTCATATATGGAGCTGTATGTTTGGTTGCTTGGGCAACTCTACATAACCTCTGTGGCAGTAAGACCTTCCTTCCTTCCTTCCTAGAGCTTTTTATGCTCCAAAATTAACAACGGCCATCTTCTAGTGAAGTCCGTCTCTGCCAAACACAACACCGTCAAATCTTCTTTCTGCTGCACCTCCCTACATGCAACCCTTATTAACTACATCTGAGTGGAACATTTCAAATCACAAAAGTTATTGTCTTAATCATAACAGGCGGTTGATCTTTTGTTAAGGTGCACCCTCCTTAGTTACTGTTGCCACGGCTGCCAAGCTTTCCGTTTCAGAATAACACATTTTCAGTTTACAATGATAACATGGGCAGATTACCAACTGTTATTCTTAGTAACATATGCAGCAGAAATTACGAAAAGCAGCTCTTTTATAGTCAACAACTGAGGATTTTAGTGAGTGACATTGGCTTTTTATTGTTTACAGCTGATTAACTTTAAGGCAAGAAGCCTTAAATGGTTTTAAATTTGCAGACCTTTGACACAGAGCCTATAAAACTGACAATTCATGTATTGCAGTGTAGAGCTATTTAGCCGTAGTATTATGTGACAGTATAAAAAAAATACACAGATTTATGTTCCCATTGGCTTTCAAACATTATGCTCAACTCTTCTATGCGGAAAGGTTTTGAGGATGAGCTACAACAATGAGTACAATTATCTAACGCAGACAGACATGTAGGTGGAATTTTTGGAGCACTGCTATTGTTGCATTGTGAGCCTGACTCTCAGAGTGGATATTTCAATCCTCAACAGCACATAAAAATATTATTGACAAATGACATTCCCTGGCCTTGGATAACATTAGTGTTACTAATCTGGTAAGTAAGCTACTAGTAAAGGTTAATTTTAATGCAAATAAATGCAATTTAATAATCAATGGTTGCCTCCTGTTGGATTTATAAAGGCTAAAAACATCAACAAACTTGTGCACACGGTTTCAACATGTGGAATAATCCAAAGGCTGCAAATGCAAATGTGCCCAGAGATGGTTGTGACTGGACAGTCAAAAGATGAATTTTCATCATGTGGTCACCACTTCCATCTTCCATCCCCTCCACCTACCTTGATGGTCTGATATGAGCCACTGTACAGGTGGTTCTGGGAGGCCACAAGTGCCCTAACCCAGTGATTCAGACCAGTTAACTCCTTCTTCAGCTTCAGCTCTGTGCCCACAATGTCCCAAACCTATACACACACACACACACACACACACACACACACACAATATTATGGTTCAGTGAAACTGGAGCTGCAAGAAAAACTAACTTCACACTACTTCACAAAGAGCAGCATTGGGAATTAAACATTTTTACTTGATGACAGTTGAAGTTCTTGGGGGTTTCCATCAGAGTGTTCCTATTACAGGTTAGGAAGTTCTGCAAAAGTGCTTACTAAAAGAAATACTCCAACAAGATGCTTTTCGCTCATAAATACTCCTCAAAAAAAAGTAGCTGCAGTAAATCGTTGCTATCAGCGCTGAAATGCAAGCCTATTTTTTAAGTTTTACACATTTGTGAAATTGCTCAAACCCACTGGCTCTGCACATGGAACAGATCTGGGGTGGATACACAATGCTGAAAACAATTAATAGCATGATGTCACTGAGCTGAAACAGAGAGTGGGAGGGTGATGGGACAAGATGGGAGGAGGAAGAGACGGAGGAGGCAGAGTCAAGATGGGCAGGAGGAAAGTCCCTGAGCAAGAGCTCTGACATCAGCTACACGACACCACAATCACCCCCTTCCTTTCACTCACTGCTTGTAACCATAGCTACAAAGACAAGGCTATAGCCATCACTCCCACTGTTTACCCCTCTCCAAGGAGCTACATTTTTATTGTCTCAAAGCTAATTTTGCAGGCCACTGCCGAGTAACTACAGCCACAGCCGTGTTCCTCAGCAGCTCTATCTAAGCAATTTTCTCTCTGTCAAAGTTCAATTAAAAACAGATCTTCTGGAAGACTATTATTTATGTTTTAAAAACTTGTCATAACTTTTTTCTAGAAACTAGAGTTCACTGAAAGAGCTTTAGCAAAAATGACCATTGCACTATACTCTCAATGCAGCTTGATTTGTATAAGATGATCTGTTATTCCACCAACTCCTATGACCAATATAACACTTGACAGAGTAGCTCCTCCAAGATCCTTTTTCACCACATACACTATCTTCTGACTAAATATCTGTTAAATTACAAAAAAAAAAAAGTTTGGGCCCTACCTGAAACACCAGTGTATTTTCATCCTTGCATTTTGTCTGTACATTTATATATAAGTGATTTTCTTTCACTTATTTAGCCATTAACATGTGGAAAATGATTTGATGTTTGGCTTTGAACTTATGAAACAAAGCAACATGCACAAAGTCAAATAGCATGTGTAGAACTGTACCTTGATAGCCTTGAGAGAGCCGCTGAACAACATGTTGTGTGAGGAGACCAGTGTACATACAGGGTTGTCATGGGCACGGATAGTATTGACTTTCTGCAGGGTCTGAATGTCCCACACCTACAAAACATGCAAAGTGGCAAGACCACAAAAAGAGAAACAAATCTTTTCAACCTATTCTATTTGTTCATGTTTTCGCTTCAAAAGGAGAAGCAGAGAATTGTCTGTTACTTACAATGATGGTGCAGTCTGCAGAGCCACTGTATAGCCTGTTTCTATGGAGACAAAAAATATATACCTTAGTCGTGCTTTGAATCAAAGATGAACTTTCCCAGCAGACATGAATCTTAAAAACGCAGTGTGTGTTTAGGTGCATGTGTGTATTTTATTACCCCTGGATACACAGAGCCAGTACAATGCCATCATGACCCTCAAGGGTTTTCTGACACTTGTAAGTGGTGCAAGTATCCCACACCTGAGGGGAAAGGGCAAAAACGCATTAACATATATGAACTTGCATCTATTGCCGTGTACCATTTCTGTTTCTTATTGCATATACTTAAGAAGCAACCTGAAGCTTCCTATTCCCCATCGCATTTCCTTGATCAGATGTATATAAAAAAAACAAAAAAAAACAACTCAATTTGATATTTTTAATAGAAGATTGTTGGCAGAACATATCACAATCTCTCTAGGAGTAGGTGGCTAAGGTTTGAAAATGGCAGGAGTTGTTTGTCTCCGTTTGTCCTTGTGTGTTGGCCCTGGTAACTCTCAGACACCATTGATAAGAATGACAATACAGCTATACAACACATTTACATATGGAATGAAATGCATAAAATAATGATAAAAATTAAAATGTATGACTTTTATACAGAGGGTAGATTTTTGTTTATTTCCTTTAAATGGTGCACAAAACCTGAAACCAAATCTGAAAATATTAGAGCAAAGATGATGGCGATCAGGGTTAAGTAATTTCTGTATCATGTACTAGAAATACATGAGAAGAGATGTGAGGTGTTTTGGGAGCTTTGACAGTAGAAATGTAGAAATGAATGACAAGAGATGGCTGTTTCTTTGTACCTTGATAGTCTTATCAGAGGATCCAGAGAAGAGCAGGTCTCCAGTAGAATAGACACAGAGACACCAAACAGGACCCTGGTGGCCAACAAATGTCCCCTTACACTTGAAGATTTGCTGGGGGTCATATGCTACACAAAAGCAAAGATGTGATGTGAAAGACAGGCTATGCATTTTTTTTTTTTTTTATTGCACACTTACGGCATATGGGGAAGATAAAAAGAGGAAGGAATGAAAGGAAGACACATACAGAAGGAGGTAAAGAGGGAGTGAGGCGGAAGAAGGAAGGAGCAGGAAATGCCCAGAGAGGGAAGTGAAAGCTACAATTTGCATTTTGAAACTAGTCACAACATCATTTCAAATATGACAGTATCTGTATGTCAGAAATGTTTTTGAAAATGTATTACTCCATTGAGTCAGGTAAAGAGAACAAAGGAGGTCAGACAGGCGGATACTTACAGCCCAGGATTCCCATGTTGAGCCTGGCATTGATGTGGGACAGCTCATCCTGCAGACACCAAAAATGTATGTAGAATTTTTTTTATAATCCAACTAATATAATGACCATTCACTGATCACTCACACATATCTGCAAACTCCAATCATTTTACTCAATTCAACTGCAACTCTCACACACAGATTTGTCTTTGTGTGTCTCAAAGGTGCCCTTTGAGACACACACACACACGTGGGAGCACACAGACACTTACATTAAGCATGGATGCATCTCTGCGAAACTCCATCAGGTCCTCACTGAGTTTACTCTGGTTCTCATCTAACACATCTGAAGAATGCACACAGGTACAATGATGTTAAGAAAAAAACCACAGATATTTCAGATGTACTGCTCCACCTTTTTCTCACTTGATACCAATCTCCAACACAATTGGTCTCAATATAGTGTAGAAATACTAATTCAATATATTGACAATGATCTAAATATGCATGACTGGAATGACAATTACACTAACAGTCTAGCTAATCAACCAACCTCTGTAAAGTGTCAAGTGTGTAAATATCCAAAAGACTAATCTTAGCCCTGCTTTGGCAGGCAGAATTACTTGATTCTCTGCTGAAACTTACCAAATTTTAGCTCCATGCTCTTCTCCAGCTGATCTAATTTCTCTGATAGTTTTCCCAACATGGAGCGCAGGAAGGCAATGTCTTGGTCCTTCTGAGCCAGAGTCAGCTGCATTTCATGGAATCTATCAGGGTTAAGGCATGTACATTTTACTCAAGTGCTGAAGAGTTGTGTAAGAGACAGTAAGGGTCCAGCTCAGAAATATCTGGACAACTAAAACCTTCAAATGCGAGTATAATCAACAGGCTCACCTGTCGTCAGTCTGCTGCAAAAACTCCTTCAGACCTTCAAATTTACAAACCTCAAGGTGTGTTTCATATGTGTCTTGGTTGCCTATGAATGTACAGCTGTTGAGGAGCAGAACAGAGGTAGATAAATGAGTGGCAGATGAGAAATTGCAAATGAAAAAAAGAGATGAAGTGTAACAATTATATCTGTAATACTTAGAAATTGGGGTATGCTGATGAAAATGTAAGGACTAACCCATATTTGGAGTGTGGACATTTGATGTGCTCGCATTCTTTGAGGTGCGCCTCCAGGTTCATTGTGAGCAGTGGGGGACAGGAGGGGTTGTTGGGACAGCGAACTGGCCTGTAGTCACAACTGGCCTCATGTTCTCTGTGGTAACAGAGTCCAGAGTGACAGCCACATAAGTAATAGTACTGCAGCATACTGCTGTTTTATATTCATAGGGAAGCAGTGGAAATCCAGTATCCTATCAAGTCTTTAGTGCTTACTTCCGCGTGGACAGTTTGATGGTGAACGGGCAGCCAAGTGGGTCCACCTCGTACGCTCCCGGCTTCCCGGCCACTGTGGCGTTGGATGCCGTGGCTCCTGCAGCACCACTGGCTGTAGCCCTGCAGCCGTATTTACAGTGGATGAAGAGCTCTCCTATCTGCTCTGCAACCGCAATGTTGTTCACCACAACTGTTAGCTTAGCCGCATCCACTGGGCACTTGTCTGTGAAAAGCACAAACCAGTTTGTAATAAACAATACTTCAAACTACAGCATTAAAACCAAAGGGTCTTGATGAAATAAAACCATTATTTTCTAAGTGCTGTGTAAAATTGTCCTTTATTAGAGCATTCTATCACACTTTGAGCCTCACCTGAAGTCAAGGCACATCGTCTGCAGAAGGTGTGCTGTGGAGGGAATAACACAGAAGTGAGGTAAAATCTTTCTTGTTTTTCTTGTTCAAAGTTTTAACATGTTCCTATTTAAGTGCTCAGGTTCCTCAAATTGATTCTGCTACAAGCTTTGTGTTCTTATTCAGCAGTCCATTACTTTGACTTTCCTTCTGCAGTTTTTGTTGGGAAAAGAAGATGCCACCACCCAAACACTTTATCTCAATTACTTTTGGTCTGTGCACAACATATCAACATGAACAGATATCCAAAACTTGTCAAACATGACATGACATGAAATCTAGTTAATAGTAATTGCTAAGCTATGTCACTACTTGGATTTAGGAAACTATCAATTACAATTGGTCAAAGTATGGCAACAACACACTATCAATAATAACAATGTGTTTTTTTCCACAGGTTTTCCCACAGATGTACAGACAAACCTACCCCACAAGTGGTGATGACAGGATCCTTGAAGACATTACAGCAGAGCTGGCAGCACAGTTTTACTGATGGCTGCTCAGCAAATACCTGGGGTTCCTGAACACAGACACAAATCAATTCAAAATTAGTGCAATTTCTCCATTCGTTGTGTGGCTTCAAATTCTAAAATATTCTAATTCTGTTTTTATACATCTAAATGTGTATGCCTTTTCTATTAATGGCTGTCCTATTTGTTATATATTGTTTCCTGTGTTATTGCTGAGTTGACTGTTTTCGTACTGCTGGCTGTAAAGCAAATTGCCCCACAGGGACAATAAAGACTCCTTGAACCTTGATATGGTGCTGTGTATAAAGTCTTAGTGGTGGACATCCTACCGTGTCTTCCTCCTCCTCATGCAAAGAAAAAGTGGAGCGCAGAGACATGTTGGACTCGGAATGAAGAGATCGGACTGAGATGGCCGAGTCAGATCTCCGAGGAGTTCCAATAGGAGGCTGCAAAGATCGCAGGAGGCAGTGTAATAATAAGAGGTCAATTTTTCATGCATCAGAAGTAGAATAGTGTATCCTGACATGTGATCTTGTCCAAAATTAATACATTTTAGGTGTTCAATTTTACCCAGGTCCATATAAAATGATCTGCTTTTAAATGTTTCTTCATTTCCAAATTTATTATGCTAGTCTGCAAAAGGTATGTACCATTCCATCATCATCGTCCCTGGGCGAGTAGGTGAGAGTACTGGAGGAAGAGGGTGTTCTTCTGTGCTGCTTGTAAGTGCTGGTCCCTTCTGCTGAAAACACATTAAGACAAGCTCACAAACAGGAATAAGAGACGAACACAAACAACAGAGAAAAAGAGCAATGATAAAAATTGTAGAAGATTACTATGTATGTCACCTTTAGCTCCAGCTGCCATGGCTGAGAAAGTTGGGCCAAACGAAGCCTCCATCCTGCTCTGCAGTGATAAGAAGAGGAGGGGGGGGTGATGAAGGATGAACAAACCATTATCTTAAAGAAAAACAGTAATTTCAAAAGAAATCTACCACACAAGAATATACTCGTGGCATTTGTTTATAATGACCCATGACCCAGTGTCTCTCACCTGGAGTTTGACTGGGGAGTGTAAGGGCTGCCTAGGATGGCTGCTGTGGTAGCAGCTGCTGCTGCTCCTCTGAAGTATCAGTTGTAGCAAGATGTCTTACCACTGCTCATAACCAAAAGCACACACATTTGTACAAGAAAACACAAGCAGCTAGCTGGATTGCTAAACCTGGGAAGAGCAGACAGGACAAAACAGTATGCAGGAAGATAAAGAGGAATGAATAGTATTAATGAGAAACAGAGTGGGAGAAACAGGTTGTTGTAAAAAAATAACTATAACATTGGTAATTTTGCTCTAGGCAACATTGTAATAGCCTGGCTGAAAACAGGACAAATGCATAATGCTGGCCAATAAGTTGGGTTTATGTTCCAGTAGAGACAGAGAAATGCGCACACCCACACTTGGCCGGAGAATTATTGGCAAACGCCACCAGCAAGAATGCAGCTTATAACTTCCTAAAATGAGAGGCAATGCAGCAAAAAATAAGTGCATGGAGCTTGTGGAGCCGAATTACTGTTATGGAGGTAGTGGTTTGACCTATTTTATGTTCCTCAGGCACAACAACAAAATCAACCATAACGATTCCACAGAAATTATTAAAACAAAGACAAATGTGTTATTGTTTACTCTCTTAAATGTACAGTTTTTTTTCCTGAGTCTGTAAAAAGGTGAGACTTCAAGCACAAAATCTGTCTGCAATGGCAAAATGGCATAAAATGGCATTTACTGCTTTCAGTGTGATTATAGTTTTACTTTCTTTGTTTAGCATAGAAAAGTATAACAACAGTGTAAGCCATATTTCATATTAGAGATTCCCTGATATCTATGATGTATGTGTATGTCAACAGATACTGGTCCTTGGTATCAGATCCAACCTTTTTAAGGAGGTATTTGTTGTGATTTTAGCAATCTAGATTTAAAATGGTGCATTTGAAAAACACCATTATAACAAGTAAACCCCTGTCTCTCCGTCAATGAATTCAGTCCATACTGAGGGATAGCGATACAGACGACACAAAAAGAGGAGCTTCAATATAAATCAATGCACAAATTCAGTCAGCAGCAAAAGTCAAATTCAGAAAGTTAGAACCCCACATTGCACAATCGCACATTTGCTATACATAGTAATACATTATTTGCCCTTGGCTTCCTTTCAGAAGACAGAGATTCTCCAGAGACACACAAGCTGAACAAGCAGGAAGAACACACTACAGCTGTCTGACTGAAGCCTCCACTGAGCCCAAGTCTTATCAACAAGTCATGTGGAAATCTGTTAAAAATGACCACCATCTCCAAACCCTCAAATACCCAGAGGAAAGCAGGGAAGCCAAGAGGGGAAGGAAAAACAGGGAGACAAACTGAAGAGTAAGAAGTAACAACCACAAAACCAGTGACCGGACAACTAGACGCTGATGTACATAGAAAGGTATGCGGACTGTCAGACCGTATGCTAACAGGCTGCACAATCTGCCAGAGAAACTATCCAGGATCTCTAATCCGCTCCATCCAGCGTCACTCTCTTTTCACAGGCCGGGAGATTCCCGTAAAGAGGAACCCCACACCGAAAAGGGGGCGGAACACACGAACAAACCAAAGTTGAATACTGACAGCTATGTGGCTAATCCTTCAAACATACACAACAACAGTTTCACGGGCGTTAGCTCCTCTCACCGACAGCAAACGATGCTGCTTCTTTTCAGTCGTCATCTTTTTAACAAACATTTAAAACATACATTAACTAGCGAGCTAAAGCAGCTTGTTTGCTAGCTTAAGTTAGCTAATGTTACGTGGTCAATTAACAATCTCTAACGCTAACAGCCTTTGATAAACTCTGCTGACCGCTAACGGAAACTCTACCTGCTCTGTATTCAGTGAGATTAATGTGTTGAAAGTGTCTTATTTTTAAGTTGTGGACTTACCATTATTTTTGTGTCGGCATAGCTCAAAGACTGCAGACGAAATACTCAGTCGTCCCTTCTCTCTGCCTCACATACGCGTAGCTGAATTCCTGCAAGGGGTTGTGGGACTTGTAGTAGAACACGTGAAGAGGTCCCCCAGTGAGAACCCAGTCCGCCACCGTCGGACTACACTACCCACAAACGACTGCGTGGAGCTGCGATTGGACTCAGTGCTGACAGAATTCCGCACACCAACTGCAAAGCTCAGTATTCCCAAATATATCCACATTCCCCCGACGCCGCATCGTTATTGGTCCTCACCGGGACCGAACCATCATGCGACGGACTCCACCATCACGTTTTACGGTGAACGCACGTGCGCGGTGGTGTGATGTGGAGGGATGGAGGTACTAACCAACAAGATAGTCAGATTGGAAGATACCCGGATTCATTGTTGTACCAATAAAGACAAATGTATCAAACATCGTCTCTGTGTTAAGGAAACTGATACAGCACCTATAATCTACAGCATCTCCACCAAATCCGTCCGTTTTATTGAAACTGGTGAAACGCGGCACAAAATCAACTGAGCATCCCAATTACAAGATAATCGAGTTGCTATATTCACAACTGCAAAACTTAAATCTATCATTCACGATTGAGAACCACAGAGATGTCATATAAACATGTAATTCGAATATTTAAGTGACACATTAACCATGGACTGTAGAGCAAGCACTTCACATCAGCATGCTTTGCTATGATATCTCACATCACTTGTATTTACTTACTATTATTAGTTGGCGTCACACTTTTGCTATCTGAAGTCGTTCAACTCGTTCTTTTCAGGAAGGGAAGTCATTCTGTTTTATCTTATATTGGGCCCTTCTGTGGGCGAAGGTAACTTTTCAAGTTAAGAAACATCTGTTTCCTAAGTGCAGCTTGATGTCCTAACCCTAACCCGAACCCTGCGAACAAATTTAGACAGCTAAAACAAAACGTAATCCTAATTTAAGACACGCCCTCTCTGTGTTAAAAAGGACCAAGACAAAAAAAAAAAAAAGGATCCTCATACAATACATTTGGTGAAAGAATATAAAAAAGACAGTAGTTTTCTGACGCCTTATTTTCACCAGAAGAGGGCGCTGCTCATTCAGATGTAATTAGAGTATTGGATTCAACATGTCTCTTTTTTAAGGGGTTAAAGAGCATGAAAATGTATCAATACATGTCAATACCAAATTTTTATTCATAGTGGCTTAAATCTCAATGATGTGTTGTGTGGCGAATTTGTTCCCGCAATTAACGAACTGTGTGACATTCTGAGATATTTTCACAGAAAACATTTTCATGTGGCCTTGCGGTAGACTGTCGACCTGTCCAGGGTGTAACCTACCCTCGCCAAGTGTGAGTTGGGATTGGCTCCAGCACCCCCTGCAACCTGGGAACGGATAAAGCAACTGAAGATGAAAGAATGAATGAATGAACATTTTCATGTGTCACAATTGCAAAAACATAGGTTTAAATAATCATGTTAACAGTGACTGAATTTTATGTCAGGCTTACTGTCCCAGGCGACTGGGACCCTTGAATAAAGCAGTTTTATTTACTATCATCAGTGCTTTTTGGACTCTGACAAGTCAAAATATCTGCAGGGAAAAAGACAAATTGCATTTAAAGGCCCTGCACCGCACATCCATAGCAAACCAGATGATTTTAATTACAGTGACTGATTAAACCTCGAGGCAGGAATGTGTGGATGTGACAGTGTCTGTGAAGAAGGGAGATATTACATCTTAATTGTTCTAATCGGTCCTTACTCAAATAAAACATAGCAATGTTCAACCTGAACAGGGATCCAATGTGTGCAAATTTTTTATATACATATGTGCATTATACATACTGATTCACTGAGGTATAAATGGAGCAATAAATCAGCAATAAATCTATTGCAGTCATTAGGACTATGTTGCTGTAAGGTGATGTATGATGCTATCTTGAGTATAACGCCTGTTACTCCGCTCCCATAACTTTGTTGAGTGAGATCCTGTGCACAGCTTGAATAAAGAGACACTGACTTCATGAGACTCACCATCAATGACATTTTTGATATCAACCAAATATAAATTGAAGTGAAGTTGAAGTATTTGAAACTGTTGCTAAATACTGAACTCAGAATATGCATTATATACGGTCAGTTTTTTGGCTTTGGCCCAGGACATTGTTACATTTTTAGAGTGCTGAAAACGCCAGGTCACCAGTCGAAAGCTTAACCTCTGTTGACTTTTACAGCAATGTGATATGATGCGATCTGCAGGGTAGAGAGATGCTGCTGGGCACTGAAGGAGGTGAGTGGATCTTTTATCACCACGCATGGCGTTAAAGCGGTGCAGCTCTGCAGCCTGGAAACAGTAGGTGCATGTGAACAGATGCCCACATGTACAGGGAGAGGGAGCTGTAAATAGAAAGACAGAGAGACCAGGCCTGAATGCCGTAATGCAGCCCTGAATAAGAGAGGATGTGAATGCAGTATTGTTGATGTGTGCGCTCACATGTGTATGCCAAACACATGCACGCGCACACACACACACACACACACACACATATACACACAGCTCCATTAGAGGAAGCCCACGGCATTAGTAGTTTTATCTTCTTTGTGGGAGACAGCACTGAAAAGACTCCTCTCTCCATCTCCCCCAGCACATACTCAGACATACACACACATACACCCACAAACTACCAGCTTCAACCGTGCTGCACACGTGTACAGACAGCCCCCGCTCTGTCTCTCCAATGCAGATGTTTTAGACAGGTTAATGTGTACTGTGTTACAGCGATCACAACAGCGCAGCAGCCTCTCAAGTCCACAGAGAATGATTCAGCCTCATTCTCCATTTTCAAAACGCTGTCTTTCCTTTCATGCTGATAAGCTGCCTCAAACAGCTGACAGAGGCTACAAAATACCTTTGCCACACTCTCTGAATATGCAATCAGAGGAGGTTTCATTGTGTCACAGCCATTCAGCCCTCCATTCACAAAACATTTGTCTTCTGTGTGGATGACCATGACTGTAGCAGCTGACGGCATACACAAAGCTCCCCCACGAGTGCACTTCCAATGTGACCTTAAAGTGTTTTACTTAGTAATAGTGACAGTTATTTTACAGTAATCACAAACAGCTGCCTGCATTCATTTTGTCTTCACCCCACTCAAACACAAACCTACAGTAAATAAACAAGTGAACGAGTGAATAAAGGTAATAAGGAAGTTTTTTTTTGTGGATCCCCAGTTCCTGTGTACATTAAGTTGGCCTCAGCCTCTTTTGCAGAGCAGAACATTTAGCATTTTGTAGGCTGTTACTGCCAAAAGGGGGAGAATGTAAAAAAAAGCTGATCTTTGGAATTCCTTTGACCTTTCAGTGAGTAGTCACCCCCTTCCTTCCATAATATTACAACATACAGGTGCAAACTTACACTTAAAGTAACTATAATATTTGTTCTTTGTTCTTCTTTGTTTCTCTTTCAGCTTTTTTCTCTATCTGGCATCAGAAAGTAAGCTCTTTGACTTGCATGATTGATTTGGCAATTTTTACTGCCGAAAACCCTTCCTGACACAATCCTCCCCATTTATCCAGGCATGGGACCAGCACAAGCCTACCACTGGTTTGCCTTTTGGCTGGGGTTTTTTAACCTGGGGCCGCTGCATGCAAAGCATGAAAATTGCCTCCTAGCCTGCCTTTTCCCCTCTAAGCTATAGAACTCATTTATCTTTTAACTCATTGCTGTGCATTTATATACTGCAGCTTTATAGTTTTGTTGGTATTTGACAGCTCTATGCAAAACATCAGACAAACGCTAGGTCAAAATTCATCTTTGGTGAACATAGTATCGAGAAACATTTACCAGCTAGAGCATATTTTCACTCACACTGTCATTGTTGCATAGCATAGTGAAAATTACAATTACTGGTGGGTGATTCTGTATGTTTTAAAAAATTATGGAAACACAAAACCAAGTCAAACTAAATTTGATGATATGAACACATTTGAAAGTTGAACACATGCAATATTATACATTTATATTAATACATTAAGGTACAAATATATACACAAACGCAAAATACACACAAGCATACAACAAAGCACTTTTATATCCACACACTTGACCTGGATAGAGACAACAAGATGACAATTCTCCCCATTGACTGGGTCCATTAGAGGCCAAAGTACAGCTGAGCCACATGCTGTACAGTCACAAAGAGGCACACAGTGGATTACAGAGAGACAGCCAGGCACACATAATGGAGGAGTGAGTTGGTGAGTGGGGGTGGAAGGGGCAGATGATGTGGGTGAGGGGAAAAAAGCAGACTGGGATTTAATCTATTTTCATAAAGGTTCCGTTTTTATAGTGTAAACATATTAGCAGCTATGGTAATATGTATTGTTCTCTTTTAACTTCATTGATTTGTTCACTCAGAGTCTATTCATGATGAGCGAGCATAACAAATGCATTTGTCCAGCTTTGCTCATCAAAGTAAAACATTTTTTTGTTAATTTGTTGAGAGGAAAACTTTTCTGAATGTTTGCAGACAGGGGCTGAAGTCAGGGAAGTGGAGACGGGATTAAAGCCAGAGTCAAATATTCCTTTTACGGGATGTCATGTGGAAGAGTGGATGTTTTTAGGAGCAGAACAAGAAACACACAGCCAATCCCTTCTGTTTTAGTAATTCTCTTCTTCTCTCTTTTTCACCACCAGTTAGTCTTTTTTTCCCAGTAATGTAAAGCTGAGGTTTCTAATCTGAGCCTCCATCTGAAATCTGTGTTATGAATTAATGATCAGTGCTGAGTAAGATCCTGTCTCTAAGTGCTGCTGTTGCTCACATCACCACCGCTGCTGCCCCATCTGCCTGTCTGTCTGTGTGTGTGTGTGTGTGTGTGTGTGTTTCCAGTTTTAAATATGCTCCACCTTTTTACCATGCGAACAGAGCAGATTAACCCTTCACTAGGAGATGAATCCTTAGGTCTGTGCTGTTTACCGGCATATTACAACATCCCACAAAGAAAAACATCCACAGCCCTTTAAAATGGATATAAAAGGTAGCATATTGACTTGAGGCACCCACCAGTCACCTACTAGCTTCTTTTCACAGGTAAACCAAGCAAAGTAAAAAAGAACTGGAATGGCACATGATGGTTAACCTTTTAAAAAGTGCATAATGGCAACTCTTTGTTCGTCACTCCACCAAAATATGATGTCCTCATATTCTCCCTGTGCCTGCATGGGTTTCCTCCGGGTACTCCAGTTTCCTTCCACCATCCAAAGACATCAGGTTTAGGCTAACTGGTGACTCTAAATTGTCTGAGTGTGAGTGGTTGTTGGTCTCTGTCTGTCTCTGTGTGTTGGCCCTGTGATGGGCTGGCGACCTGTCCAGGGTGACCTCTCACCCAGCGTGAGCTGGGATTGGCTCCAGAACCCCCTGCGACCTGGAAACGGATAAGCAATAGAAGATGGATGAATGAATGAATGAGAAATATAGTGAGCAAGTTGATAAAGGAGAGAGACATTAGGGCTGACTGCACCAACAGAAGGAAACAGTACCTAGACAACACGTGTTTCTGCTTCAGGTGCTAAAGTTATATCATCTGAAGCCATTGCTCTTGATGCTTCCTGTCATTCAAATCTCTACGTGTCATAGTTTTTAATCTCTGCTATTACTTTGAACAGAGGTCCTGATTACCAGTTTGCTTAGTGAACTAACGTTATTTCACCATCAGCATCTCTCTAATGGTGAATCAGTAATCTCACTAATGGGCATTCAGTCCCAACAAATTAACACACATATACTGTACACAGTATGCAATCTCACACCACATTTACACAAAGAGCTATAATCTAATATAATCCAAACCCTCTTTACCGACTGCGAGGACCCATTAAATATATCACACCATAAATTACATCAGATTAATCAGGAAGACTTGAATCAAGAGGCTTCCTGGATTAAAAAACTATCAACTCATCAGCTGCCTGAGGCCAGCAGGTGTTTCCAGAGCCTTCGGTTATCATTAGAGATAACTGATTTAAGAAGAAAATGGCTGCCGCTCATATTATTTTGATATCCCTGTAATTATGGCAGTATCTGCCATGAAAAAGGTCTACTGTGAGATTTGAGGTTCATTATCTAGCCAAAGGAGAAAAAGTGGATATTATAGTGTATTTACAGCAATATTTTGCATCCAGTCACTTTGAAATGCCAATTTATATCCAGCCAAAAAAAACGGAAAATATCCTTTTGTATCGTGAAACTTCTGAGTTAAGCAAAAATCTATTTTAACACAACCTTAATTGGCTATATCTGCAGAGTGGAGCTAGGACATTTATTTAATTCCAAAACAAATGTCATATACTGTAGCGTCAGCCATAACAAGTTGAAATGAGCTTATAGAAAGTTTTGCTATTGCTGCATGGCTAACATTAGCATTAACAGCTGTTTACTTACCAGTCCAGAAGAAGCATGCTGAGTTCAGATTGCGTGCCTCCACAGCTAAAAGCTACTGATTGATAGGTGATAAAGGTGATTCAGTCTAGTCCCATTTGTTCACATGGAGGATGAATTAACTTTATCCTCCACTTCAAAACAAATATAGCCCATAATAAGAAAATATCTAAATGCCAACACATGAGTAAAGACTTGGCCAGCCAACTAAACGCTGAAAATATTTGGAGCGATAGATAGATAGATAGACAGACAGACAGACAGACAGACAGACAGATAGATAGATAGATAGATAGATAGATAGATAGATAGATAGATAGATAGATAGATAGATAGATAGATACTTAGTTTATCCCCGCTGGGAAATTAAATTAAATGGCATAAAGGATGCATAAAACAAGACAATAAAACAATACTACGCACCAGAGAGATATAGTAATTACTATTATACAAATACTACATTTCAGTGACTTTACTGAGTGTAAAGTTAGTTTCAGTGGTAACTGCTGACATGATACACATGTAGCATGAGTACATGTGAGTCAGAGCAGCCCACTCTTTAGCTGACCTTCTGAATCAATACAGTGTCAAGGGGAAAAAAGAAACACAACAACACTTCAAGGTTTTTCTAGGACAGTGAGACAACCAATTTCCCAGTCATTTCACACCTTCTGTGTAAGTGGCTGGCTGCCTCTGCTCCCAGTGTGTACTCTGGCACCAGCGGCACAGTGGTGGTAGGTACAGGAAATCATTTTCCATCCAATAGAAATTGATTTTTTTTTTTGGGGGGGGGGGGGTTCACAGGGAGGTTTTAGAGAGTTGTGCACCATGACCCTAAATGGTAAAGGTGACTGATTCAATACAGACAACATCCTGTAATCCAGTATCTCCCTACCTTTTCAGTGTGATATTGGTTAGAATGAGGGTATAATAACATTTTATGGTTTTTCTATCAAATTTTATATCCCCATTATCTTTCCCATTTCAATTTTAGCATTTTCCCTTTATTCTTCACAACATAAAATAGTTATGGAAAACTTCTATTATGCAAAAAGAAATAAATATATGTGTATTTAGATTCAAAAACAAGACAACCCAGCACTGGGAGTAGCACAATGATGACATTCCATTAACTTCATAGAATGCCATAAAGACCCAGGGAGGCTCAGCTCCTTAGTGGGAGAAGAAATCAATGGACTGGACTGAAACCAGATCAGTGTATCTTTATACATGACTGAATCTGAATGTGGTGGAGCAGTTGTGATGGTGATGGGGACTCTTTCCGTTCATACAGACTCAAAAACACAGAGGTACAGCTAAACCAGGTCATCCAATGCATCCTTATTTCCCTGTCAGTGCTAAGCTCTCTACTGATTCAAATTCTCCAGAAATCTCCAGAAACCGTTCAGTCATGGCTGAGGAGGCATCAAGTGATGCCTCTTTACCTCTTAGACAGTCATGAGTGAGACAAGTACAGACGCAAACAAAGAAAGTCTAATTTTGGAACTCAACACCTGATGTGACCTCCCAATTGCTGTAACTCAGGCCAACTGTGTTCTGTATCAGGACCGACATCACCTCAGTCATCTCTTAATTGCAGCAGTCATGTGCAACAAAGTGCTCACACGGTCGTGCTGTCATCACAGAAACTGGTGTGCTACAACACTGGGACATTGAGGTAGACAGCACACAGCAGAGCCAACAAAGGAAAGATTTGGATCAGCTTTATTTTAGTTTGAGGGAAAACTGAAGTCCAATCACAGTTTCACAAGGATGTTTTTTGGCTGGAAGCAGTTGCCAGGCAACAAGCAGAGACTTCAATGTTAATTGATCTTTTTACACTTTGGTTTGACTGCGGATTAAACGAGTGAGATATACTGAGGGATATCATTGAAACGGATGTTTTCAGAGGATGCTGTTCTTCTACAGTACAGAGGGCACCTGGTGCCATCATTTCCACGGATAGTGAGGTATATCTGACCTACGCTCACCACATCACATCCTTAGGTTTCTTCTGGCACAGTGTATGCTTCGAAGATGTACATGGTCCACAAATGCTACCTCCACATCTGGACTCTACTCTAGCAGAAATAGTTGTGTTCAATAGATTTTTGCTCAACTCAAAAGCTTCATGACATAAGTGGATATTTCTTTTTTTTTTTTAAACAGAAAATCCATCCATCTTCTACCACTTTCTCTTTTCTGGGTCGTGGGGCGCTGGAGCCAATCCCAGCTCACCCTTGGTGAGGGCTGGGTATACCCATGACAGGTCGCCAGTCCGTCAGGGCAAACACACAGAGACAGACAGCCACTCACACCTACAGACAATTAACAGTCACCAGTTAACCTAAACATGATGATCTTTATACATGACTGAATCTGAAGGAGTGATTCAGGAGTGGGAGTAAACCAGAGTACCTGGAGGAAACCCACACAGGCACCGGCAGAACATGCAAACTCCTCACAGAAAGGCCCCAGGCTGGGAACTGAACCCACAAACTTTTTATTGTGGGTCAACAGCGCTAACCACTGTGCTGCCCCTGCACAGAGAATATTTCAAATGCTGAACTAAAACACCCCCTTTACTCTGTCAGCAAACACCAAAGGACAACAGCTGGCATGTACAAAGATGTGGAAGTAGAAGGGTCAGACTTGGGCTGTGGAATCGGGATGCTATCTGAGGCCTGATAGGGCAGAATAAGTATTTCACAGTTACACAATTACAATGCAGTCATGAGAGTGGCAAAGGTTCTCAAATCTAACTGTTGACAAGAAAGTGAATAAATGCATTTCCTTAAATGTCAGACTTTTAGAAGGCATTGTCATATAAATCTTAACATTCCTTTGAATAGAGGACAGAATGATCTGATTTAGAGACATTAACTCTGAGTCCTGTCCCATATTATAAGACCATTGCTGACAGAGAGAGCCAAGTTTCCCCGAATCTGCTGATTCATTTTGTGATGGCCGGTTTAGGCGAAACACTGGGCTGAAAGTCATTTAGTGTGATGTTATCACAGAGCCAATGGAGTGCTGCTCAGGAGAGCTGTCTGGACTGGACTCCTATCTGAAGAACACTTTGTTGATAGCCAGCAGTGGATATAAGCTCTATTCAGGAAGGACTGCAGCTCTGCTCTGAATGAAAAATCTGAGGACAGGACAGAAGGAACCACCACTCCAGCCTCATGCAGCCTGTTTGTCAACTTGGATTATAGTGAGATCTGTTTTCTTGTTTGGGTTTCACGGTTCATGTTTTCTGCCAGTTTATTAATAACCATTTCTGTGCCAGGTGGAGAACTGTTACTGGTTTCATTGGTTCTACACTCGCACACTCTTCAGCTGACATTTTCTCTCAAAAGGCATTTAATCTAATCTAAATTTGAACTTCCACTGAGTCTTCAGCGCTTGTGTTTTACTTCGGGTAAACGCTTAGTGCTACAGCTTCAGATGTGACGTGCCAGGGAGAGCTGGTGAGCCTTCTAAAGTTGGATGCTGAAATAGTAAGTTAGCATTTCTATTAGACTCTTAAGTTAACAGCTGTTAATGCAATAGCTGTGCAACACTAGTGAAAGAAATCACACTTCCCATCTCAACAGGAGGAATGAAAAGCTGCTGGGCCTATGAGATTTCAATTAAAAACGTCATTATGCACCACACACATTTATCTGTTATAGATATGTTATACAACATTAAGCGCCTTGACTGCAGGACCTACTTTAGTGCTTTAGTGCTTAAATTTGACTTAAATGATTATTTATGTCTATTTTTCTGGTAGTGTTTTACACCTGGACTTAATAAGGAAATGTAAGATTACACAGGAGATGATTTTTCTGCTGGTGGCGTTGTGGAATTTAGCCTTGTGAAAAAGTCTGGTTCTTGAGGCAGCCTTGCATCCCAGGGAGTCAGAAATACATCAGCAGAGTGTTGGGCACATTGCAAGATGGAAATGCACAACTCAAATTGTGCAAAGCATAGTATAAATCAGAACAAATGAAGACAAAGAAAGCAGCAACCTCCAGCCTTTCTCCTGTGGCCTAGGAGCACTGATATAGTAACCTCCATATGTGAAATCAAACAAAAGCCAAATATGTTGTTTTCTTTTTTTTTTTTATTCTCAGTAGGAGCCTAAATCAGCCGTATGCAGTGGCCATATTAGGGCAGAAATCCTGAGTGTGGCAGAAGGGATGGGGGGGGGGGGGGCAGACTGAAGTCTTTGCTTCCTTACTTCTTTGTGGTACCGACCGCCCCCCACCTCATCTACTCTCTGCATCCTCCGAGAAAACTCTCTCTCTCTCTCTCACACACACACACACACACACACACACGCACACATGCACACGCACGGCCACTCATATAGGAGGATCCAGCAGAGGAGCGGACAGTGGACGGCGGAGTGCGCACCGGACCAGCTCGTTAACTTGTCTGCTCCGTTATAGTCCCCCCTCCTCTCTCTCTCTCTCTCTCTCTCTCTCTGTGTCTCCTGTCAGTGTCTCTCACCCGGGCAGCTGTAACTACCCGGACTCTGGTTCTGATCTGTGGCACTGAGACTCCAGACAAGCCTCAGACTGCTCGTCATCGCCTCGTTTCACTCCGGAGACTGCGGATTTTATCCTCGATCCTCTCCTCCGGATACGGACAGTGCGCGCCGCCTTTCCGACAAAGCGCAAAGTCTGCGGACGCTGAGTGTGTGCTCCGGTTGGTTTTCACAGCAGGGGAATTGGGTCCTCGGTCCCGGTGCCGGTCCTGCTCTCTCCTCTGCCTGCCCTCCGGTTTAGCTGCCCCGGTCAGACTTGGAAAGAGCAACAGCCTCCACCGGCGCATCAGTGAGGTAAGAGATGCAACTGTGTACGGGAGAGACTCCTCACACTCTCAGCCCTTCACGGCCCCCGTCGTGCCAGCACAGTGGGCTCTTCGTTTTCATGTCAGCCTGCAGGCATTTTCTGCAGCAAAAAAAAAAAAAAAAGAAAGTTTGCATGATGCATATTTAAAAATGACGGTCACAACTGCCCAGAAATGTTATTTATAGATGGTATTTATAACAGAGTGGAATAATTATTTCTCATGTTGCCATCAAATGCTTATTTCAAGTGTGTTCCACGAAGTCAGCATAACCTGGGGGGAGGATTTTAATTCATTTCATACTACGCCTCCAGCTCCCCAGAACACACACACACGCCTCAATGCTGGGCCACGAACATTACATAAAACTTAGATTTCTCCTCTGCACTTCTTCCTCCTCCTCCCATCTCTCTCCTGTCCTCCCCTGGCTTCATTCTGATCCCAGAGCTGGGGAAAGTTGCATATACACACACACACACACACACATATATATATAATTTTTAATGGAGAGTGAAACCTAATAAAACACAAGCCCAGGTTTTGGGAACAATAAACAGTACAGAATTTTAAGAAAATTACCACTTAAATGCCTCTTTTTGGTTGTGTTGTATTTCATTAGTGTTGTTTTGTGTCTGTGCCTGTTCATAGTTGCTATATGTGTCTGTGCAGTCATTTTGTTTACCTTTACTGTTATTTATCACGCATTTCTATTTTTTGTCTCTTTCTGGCTATTGGGTGTCCCTTTGTTGCAATTTTTGTTTCTCTGTGTTTGATTGACAGTAGTTCAGGGACCAGTAATTCATCTTTGACATTAATAAGGCGAACAACTATCACCTTGTCACTGTGTTCATGGTGCCCCACTAGCCCCTGTCCAGGATCTATTTCCTCTTCACACACAGACGCAGTGAGGGACCAACACATTCATTCTCTAATTGGGCTCCTTACAACAAGGGAACAGTGGAAACAGATGTGTACCAGCTGACCTTTGTGTGTCCTTACACATGCAAACATTTATTCCATCCAGTCCGGTTCAGGCCTGTATTGATTAGATGTGATCGACCAGACGGCGCAGGCAGAGCCGTGCTGGTGTGATATCAGCTGGGCTGGTCCCAGTCGCTTCAGAGCTCATTGAGGTGCCAAACGGATCGCATGGTTGTAAAAGCTCAAACATCATCCGTCAGTGCCTGGCATTTATTATCCTCAGCAGCATCTCCTCCTCAGTTTAACGGCATGGCGCCTCTTCTTTCTGTCTTAGCCTCCACTCTCAGCTGGTCAGAGGCGCTCTGCCTGTTCCTTTCTATTTTTAGTCTCTATTTACAATGCAGTAGCTATAGAGGCAAGAAGAGTTCCTCAATCTGTTTCCCTTCATCTGTCTCTCCACCTCTTATCCCCCCCACCCCCCCACCCTGCTCTTTTTGTCTCTACCTCTTTGTCTTCACTTCTTCAAGCCCCATTCACTTTTGATTTAACTGTTTAACCTTCAGCTATCATTACACTAGTCAGATGGGGCAATTTAACACATTAAACGCTGGTAGCAGCTCACATCACACTGCCACCTGCTCCACTGACAGACACGCACACACACACATGCTGTACATTACTGTTGGTGGGAGGACAGCAGTGCAGACAGGGGGTAGAGGTTAATCTCTGGATGCTTTTGACCCAAATCACCATGCGACCTACTTACCCTCCCTTAAAACCACCACCCCACTTTCCCCTCAACACACCCACCCAAATATATCTTAAAAGGCACACCGCATACACACATACAAAAACACAACAGGCTTTTGGATGCTGAGACACTCTTGGGCTGAAAGGCAAATTTCAATTGTTGCCTAGTCATGAAATGAAATAAGTAAAGTCAATGGAGTGGGAGGAAAATAATGTTATATTAGAAGATCTTAAAAAAAAAAAAAAAAATTAATAAAGAAAATGTAATTAACATTGACATCTTTGATGATACTTGAGCAAATGTGAGGCAAAAATACAACATGTCCCAGTTCCAGCTCCATTTCCACTGCAGCAATCACTGCACACACACCCAGACCTAAAGTCACGAACTTTACTATATTGACACTGAAGTTAGTTTTAAAATAGATATATTTTTGACCACATTTATCTTATATTATCTTGCATATCTGGTTTGTAACGTACGTAATAACGTAATAACGTACTAAGTTCACACTAGTGAATTATTAACATCAATACGAACGCAAAAATGACACCACTGCCATGAAGACTGGACTCAGCACCAACTATGCTTAATCATTAGTTTTTAGCTCCTCATGAGAATGTGCCAAAGGGCACACAGCATTGTTGTTTCAGTGCAAACGCACACAAAGCCAGTGGTTCAGACAGTATACAGATTATCTATGATATACCAGGAAGTTTATTCTTACAGTTCAGTTAAAACACATCAGACAGTGAGCTATGATCCTGTGCAGTAGAGAAAAAAGAGCTGGTTGGTCCATATTAAATACATCTCATCAATTACTGATGAGATGCCATGAGATTTTCCACATATACTAATGTTGCCCACAGCATGAAATAACCTATACACATCCTCTATCCTTTAATCTATTGCCATCATCATCAAAATTGACTTGGTTTATCATCAAATATCTGCAGGACTACTGATAATGCCACAACCCCAACTTTACTTATTCTGTGAAAACTAGTAAACATCGTTATGCTAAAATAGGATGGTTTACATGATATCTTCTCCATCCATCCTCCACTCATCTGTCAGGGTTGTGAGAGGACTGGAGCTAATTCCAGCTAACACTGGGCAGGGACGGGGTTCATCCCGCACAGATCATCAGTCCATCACATAGAGGCAGGCTGATATTCACTCTCCTACTCATACCTATGGGCAATTCAATGCAGAGTCACCATTAAACCTAATGCACATGTCTTTGAGCCATGGGAGAGAGCCAGAGTACCAGCAGAAAAACCATGGCGGCCCAAGAGGAACATGCAGACTCTTCAGAGGAAGGCCCAAGGCTTAAGGTTTGAACCCAAAGTCAAACAATGCAAACCATTGGCCCCCCATCCTACCTAATATTACTTAACATATATTGGATGGATGTACTCTGTGTTGTGTAGAGTTGTTGACTTTATTGTTCAAACCTGAAGCAGTTGTATGCCACTTACCCTGGTCCACTTTGTGGTGGCTTTAGACTAAAGAAAGATATGCTTAACTTTAGGTGGCTGATTGGTCAGATAATTCTTGCATAACTGCTCTATCTGTTGCCAAGACGAACAGACTGAAAGGGGCAGACTCTGTCATATCTCTCTGGTTTGCCTGGTATACAAGAAAAAGTCTCACATTTCCCTGGCAAGATCCCGAGACAGTTCAGGTCCCTCGCTTGGGACGACAACTTGTTTTCAAACTGCAGGGATAAATGAAGCAGGCCATCAGACCTGAAGGTGCTGGCCGTCATCCCAACTGTTTCACACTTGATTGCAAACCACTCCGTATGTGGTGGCGGTCATGGTCTGATGAGGCCCGTAGAACTACAGATTCAGCACAAAAAAAAAAAAAAAAACAACAACCTTGAGACTGTCTGAATCAAACAATAAGACCACAACATTGCAGTTGTGCTTATTGTTAAAACGGAAACTTAATTTGCCTAAACTAAGGACACTGAAGTAGATTTCCTCTGTGTGTATCTTTGTAAAAGCCTTGTGCCATGACATAGTCAAACACATCCCCACTATATCCTGCATGGGTGTGAAGCAAAGCTTTTAGTTTCTTCTAACAGCAGATGGATGAGTGTCAGATGCTTTGAGGAAGTCAAGGTCTTTCTTGTGACAGTAAGCAGGCAGGGGCCTTTGAAATGTGTTTACAGTAAAACTATCAAGGAATCACTATTAATTTGTTGGAGACAGTGTTTAAATACACATACACCACTATCACTTTTAAACGCAATTGCTAGTTGAGGTGTAATGTTTGTTTTTTTTTTGGGGGGGGGGGGGTGGTCTCATCAGCACAAACCACAGAGAAAAGCTACTGGCTACGCAACAAAGAGAGAACCCGCTAAGGTGTGGAGGAATGGATTTGCTGTGTGGAATTTGTTAAAATGGGAAAGGAGCACTTAGAGAGGACTCAACAACAGGAGATGGATAGAAAACAGATATCAGACAAATGAGACGATTGCAATGGTGAGAAAATCTCCCCGCCTTAGTCCATTGTTTTAATTTAAATGTCACAGTGTAAAACAGTGAGCCACTATCATTTTTATGTCAGACGCTTAGATTGCACGGTTTCTGTGGCTGAAAGTTTGCCCAGGTTTTAATTGGCTGCTAGCGGAGATGCAGAAGATAAACACAGAGGCATGGCTGTGTATTGAGCAAATGACAGGTAGAGTAACTTGAGAAGTGGAAGGGAAGCTGTAAATTGGAAAAAGCTAATGATGGCGTGAGAGAAGAGAATGAGTCCAATATAATGGACAATGGCAGGTGCAGTGGACAGATGAGTGAGGAAAGGGGATATTGTCTGGAAGGTGCATTGTGCATTAACTACTTATATCTCTTCACAAAAATGATTGATTTTCTTGGCTGTAATGATTGTAGTCATTGCTAATTAAGGTAATGTTAGCCTGATGAATACTTTGCAAACATTTTCTCTACGCTACTACACTTTCAAATGCATTCATCTATACAGGTTACTCCAGAGTATTCAAGCCAAGACAACAGATCAGCAGAGAAACACTGCTGGCCCCATTTCAATCTGAAAACTTGCATTACAGTCTTGGTAGGCAAAAAAACAGAAATTTTTGGAAAAGAAATTGTAATCCCACCCAGGCTCTACCAGATTGGGATGACCACCGGTGGTGGAAACAACCAGTTACAAGCGTTACTGACCATGCTGTCTTGGCTAGCTGCTGTTGAACAGTTAAATTCAGCATTGTAACACTATAAGTGTCTTTAACGTCCTCCTTTTGTATTATTTTTTTCAGCTAGTCATCTGAGTGCAACTTGACATTCGGATTCCTGTTTACATGTGCTCGCCTAAGCTAAATCTTATGTAACCTAATAGTAAATCAATATATATATAACTGATTCAGACACTGTTTTAGAGCTTTCTCTGGAATGTTTGCGGCGCAGTTTAAGATTAGCAGTACAGCATCCCATCAGTCACCACCTAAAGCCAGTCTACCTTAAAATTTGGTACAACCCACTTTCTGAAAGATGGTGAATGAGAGGGCCCGAGGAAGAATGGGGGTTGGGGGGGGGTGAAACAATGAATTAGGAGTGAAAAATAGACACTGGCACATAGAGACAGGAAGGTAGATGCTGGGAAACAGATGGATAGAGTAGACATATAGAAATAAAGAAGCGAAAGTGGAGGAGGGGGATGAAGTGAAAACAGGGGCGAAAGAGACGGCGAGTGTTAGAAGTAGAAAGAGGAAAGCATCCAATCAGCCGTCGTCTCTGGAGGATGCTGCTGAAACCTGATCTCAGCCAGGACCTGTCCACTGCTCTGCCTCTCTCTGTCTCTGTCTGTCTAGTATTGGTAGGACACACATACACATTGTCATGTAATATTGCACCTGGTGTTTCCACAGACACACACACACACACACACACACACACAAGTCTGATCTTATACAAATGTCTTTCCCACAATCAGAGCAAGTAGCTTACTTTTGCATATTTCACCCACAGGAAAACACTGTAATTGAGAATCTGTTCCCAAATGTGTTTTATACACTAAAGGAAAAATGTAACATTTTCAGAAATACACTTTAGAACCAATAATTCTTATATCAACATAAGGGCCATATGTAATAGGCCAGCACCTATTCTGGCTCCATCCAAATCCACCACAACCTCGTAAACTCAGTAATGTGAGTAATGCAACTTCATTTTGACTCATCGGGATATGAAAGGAAGCCACCACCAGCAGCTGGTTAGCTCAGCATAAAGAGAACAGGCTTATACAAAGCAAGGCTGCCTAGTTAAGATTGCCAGGGCAGACGTAGGAAATAGCACATATGTACTGTATACGTTTGGATTTGTTTTGTTTTGTTTTTTTTTATCTACCTACAACCTACAGTACATTTTGATAAAAACCAAAGTGGCAAGTTTGAAAACCATTCAAATATTCAAATGGATAATAATCATTAGTATCCTCACCATGCGGTGAAGTAGTTGTTGAATTCAGATGTTTCCGGGACCCATACAACTCCCTCACTCACTAAACTGTCATAAAGAACAATTGCATAATATGGAGTATTGTTTAATGTCCTTTAAAAGTACCATAGTTATTTCTATGTTGAAGCACCGCAGTGAGATCAATTCTGAGCGCAGACTGCACAAGCACTCGACTCGCCCGAACCCTCAAATGACTCACACGGATGGATACACACACACACAAGGGCACACACACAAGAGGGGAAGCGTATTATTGAGAGAGTATAGTGGACAGAAAGTGTGGGTGTGGAGTGTGAGAGAGCAGGAGGAAGAAAAAGACAGCAGAAGCGAATGAAGACTTGGAGTGCTATGGCGTGTTGAATGAGTTGTTATTTGTATGTAGCCTGTATAATTAAGTATTTTATATTTCCAACATCCATGGCTAAGTTACATTTTTACCCTCCAACTCTTCAAAGCCAAATAAAAAAATCCTGAATATACTGTGTCTTTATAGGAATACTGTGACATTTTGGGAGTCAAAATGTATTCATTTTATTTTTACAGGTGAGAGAAAAAGATTGACCCAGCTACCAACAGTTAGCCTAGCTCTTCTTCCAAAATGCACACATCAACATTTCTTAAACCTCATGAAATCATGACAAATCTCATAGATTGAGTATGTATATGAATAGAAAGGTTAAAACTGGCAGTTTGTTGGATTTATTTAAACCAGTTTAGTCTACCTGGTTCAAGCTAAATATTTTTATCGGAGAAGAAAGAACCAAAATGTCCACAGGAAGGAAAGAGAGAAAGAAGGCGATCGCAACTGAATGCGGCAATGAGTCCTCTCATTTCCCGAATCGTCTCTGTGCTTCAGTCAGCATCCCTATAGTTAGCTGTAGCTAGCATTGATTTTGACCTGGTTTAATTTCCCGCATCTCAACTCACAAAACTGTAATGTAATTTGTTGTATAGAATCTTAAATTTCACATCAAAGTGAAAAGGATGAACTATACCAACGAACACGTGATGATGACTTTAAATTATAGGATTTTTACCGCTGACCTGCAAAATGTGCCAGTTTAATGGAATGAAATTTGTCTGTAGTTAACTGCATTTGCATAGGAAATGGATAAGAGCTGTTAAAGCGCATATATAACTGATGTCTTAATCTCTGCAGGTAGTGTAAAGGGAGAACTGATCATATTATGCTGGCTGTGAGGCTCAAATTTAGTCCACTGCATACAGTTTGAGAAACTCAATGCAAGAATTGTGTGGAAAATTGAATCTTTAGAAATCTGAGATGTATCAACTATGGAACCCGTGCTGAAGAAAAGAGGAGGGCATTTCCTACTCAGGATAAAAGGGATGGAAGTTATTGCTGAAGTGTAATACTAACGGTATCTCTTTGCACAGGAGTAGATATACAACCTGGCTTTTTCTCCCTCCTTTTAACAGTCTTCTTGTCGACACTAGATGGTTTTTGTTCAAATGTCCACTTTATCTCTTACCTCACAGAGGCTGTTAAATGACAAGGGCCTGTTTAGTGGTGAACAAATTCAAACAAACCTGGTTTTCCAAGCTGAATTGTCGTGAGCTCACTTAGGAGCCTCCAAACAATGGTCAGTGGACATAGGGTGATTGAGGTTGTCAGGCCCTGGCATTTTACTGGATTTCTAGATGGGCTTCGCTGCCAAATCTCAATGTGCTACACATGACAGCCAAGGTGTTCAGATATGTCACACATTGGATTGTTATTCTTGTATCAGAAGGTTGGAGCAGTCCTCTTATGACAGAGCTGCTGAAAGACAGGGGAAATAACCAAATAAAAAAGGATGTGCATTGTGACCTTGATCTAAAGTAAAGTAAAGAGCAGTATAGTGGAAGCGATGTGTATACAAATGCCAATTGTGGGAGGGTCACTTTTCTTTTCCCCCACCCTTTTTTCTCATGTAGACAGCAGCCTCAGGTGAAGCCAGGTAGCCCTTCACTAACACCAGTTTTTTTGTTGTTTTTTTTAAACTCATTTAAAGCCAGATGTCATTTCACTCTATGGATGGAATACATTATACTGAAAAAAAAAAAAAAACAACTAATGTTACACCATCAAATATAAAAGTATGCAATGCAAATACTTTACTAAATATGTATTCATATATAATTCATATGTTATTATCCAGATAAAGACCCCCTGCACTGCAACTGCACAGGATCATTTACAGTTTGAAGCTGCACTGTTGTCTTTTACTGCTTTTTATTTCATATTTTCTTCATCCCGTCCTCGTCACAGTGAGATGTGCAGGAGGAAGGAGACGGCTAAATACTCAGTGAAATATTGTATTGTGACACTATTACATTTCAGTAGCACAGGCTGTAGGATTAAGGGGGTGAGTTGAGGGTGATAGGAAGAAATAGGACATAACACAGGTGCATGTTGTGATTTTTCTTCCTTTCGGAGATTGGGACAGAACATCTCACGGTTTCCTTCCCATCAGGTACCGAATATGCCGTCAATAATTTTTGTCGTAAATGACCAAACTTAAGTTGGTAATATAAAAGATCTTTAGTACAGCTTAGTTTGAACAATACTATGCTGGTTACGTAAATGTAGCATCTTCAACAAAGACAAGCTTTTCTTGACGTAGAAACATGCAGCCCAAAAAGACAGACAGGAAAGCAACCGAATATATCCTGTGGTGTTAAGAGGGGTCTGCCAGTTTTGACAGCACTTGGTTGTACTCTATGAATTTAATAGCCTCTGTTCTCTCTTCCTGTAGGTGGATTCTCTAAGCTGTGGTTATAAAATAGATGTACTTGGTGCTGTTCTTGCTGCAGGGCAGAGTTGTATTGCGTGTCTGCCTACTGTTCAGCAGCATAAATACAACTCCATCCCCCTTTTTGCACAGGTAGAGAAGCCCTACATCAAGCTGCAGCCATGGATGAGATGGACCTGCCCCAGATGAAGAAGGAGGTGGAGAGCCTCAAGTACCAGCTGGCCTTCAAACGAGAGAAGTCCTCCAAAACAGTGACTGAGTGAGTAGTTAGTCCACAACAGTTTTACAAACTTCTGCACAAAACTCTTTGTTTTTTGCAAAATATATTCAGCAGACAGTAAATCTATGATGGTCACATGATTATCAGTATTTATGGTATTTTGTTGGTTTATTTGGTCATGTGCAATTATGCAAAACCATACTTTCAGAAGACGAGAAATACTCATTTTGTATTATTGTAATAAAAATAAACATTAAATTACATCTAAGGATTTTTGTGGTGGGAGCATTAGATTTCTAAATAAAACAGCAAGATGACTTCAATAACTAAAACTACCTTGAATGCTGCCGTCACAGCCACAGGCAGATCTGGGTCTGGATCAAAGCTGCAGCCCTCATTTAGTTCTGCACAGTGCTTTCTTTGTGTGTCTGTGCGACACTCTCATGGCAGTGCCACTAGATTAAGGGCCAATCAAGGAAACACAGAAAAAAACACTTAATCTGAGGCTTCATCAGCACTACTCGAGCGGACTGACTTTTGACTAATGTCATTTTTCTGAGTATTCAGGGGGACGCTTTCAAATTCTTGTAAATGCAAAAAAGAAAAAAAGCTGATTGCACTGCGTGATGAGTAAGAGGTAAGAGAAAGAGTGATGTCTCACTGCAGGAAGACTTCATTGATATTTAACTGAATTTAAAGGGAGAAAATCAGCTTCTCATAGATGGAAATTTGATTCCTAAGCAATAAAATACAATTTGCTAATTTGAGTATGATTAGGAGTCTCTCTGCTGCAGGCTTATTTGATCTGGTACGACCAGTAGTTAATGGTGATCAGTGCTAAGCAATGACAGCAAAGGTTTAATAGTGATTGCCGTGAAATTCTTTAATTACATATGCAGTCTTGTATTGCTGATGATTTAATCATAAAACCAGAAGCAAACACATGGAATCTATTCAAATGTTTATCTGCTAAAATCTAGTACAAACTAAGAGGAGTATTAAAATCTATTAAGAAATATTAAATAATTTTTCAATTTCAACTGCAGTAAAGTACACAATGGCTTAATTAAAAACAACATCTGAAGCATAGCTCCAGAAGTGATGTGACTTTCAACTGGTTGCAGATTCTCTCTCACTTTCTTGCCTTGTATGGAAATGGGGAAATGGATCGAGGATTGACTGTAGTAATGAACTCCCTCTGGAATTTAAAAAAATGTCTCTTGTCTCTCGTCTCTTCTCAAAGTTTGGTAAAGTGGATAGAGGATGGCGTCCCAGAGGATCCCTTTTTGAACCCAGAGCTGATGAAGAACAACCCGTGGGTGGAGAAAGGGAAATGCATCCTCCTCTAGAAACCAACTGCCCAGCTATGACCTTTCAACTTCAACCAGACCAACACTCACCTACAGATGATGACCCCTGAACCTGGCCCTCCCTGGCCTGTGACAGCCACGGCAGGACAGCGCCTCCCAACCTCTCACCATGAATGTACAACAGCTGATATCCCTCAACCTCCCCCTAACATGCACCCCAATAAGGGCACTGAAACACACTTTCACACACTGCCACACATTCACTGCAAGTTTATTCCTGCCATGGCAATGCATCTTTACTATAATATTATAACAAAGATCAATACTCCTACTGTATGTCTCTATATGGATACATAGCGATTTATTTATGCAGCTGCCAGTCACAAGCTTTCTCTACTCTTACTCTACATTCTGAGCATAGCAAGATTTTTTTCCTTCCATTTATGATGACGTGTTGAGCTAAAATAAACTGTAGAGTCAGATTCTTACTATCACACCGACTGTTGGGGGGGAGATTTGTTCTACGGTGAGGTATAAACCCTTTTTTCTCACAACATTGTGGTACATTTTAGCTTGAACGTTAATAGATTGCTCAAGTATGTGGTTGACAAAATAGTTATAACAAAAATTATATAAGCAACGATAAATTAGAACTAAATAAACCCATCAATAAGAACCAATAATGATTTAAAATTAAATGAAGGTAACTTTTAGTTTATATAATTTGCTGAATTCAGTGTTTTCTTGACATTTAAACTGATACACATATAAATAACCACATCAGCCAGATCACAAACGTGATTGCAGTCTGTCTTGGTGCTCCCAGGTACGAGTCAATCAGGGGTGGCTCTGGTCCATCTTGAATGTTGCAGCATTTCACTTGACATTTTTTGATGTCACATAACTGTCCATTCAAAATGCATGAACTGATTGAGTGTAAACACACTCTTTGTCTGCATTCAAGCCATTCAGCAAGCGCTACTTTTAATACATGATATCCATGTGCTTTAAACTTTTATAACAGTATAAAATATCCCTGGTCCAAATTTTAAGTCTTTATAGGTTCTTATGGTGCGTTCACTAACTATAAACATGTAAACTATAGACTGTTACATTACTCTTGTAGTATGTTAACCACAAACCTATTAGACAAATGCAACAGTTTCAGATCTGAAAGGCAAAACAATAAATTCCAAGGATTTTTCACATGGAGACAGGTTTTTCAGTAAAGATGTCAGTATGAGTGAGACTAACTTGTTCAATTTGTCGTCTGCCTATAAAAAAGGCAAACATTTAAGTAGCTATCCCAAACGGCTGGATTGAAAATTGAAGCGCCTGCTGTCAGAGAAAATGAAGGAAAGAGAGTAAAGGTATACAGTTTATTGCAATATTTCCTCTAAGACATCACAAGAATAATAATCTAAAAAAAACATTTTAAAACAAATGTTAACAACCTTCTCAGTTTCTCATCTTGGGAGGTGGGTGATCTTGTAGGCTTTGGAAAATTATGCAACATGTTACAGTCAGTCCCACTTCCATTCTCATGGCACTTTAATTGACTCAAGCTGACATCTTCAGAGAATGACAACAAAATCTCTATAGACTGAAAATACTGCCAGTGACCAAGTGACTGAAGCCTTTACACACAGACAACATGCATGAACCCAATAAGCGTTCATGTTTTCAGCTTTCAATGAGTGAAGCGTCAGCTCGTAACGCATGGTTATCAATTTTCCATTCTGGAGAGAGAGATCTGCATCTAGTGTTGTTTTGCCTCAGTGTCATTAGGGCAGACAGAGTTGGAGCAGCTCTGCTTGTGTTGTCAGAGGGGAGCAAGAGCTCTGGATCTCAGGAGGGGGGGTCTGAGTTTTTCGGCTCCTCCTCCTCCTTAGCTACAGACCCCAAGGGAACACACAAACGAATCTACACACATGTGACATGCAAGCAAACGTCACACACTCTGTCTCTCTCCACACATGTACAGATTGACCCCTTTAACTTATTAACTTATTGATCAAGACTTGGTTTGTCTATTTATTTATTTATTTATTCAGGAGACCTTTCTCTCACATATAGTTTTTGTTTCCTACGTCAGCACTCCTTCCTCCTCAACTTGAAAAATATAAAGACCAAAAAAAAGAAGAAGAAGAAATTATTAATGACTACACCTTGCCAGATCACATCTACAACTGCCTTGTACACAGTTTCCTTAATATAAGAATGTAAATATATGGCATGAGGTTTGAACATCACCATCAGCCTCTGAGCTGGTCTGTGTGGGGGGTGGGCTCCTTTCCTGTGTGGGTGTTTATGTGTATGTGTGTTTGTGTGCATATTTAAAACAAAAACAAAAAAAAAAAAAAATTTAAATCCTTGCACACACACTTAAACACAAACACACTGCTTAGTGAGAATGCGTATGAAGGGAGGAGTGGCAAGGGTGTGGACTCTAAAAGACCTGGGGACAGCGTAGCCTCACATCATCTCTGTACTGTAATGAGACACTTTCTTCATGATGACCCAGTTCACTAAAGGCTGTTCAGTGCTCGGAGGATTTCTTATGTGCAACTGCAAATGTTCCGTTTTCCTCCTCTGAAACAATCAAACTGTCTTTGATGTGTGAACAAATTATTATCTTAATTAATGCAGCATGTCTGAGCTGCGTCCAATCAGACTGACATATTCCACACTTCTTGAAATGTGGAACATCTGATGCAAAATGATGTCATTGTCCGGTGAATTAAGGATGTCCCGCCAAATCTGAGCATACACTGTCTGGAACATGAACTCCAAATGGAGCCATTTTAGATGTCCCAAGGTTCAATAAGCAGCACCACCCTTACTATGATTTTATTTTAGTTCATATGTTCAAAGTTCATTGTTTGTTCACTACCTGGCAAAACAACAACTTATTTTTCTTGGTGGATGTATGAAGGGGGACCTTTAAAATGGCCTCAATGGCACAAAGATATTTGCATCACAGATTTTTTTGCTTTTCCAGTGTGCCGAATAAGTTTGTTCTTTTTTCCAACATGATTTCAAGATTTAAAGATTTCTTTGGGTTCTTACAGCATGTCCACTGGGAAAGCAATAAATGCTGTCACAGCACTCCAAAACAAACTAAGTACATGAGAGGATTTCTGATTCAGCCTGTCCCTGGTCTGTTTTTTTCTGTCTTGCTACTGTAACTTTACTTGTTTGATTTGTTTTTATATAATCAGAACGTGCGTACGTATGTATGTTATTACTATTATAACGACAGCATAAAACCTTGTCTAATTATCTAGCAACATATTCCTTGTGAGAGTGCTTTGGAAAAATTATTATGCATCAGATCAAATCCTAGCGAAAAGAAGACAATGAGCAATAAAATAAAACCATTTTTTATTGAATGTTTTACAAAAACATTTATCTTATTGAATAAAGTAGAAGATTTTTAGACAGCCGGGTTGTTGTAATGTTTTGTTTTGTATGCACCTCTGAAAGCACCACAGCTATAGAGTTCATAAGGAACACCTGTACACCTACCTGGTCACGCATAATGTGAGAACAGTGCAAAGTATAAAAAGTTGCAGGTAAAGGTCAGAAACTTCCGTTTGGCTGGGTGTTGGTGTTAAATAGGCAGGTCATGTGGATGAAAAGCCAGATCTCAGTAACTCAGATGACTGCTCTTAATAAGCCTGGCGAGTAGCGAAACAACTCCGAATGACAATGCACAACCTTGGTTAGCCCCTCAACAGCCCCACACCACATCGTGTTCTCTTCAGCCAAAGCAGCCAATAGTAGACTCAGGCCGCAAACTTTGGCACATTTACAGCCCCTTAATACCACTCAATCATGATTTCAATGCCATGGCCTCTGCATTGTTCCGTCCGTGGAGTTATACCAACTTCTAATGGCAACTTCTGTCAATATAATAGACCAAGTCAAACCGAGAAAGTGGCCTTTGGGATGTTGTACGACAGGAAGTTGGCAGCACGAACATGCAGACAGATCTGCAGGAATGATGTGATATAGTCAATATCAGCCAAAATGGTAAAGGCACATCTGCCCCATCTTTTAGAATTAACGCAATTCAGAATAGAGGCTGGTCATGTAGCACGGATCAACCACCCAGTATTAATATGATGTTCTTAATAAAGTGCTCAGTGGATGTATTTTCCTCTGCAAATCCACAATAAGAGCTGCTAGATGAGTGCTTTGAATACTGTAGGCATGACATGTTCTCACTGAGGTATTAAAATGACTAAACTACTCCGTACCTGTTGCTAAAAATAGCTGCATTCATCAATAATTAGTGACAGAGAAATCCCACAAAGATGACTACGTATTCAGTGAGGCTCAACACAACGCACTGGACAGAAGCTGATTTGATCAGTTCTGTTCTTGGAAACGGTCTTAGCTTAGTGGCTGACTATCATGTATCAAACCAGAGATCCAAAATAGCCCTGTTTCCCAGATTGAGTGCTATTCATTTTTTGCATATCATTTTGCCACTTCATTCATTCTTTCAAGGCTTTGGCCTGATGAATCATAGCCCAGGAGACAACAGTGAAGTACTTGAAGAGGTTAGCTTTGCTCCCAAGGCATACTGTGTGTTCAACATGTCTAAATTCTCCCCTTGAGGACGGCAGTGTCTGGGTAAATAAGAAAATCTTTCATTTAATGCCAAAGAAATACATTCTGTTTGGATTTTCGTTGCTATATTAACCTGGCTGTCTCTCTAAACATTTAATTATTTATCATGGCAGGCAATCATCAAATTGTTATCTTAGCTGGTAGTCAGAGTACTAACATTCAGATCCTTCTTCTTTTGCCTTTCTCTTATATTGGGTCTTTCTTCAACAAAGGGATTTGGGCTCCGAGATTTCAGTTTGGTTACTTAAATCTGGAAGAAAATACCAGGACGGGATAGATGGATGGCAGATGTAGAGACCAGCAGAAAACCTGAAGTAGATAAAATGATGGGGGGCAAATGAGGGCCACGTTAAAGGCAAAGACAGAAAGCTACAATCTCCTCTCCTCCTTCCCCTCCACTGCCTCTTGTAACTCATGAATAATAGAAAACTGGAGATACGTCAAGGCTCTTACTTTTTTCACCCTGTCAGTACCTCTTGCGCGCTCCTTTTCTCTCAACCTCTCTGTCTATCCGTCTCAGCATCTCACTTCACTCCCAATATAAATCCACAGTGTACTGTGAGCAAAATGTATACAGTCACATAAAACAAGTGTTGAAAATAAAAAACCCTCAGTTACTCGAGCCATGTAACTGTAAAGAAATTGCCATTGTGCCAATGCTGTCACAACATGAAGATACTGTACCGCAAGAATGAACATTTTTATGGAAAACAAATATGAAAACTGAAGATGATGTCTGAACTTTGATTTATTATACAAATATTCTTGTTTTCAATCCTAGTGAAATAATGTGTTAAGTACCTTTTGAGTCGGAAGGGGGATGACGGGACAGCTGACTCTTGCTCAGAGTGTGTGTCTGTCTACTTTTTATGGGTCAGCTCCCCTCAATCCGTTTGACACACACTGACATACACATGCACTCGCTAATGCATTCAATCCCCCTCACCCTCGCTGCTAAATCCTCATCCCCATTGTCCCTTTCCCACTGAAATCCTCAAAACATCAACTCTTCTCCAAGCGTGCACATACAAACACGCACGCACACTACCCGTTGCCTCACCATTTCCTCGATCTGTCTGCAGCCAGGGCTAATGCTGTAGTTAATGGCCCTCTTGGCCCCTTGTTCACCCTCAGATTACAGTCTCATACACGCCGTACCAGTGCATCTGCACATGCATCTGTGCATTCACGCAGACTTCAACACGCACGGGTGAACATAACCTTGTATTCATATATGTACATTGAAACACATACACAAGGACACACGTACACAAACACACAGACGCTAATGGCTTGCTGGTCGTCTGAATGTACATTCACGAGGGGATTAGGATTACCAATCCACCAGCACACCGCTACACACTCATGTACACACACACACAGTGTATACAAAGAGCAACAGAATCAGTCTCTAATGCACAATCAGCCGGCAGTGATAATCTCTCTCTCTCTCTGTCTGTCTCACCCAACAACACTGCACTGTGCTGACTGCTCTCTATGCTGCTGAGGTCACCAGATGTCATCTAATCGGAGAGCTTTAATCCACTCTTTCAGGGGCCTTCTTTCGCACCCCCCACTCTCTCATGGATGTATTTTTTTTTTTTTTGTAGTTGAACAGGCAGAGCAGTGTGCAGAAAGGGAACATTACATTACGTGAGGTTTGTCTACTTATTCTCAGAAATTTGAAACCACTCATACTCTAAATTTTAAATTTAAATACATATCCAGTGTTAGTATTAAAATCTGTTTGCTTACCAGACTAGAAGAAAGGTTGCAACTTCACCATTAAATTTCATTTTCTTAGGATCTCAGGACTGTCCTCAGATGGAGAATGTTAAGTCTTGTTAAACTTCTTTAAATGATATCTTTCTTGCATGTTAAGCAGCTAGTCTTTGCCTCGCTATGTTAACAACTTCACTGAGAGCTTGAGATTGAATCTAATGCAGTTTTGTTTTAATTATGGATGGAGACGTGAACTAACTGAATTTTGTTTGTTCAATAATGTCTTGTTAACTGTGACATACTGGATTCAACGTTATATTCCTTAATTTGTGTGAACAAATTATTTCCTATGATAATGCATCATGTCTGATAAATTCATGATGTAACACCATTACAGCTCCCACAGAGTATACACAATGTAGACTATTCATTATGTGGCGAGAGTTCACAAATACATTAGGGCCCAAATACGTAGCTTGGAAGAAGGTTGTGGATCCAATTCCCAGCCTGGGGCCTTTCTCTGCAGAGTTTCTTCCCACCATCCGAAGACATCATGTTTAGGTTGATTGGTGACTCTAAATTGTCTGTAGACCCCCCACGACCCAGAAATGGATAAAAGGTAGAAAATGACTGAATGTGTAGTTGTAGATGTTCACTGAAGTATTCAATATGTTATGCAGTTCCAAATTTAGGAAATGCAGTCTCCAATTTATTAATATTTTTTACACTCTAAGTTTGTTTGTTTTTTTTACTTCAACATGCCCACATTCACGAACAAACACCTACGTTTTCTTTTCCTCCAATGTAGTTGGTTCTCATGCTATCACATATTATCTTGCCAACAAGAGACAGTTCAGATGGCTAAATAATCCATCTTCTTTCCTTTGAAAATAACCCTGTGCCACTTTCTGAAAGCAAGTCAGAGAGATCTGTTGATTTGTTTTTTTTTTTTACTCTTACATGAAGGCTATTTTGGGCATTCAAAAACATTTTGTCTCTCCTTTGCTGCAACTCCCTCAACTTAATATATAAAACGTTGCTCTCTATTGCAGGTTTCTCGCTTGGTCTTAGAGATGACTGAGCTGTGGATTCTCTCGTATTTAGGGTACCATCAACGCTCATGATCACAGCAAGGGTTAATCCACCAGAGCTCCAGCTTAGACACTCACATAACACTCTGTTAGATCCAGATGGAGCTGTCAAGAAACTCAAATGTTTTTACAATGCTTTGCCAGCTCAGTGTAGCTTTTCGTTGTAAACACTGCACAGTGCATTTGCTCAGCCTCTGTGTTTGACTTTTTCCCTCCCTACACCTGTCATTAGGTAGAAAAACTTCAGCGGCTTTTAATGAATGTGTTGGAATAAAGAATTACAGGCCTAAAGTAACATGTTTTATGCGGTGTCAATCACTTCAGTATAACAATGTCTCAAATGTCAAAGTGAACACCGAAGGTGACGCTCCCTTCAGCTCCTCGGTGAATTTCAGAACACAGCTTTTTGTATTGGTTTCAGCTGCAGCACTACACCACCTACACAGCTAGAAAAAGCACACTGATGGTGGAAACGATTGTGTTGCAGCATTTCCCATCTTGTTTGTCTTGACCAGACTCTTCTGACCACAAACTGAGGAAGTGTGTCATTTCTCTCTGTAAACAAGTCGCTATCTTGTCTTTTGAGATGAGCTATAACATATTTATTATTGAGCTCCACAGATGTTGGTAGGCTGAATGTGTACAGCAGCTGTTTCCCTGTCTCCAGCTTCTGTGTTAAGCTACACTGCTAAAATGCTGTATACCGATATTCACCTGTAAATGCCAATAACAAAGCTGTCCTAAATCAGTGGACCAATGCCAGCGGTAGATTACGACCATTATAATGATAATAGCCTAAAAATAATTAATTTATGATTCTAGAAGAAAAGATGTAGAATGGGACATTTTGGCCAACATAAATATAGTTTTGTTTGTTGGAGCTTTTCATTTCCTCTTAATTTACTTTAAATGATGAAATCAAGAAACATATCAATCATATCAGATAATCACAGTTTAACAGGGGCCATTAGTACAAAAAAATTCCCCTTAGCTAGTAGTATAGCTCTGTAAACAGATGCTATCTGGTCAAGTAAAATATAATATTCAAAGCTTAGTCGTAATCTGAGATCAGTGCTACAAGATCAATAACCCAGCTCAATTCACATAACCCAGTCAGATCAACTGTGGGGTCAGGTCATCGGGGGGAGGAGCAACCACAATATCCTTTGGTGGCCGGAGGGGGGGAATTTGTACTGTCCTTGAATGCCACACAGCCCGCAGTGTAAGCGTGTGTACTTATGTCATGTAAACTCTGTAATGTTAGGAAGACATCAATTAAAGAGAATGCCCAGCATATTAAAGCATTTGGGGTTACAGTTAGGCTAGTTGAACATAGAGAGGGAGCTGGAGGGTCATGTGGGTTGTTGATGGGGTACTTCTCAAGCCAAAAAAAAAGGATGAACCACTGGATGGCAAGAAATTACCTGTAGGCTGCACATAGCACCACGCAGTAGTAAAGAGTATTTTACAATTGATATTAGTCTCGTCCAAGTTCTAGTGTCTTCAAGCTACTTTCCTTCTTTCCCCTCTTATTTATATTTATTATAGATTATATTTTTATGGCCGGGATGGAAGAAGTATTCAGATATTTCCCTGTAGTAAAAGTGGAAAAACTCCATTACAAGTGAAACTTGTTCTTTCAAGATCTTGCAGGTGCAGAAGTGTTGTAAAAAACTGAGACAAACGCAGTGGTTGGAAAAACTGTAATATTTTACTCTGATTGATAATGTGTATAATGAACATGGTCACAGTAACCCTTTTGTCCATCAGTCTTGCAATGAGGCCACAAAGACGTTTAAGTGAAACACGTGTGCTTTCATGGAAATGTTGCTGTAAGAGATGGCAAACTTCTGAGGAAAACCCTGTGATGCAGGTAAGATGTTTCTGCTGAGCCAGGAAAATCCTGATCAATTTTCACAGGCATTCCTTATCTGACTTTGACCAAGCATGACCATCTTTGTGCTGCAGAGAAAAGTCTGGAGGAGTCAGTGAATCTCATATAATAATAATCAAGATTGTAAACACAGCACCGTGTGATGGTGCTAGAAGTAGGTTACACCAGATGGCACTGGCATTTTTTAGGCTTTCTTTAAGAGGAAAAAATATCAGATCAGGAAGCTTCTCTTCGGGTTTTGTCTTCGCTGGAAAATCTATTTTCTCTAGCATGACATCTTTCCATTACAGTTGTCTAATCTACCAACCTGCTGTAAAGGACATGTCGAGCTTACGTGCAAGTAGCTCATGGTAACGTCCAAAAAAATGCGGATATAATGTTATTGGATCTGTTGTAAACAGGTTATTCCTTTTTTTCAGACATTTTCAATGATTCTCAGCCTCATTGTTTGCTACAGGGGAAGTAGAAATTATGATGCCGTTTGAGATCCACTGGACTGAAGGCAGATGTGTTTTTGGACACCAGGCCTTTTGTTGACAACGCTGTGTGACTAGCACCCCTGGCAGTTATATTTTCTCTTTGGTAAAGTTAATTCCATAGTCTTATTATTACCTTATCTTTTTAAGGTTGCAGGGGCCTGAGCCAATCCATCCCAGCATTATGTGATGGATGGGGGTCGGACCCTGGACAGGTTACTGCTTATCATTGGGGTTGACTGTATATGTTTGAAACCAGAAACTTCTACATGTGAGGCAACAGTAACCGCTGCACCACTGTGTTTTTTTGGCCTCTTGAGGACAGAAGTCATATTTTTACCAGTTGATATCCAGACACTCGTCCACTGGATAGTACAGGTAATTTATGTAGGTAAGATACTAAGTGATAGTTGCTCTCCTCTCTTGAGCTAAATATTTGATTCTGTCACTGCTACTACGACCACTGTTGTTCAGTTGTCTGCTGTCAAGTGCTTGGCTGGAAGTGAACAGTGCGTCGTCAGAACTTTTAAGACTAAAGCAACTGCTGGTGATGAACACAAACCTACAGAGTAAAGCTGAAAGATGCTTAATCACCAAGTGTTGGTGATAATCCCGCTTTTCTCTTTTCTACTTTTCATATCCCAAAATCCAACAAAGAATCTGACTATTGCTCTTCATTCTTTGGCTGTCACTTGGCTCCAGGCCGGTACATCCCTCCTGAGGACATCTACATTTCCAAAATCATGTCAAAAATGTGTAGTTTCATTTGAGACTAAATGATTTCCTAGTTTCATTGCAACAGAAGTAAACTCAGCATTTGTTATTTTTAGCTGTGGATTAATCCATGTTTTGTTGCACTTTTGAGAATTTATGGCACCAGAAACTGGTATGTGGCGCTGACTCAAAATAAACACAGTGCCCATGTTTGTTATTATAAAGAAAAAAGTCACCCACTGCAGCGTTGCAGCTCATTCATGTGTCTGTAATAGGTTTTGGACAGCAGTGTAGGCCTGGAAGATGTACTGGAAACAGAAGACAGATCTCGAGCGAAGACTGGACTTCTAGCATGGCTACAATGATGTGAAGGAAACCCTGCAGTTTCGTGTCCATGGCTGTATATGGAGAGCGGATGAAAGATCTAGCTCATTAAGACGCATGCACTGAGCCATGTGGCATCAGACTTCTGCTTGAGAGTACTGAACTTAGCCTTACAAGGGCAGGTCCATCTCTGACTGGTACAGTTCAGTCATCACTCATCTCTCTCTACCATCCCATATTTCCACATGTCTCCGTCTCTCTCTCTCTCTCTCACTCTCCTTCCTCACTTTGTTGCAATTTTTCACGTCGCCCTTCTATAAATTAAAATATAGGGTTCCTTAGTAAGTTCTTCGCTCTTCTTCTCTCTCTCTCTTTCCGCCCTGTGTTGGGAGATACGGGTCAATCTGAGGGCAAACTTAATTTCCGTAAATGAGGACAGAAAAAGAAATCCTGACACACTAGTTAGTTAACGGCGCACTGCCCCTCTGTCACCCCAGCACACACACACACACACACAGAGCAAGCCAGGACCTGTTTATAGAGCTAATTAGCATTGTGTGCAAGTATGTGCCCATGAAAGTGAGCGTATGTGTGTATATGTGGGATCGGGTTGTGCTCTGTGGCCCAGTTTTGGCTGAATAAGGAGAATACTGTAGGCTTGCTGAAGAGTCAGGGGTTAGAAGGACAAATATAGATGGAAGTGAGAAAATGAGAGGGAGGGAGAAAGAGACAGAGAGGCTGGGGTAGTTAACAGCTGAAGTGCCCCAATCCCCTGGGAGCTTCCTGTGTGTGTGTGTGTGTGTGTGTGTGCCTGAATCCGTGTCTTTCCCTCTGTGGTGTCATTACTGGTTGTTCCACTCTCATGGGAGTCCATGTTTATCCAGCGTGCTCTCTGAGATGTCTCTGCAGGACTCATGCATCCATCATCACCATGGCAACCAAAAGACGCAGTCAGTCTGTCTGGGTGTCACCTTCAAATGCAGCTCTTTCAGCGTATCAGACTTTCACCAGCTGAAGGATGAAGACTGAACTGAGAGGTTCAGTTATAGTCAGATTGAAACTGTCTCCTCCAAAAAACATTTTAGGGCAAATTCATAACAAAAACTGATTGCAGTATGAACTGTGAATGCTGCATTGCTACGACTTGCATGAGTACGTTGTTTTGGCTTCATCAAGTCTCATTTTCTGTACAGTACATCACCAACAAAGTTGACGATCTTGAAGACCGAGCTTGGTCGTTGGTTATAGTCTAGCGATAAATGTAACCTTGTAATAAACGGAATCTCGTGTTCATTAAGTAGGGATACATGCATCACACAGGTCGGATGTACAGATGAGCTATTCACACTAATTGTCTAAACTAATTGTGTAATTGTAGCTGTTGTGTAGCAAATAAATAAATAAAATGTGAAATAGTAGTATCGCAAAGATACATTTCTGTAACAAACTGTAGTTGGTATATAATGCTTGTGTACTTTTCAATGTACGTTTTTTAATCTGGCTCACTGAAAGAGGTGGAGACACAATCACATCCTTAAAAGAGCCCTTTGTGGTGATTGTCCTGCTTAACAAGAGCTTCCGCCACCTTTGTAGTTACATACAGAAAAAGCTATACCATGCTCTGTGAGAAGTGTTACAGTGAGTTGCCATCACAGAATGATGAGGCAGGTCAGGGCAGTTGAATAACACCCACTGGTTTGTAAACCGCCATCAAATTTGTGATTTATCCGTCATCCTTGAGGTTTTTATTTAAACTAGAAGAAACCACAAACAGAGGAGAAGATGGAGCTGGGGAAAATGAAGGGTGGAGCTGACCTGCTTTGTGCTTCGTCTGACAGGTCCAGTCTGTCAACTGGACCACCAGCAACCTTCATTTAAAACGTGAACATCATGTTACATTGAATAAGACTAGGGGGTAGCGGCTTGGATGAAAAACGCATTAAGAAAATGTATAGTAAGCCATGGAGCTGTTTTCCCATAGAAAGTGGGTTTAGGGTTGTGTTTTTGACTGGGAAACATTCCGCTACTAATGCTAATACATTTAGTGCTAATCCATGTTGCTACTTTCAAATAACTCATATTATATTTTTAGGTTGAATGCACCTCACCATACTATAAATGAAACATTGTGGTCCAACACATTTAATTCATACTCTGCACACCTTATCAAACATACTTGTTATTATTATTTTATTTAAAGCAACTGGCTTTCTTCTTATATTCCCTCCAGAAAACAGGACAAGACAGGACATCGACCACTGGAAACCTTAAATTATCTAAAATGAATACTTCCAGATGTTGTGCCGAGGAGGATCATTTTTCATCCTGAACGCAAAATACATTTTTGCCGTGCACTGAGAGCTGACAGTTATCTATTCCCCTAAGACAATGAAACTGGTATTAATTAGAGGCCTTGTACATGCACAGTATTCAATGCCCACCAAAAAAAGAAAAGAAAAAGAAAGTCTGTGTGTCTGTGTGGGGAGTAAGCGTAGACCCTATGGGTCTCAAACGTCTCATATCAACAAGAATCCTTGTGGGTTGCATACGTGACTCACTCATTGCACTGGTGACAGCACCATCTCACGCACGCACACCACAGACACACATAGAGACATATCATGGCTGTGCAGATGATACTGTGGGGATGTTCCTGCAAAAGAATAGAAGGATTTCTCTCAGAGGACGCAGAGACAACTGAGAGGAGGAGGAGGAGTGACACAGTCAGTAGGTCCTCTGCCAGCTACACCCCAGTGAAAAAATAATTTTAAAGAGACATCCTTTTTTTGGAGTGCATGGTTGTATTTGTGTGTCTGTTTATGTCTGTGAAGTGATTTATGATCAATGCAGTTGTGTATTCTGTCATATATTTGAGACTTGAAGAAATCACAAATCTGGCACCATTGTGTGTTGGCGGAAAACTGGTCTTGTGGGTATAATGTTAGGGCGTATTCATGGTGCACGACTACTGTTATTTTTATAACAAATGCCGGAAAATGGCGTTTAAAAAAAAACCTGTGGCTTCTTTGAGCTTTGTTTTTTTTTTTTTGGAAAGTATCATTTTCATGCTACATTTCATGTTTCCCACTAGAACAACAACAAAATGTAAGGAGATCTAGCTATGGTGGCAGGTAGAGGTGGAAATTATAGCTCAGCTCGGTTTAGACTTTTCATTACTGGCCCTGTGGTTGGTTCACTTTTCTTCCCCTAAAAGAAGCAGTAGCCTGAAAGATGTGCGGTAACATATAGCACAGTAAGTGAGCACATCTCTGTGCATTTTGTCTCAAAGTTAACAGTGACTCCAGTTCTGCAGTAAATTCGGTGTGGTGCTCCTGTTTCTGGTTCTCTTTCCTTTTTAGCATGTTTACTTTTTTTTTTCATGCGTTCACAGTTGAACTACGTATCCCAGTAGTTGATTGTAGCCATGTATAATTACCATTTATTGTGCTCTTGAAGATGAAAAAAAAAAAAAAACACCTCAAAAATACTTGAAATGTTTCAGTCCATGCACACATTCTGCACCTCCTCCTCCCTGTCTTCTGATGCACAGAGGAATAGATGGAGGAGCTGCTGCCAAATTGACAATATGGCACAAGCAGAGAGAGAGAGGGAGCGCAGAGCACATCCGGCTGCAGAGAGGTGGGTGTTGGGTTGGATCTGGGGCCAATCAGGGAGACAGCGAGCACACAGGCAGCAGGAGAGAGGTAAAGGTGTGTCATATCACACAGGTGTCACCATGTGGACCCGCTTCTGCAAACAGGGTGAACTTGCTTGTACCATAAATTATCCTACATGATAATGGTAATGCAATTCTTTATTTTACTACTTAACAGCAGTCGGTTCCCATTTTTCATGTAAATTAGCTTCATTGTGTGACATGAGCTATTTCCCAACGTTAAGATGAAGTTAGAATAAATAAGATTAGCTCATTATTTAACAGTCTAGAAGAAATATTGAGAGTTTACAATCAGCTCACAGGAGAAAAACGTTCAAATAACCCATCTAGGTTAGCTCTTTGTCATAGCTTGCAACTTTTATTTAAGGGATTTAGTTATCTTTTCCCAAACTCCCGATGTCGTTTAACATTCTGTATCCGCTTATATTTATCTGTTCATAGATGGTATGATAGTATGAGGTATGACAGGATTGCTGCACTGCAGTAGAAAGACATGCCTCCAGTCACGACATAGCTTCTCAGAAAAGATGGTCTTTTTGTCTGGACCGAATAAAAGCCTGGAGAGAACACAGCACAACACAACACATAGACAAAAGCGACAAAGACATTTAAGTAGGTCTGTGTTTAGAGCCATATGCCCACAAATGCAATAAGTCTCAATAAAACATGTTGGATCGTTGTTAATCTTTTATCATTCTGTCCTTGAGAATTAACCCAGATGAACACACATTTAGGTCACCATCCCCTCATGCACGTATGCACGCGCACACACACACACACATACACATTTACTCAGACACAGAATCCTTGTCTCTTGTTCATCCCTCCCAGTTTCTTCCTATTTCCCTTCCTCGCTTAATCCCACTTCCACTTTCTGACAAACTCCCATCAGCATTTTGTCATTGACTGCCTCCTCTTTTCCCAATGTCATCTTTTCCTCCACATTCCTCTGGTATCTTTGGCTTTCTAATGACTCTTCTCCCACTAGCCCTCTCCTTACTCACCAGATTTAACACAATGTGTGGCATAGGATAGTTCACTTAGAAAAGATGGTTTTCAAATTCTCTTTATTAAACCACTACAACACTCACTTACTAAAAAAAATAACAACACAAAAAACACAACAATAATTCAGAATTCAAACAAACAACACACACATAAAGGCCTCCTTTCAATTATAAATCAACAACTTGCTCTCTGTCCGGTCCCATGGAACACAAAACCTCTCGCACAGCTGCCCAGCTTTCCTCAAAAGCATCAGCCAGCTTGGACCACAGCAGCACAGGATTTCTTAGTCTGTCTCTAGTCTGAAGGAGGCAATTTTCAGCTGGATGTTAATCAGTCCTTGTCTACCTAGATAAAGTAGATGCAAAGTAGATTGTAGATAAAGTACTGCTGCCAAAGTTTTCCAGACCCAAAGAAGTCAACTGTTGCTTTCTGGATTTCATCTGTGAAGTCCCTCTGTGGTGTCAAAGCGATCAGCCTGTGACAGAGAGTTGAAGTAACCAGGTTATTGGCAACTAGAACTCTCCCCCTGCACAACAGCTGTGGGAGCAACCATGTCCACTTAGACAACTGAGCACACACTTTCTCCATAACTCTCCCAATTAATGGACTGAAAAGCTTTGGTTCCACCCCCACTTGAGGCCTCCAGGTAGAGCGGGCACAACTTGAACCCTCCACTGACATTTTCCTACATGGACAGGGTGTCCTACAAAGCCTGAATATCTCTCCTGCTGGTGACAAAAATATTTATATCTGCATAAGCAGAAAGACTCAGAGGACTCTCCATGAACCCAGGCAAAGATACCCCACTGAGCCAGTCCCTCAACCTGCACAGCAGAGGTTCAATGACCAGGCTGTACAACTGGCCTGAGACAGGACAACCCTATATTATTCCCCTCCATACTGGGATGGGCGGACTCAGCTCTGCTCCCATTTCTATCAAACACTGGGTATTTTTATACAGTAGACCTACCCAAGAAGTCAACCCCTCTCCAAAACCAAAAGCTCTAAGTACAGAAATTAATAGGAGTGATCAACTCTATCAAATGTTTTTTCCTGATCCAGTGAAACAATGTAATATTTACACACATCAATGATGTCTCTAATAAGAAAAGTATTTTTCACAATAGCTCTGGTCCAGATGTGTAATGTTCCCAAGCACTTTCATGAATCTGTGAGTCTGAATCTGAGAGAGCTCTGGACAGAATCATATAACCAGAAGAGAGTAGTGCAACTGGACTCCAGTTATTTAACAAAAACAATATTGCTCTCTGTCAGGACACAGGAAGACACACAGGAGAGCCTGTGTTGAAACACTCCATGAAAACAGTATGTAAGTCATATAATGTTCCAAAAGTGTTTGAAAAAGTCAATAGACAGTCCATAATTTCCAGGTGCTTCCCCTGAAGTCATTTGGTTGACTGCAGCAGTTAGCTCTTCCAGAGTAACATGTCGGTCAAGGTCAGATTTTTTTTCTATGCCAAGCTGTGGAAGACCTTCTAAAAGCTCCCTATACTCCATTCTGCTCCAAAGAGTTTTCCATAAAAATCCACGGCATAGTCCCGCATCTCACCAGGATCTGTGGTGATCCTGCGCTCTGGTAGCTTTCGGCACGTCATCAGTTTAATCTGTGCCAAAGACCTCTCAAGGATGAAAAAGAAGTAGTTTGGTGCATCCATGTCCTTGAGCTGCAGGAAATGAGACCAGATCAGGGCTCCCTTTCGTTTTTCCTGCAGAAGTGAGTTTAATTCTGACCTCTTCTCCACTGATTTTTTTGTTCAGACCACCATCAATGTTTTTTTTTTTTTTTTCTGTTTCAAGGTGTCTTAATTTTATTTTTTTTATTTTTTTATCTTAGTGGAAGAATTGGAGGTAAATTGTTGGCAAAAAAAAATCCCCCAAATCTGCAACTTTCACACCTTCTACCATAATTTCAAAGAAGAAAAAACTGCCTTTTTTGTTTTCTAAATTCACCGCAAATGTTGGAAGTCTCAGCAGAAAGTTTCATCTTGCGGCAGCTTATTGTGAAAATGCCAACTCGCTTTAACTCTTTCGCCTGGTAAGGTTATGATTTCTATAGTTATTAAATGGTGATCAGTGAAACCTACTGGATTGATATTGCATTGAAATAATCTGGGATTGAGTTTTAGAGATGTAAAATCTATCTAACCTCGCAGCAGACACACAATGATTGTGTTGATAGGTCAATAACATATATTTAGATGGGTGAAAGAAGCTACTCGCTCTGTTCCATTGGCTGGATCATAAATATTGACAAAATAGAATAATGAATCCTCTATACTAGTCCTTTGCATTACCAGACAACCCTTAACTCCTTCAGTGCAAGATGATATAGAAATGCATGCAGGTGCTCTAAAAAGAATAGCTACACCAGCACAGAAATTAGTTCCGTGACTGAGTCTATAAGGACCCTCCCACCATAGATCCCAGTCTGTCTCATCAGATTGTTTCTTGTAAAAATAAAACATCAATTCGCTTTTGATCATATACCTCTGAAATTAATGCTGCCTTTCCTGCTGATCTCTCCCAACGTTTATATTTAGGGACCCTACATTGAGGCTCCTCATATGTATGACGGAGAAAAGAGGCAGACGGACAGAGGAAAGAGAAGAACACCTCGTAATGTATGAACATTTACCTTCTTGGACTTCAAGTAACTTTTCTACCGCTTTTCCTGAGCACAGTTATCTGCGTTTTTAGACAGAACCACTTCTTCTCATTCAAATCCAACCTGTCTTTAAGGATATTAATAGAGCTGATGAACTTTTTTGTGTCCCTGAAATTGTCTTCCACTTTCACAGATTTTTTGAAAGTTTAATCAAAAAACAGATTGATTTCCTCCAGTGAGTAAAAATCTGTAATCCTGCTTGATGTCTCAGCAACAGATACATTGTCTGACTCATAAACATCCTCCACATCCTCACCATCACATGAAACCTGGCAGCCACTTAGAACATTTGTTTTACTAACGACCACCTCCTCACAGGGATAACCTGTCGAGGCTGGTCCTCCAGTATTATGAGATTTTTTGGCAGACTGAGAGATATTTGAATTTTCATATACCACAGCTTCATCCTGTTTTTCACACTCATACATCTTCTCGTGGTGTTAAGTGCTTCCATCAGTGAGTGATACATTGCTACATTTCACCACACCTGTGGCATCAGAAGTCACTTCCACAGCTGCAGATAAGAGAATGGAAAAACCAGCAGAAAACAGAACCTCCTCTACGGTACGGTCTGGTACCGTTTGGAGGGACTATCTGCACTCCTGGTCGGGTAGACAGAAGGGGCATACGACATCCAACACTCAAAATACCCTGAACACCTGATTATAGAAAGCAAACTGACTTGCCTGATCATTCAACGAAAAAAAAAAAAAAAAAGTGAAAAAGAACAATCCAAAACCCAATTCAAAATCCTTGTCACTCACATCTCCACCACCACCGCCATTCACACTCACGCTCACCGGAAACAGAAAATGATGAGAAGCAACTGGAAGGTGAGAAATGACAGGGAGACCCGGGCAGTGATGAATGGGGGGTAATTTGATCAAATATTTATGGCACAGTGCCTTCTGGAAAGTTTGACTGGTGATCACAGCCATTGCAATGCATGTGTGTGTGTGTTACTGTGTGAGAGTTTAATTTCATGATGTGGCTTGGAGGGGAGAAAGGCAAAAATAAATCACAAAGATACACTATTATTCCTGTGGATGAAATCAGATTATTGCAGTGCTCCCACAGCAACATGCAGGGATGTGAGGCTTTGGAAAGCACTGCTGTCCCTTCAGTAATGAGCTCATACGTCTATCATGTGAGTGCTCAAAGCTACTATCATGTTCCCTCTGTTTCCTCAGGCTGTATCTGCAAACGTGTATGTAAATGAACTCAGTCACCTGTTCATCCATCCATCACTGTGGCAGGGCTAAATTAACCTGTAGGAGCCAATTCAACAAAAAACTAATATCTGTTAAAAAATAACCTTTTCAGAACATTTTCCTGACTCCCTGCTAGTCTACATCTCCGTTCTGCTCTCTGATGAAGTCTGCAGTACTGCTTGTCTTTACATTATTAACTTCTGCCCTCTGCTGACCATACTGGAGAACTGCACTCCCTCCAGACGTGCCCATTTTACAGGATGCACACTGAATTCTCATTTTCAAGAAGTGTTTAAAAATAACCTGAACAGGGTGCCATTAGCCCCCACTGTGACATAATGATGATGATAATGCAAAAAAAAAAAAAAAAAGCTGCAGATGTTTTGTTGGTCTAATGGTTCTCTCACTCTACTGTTGGATAGTGGTTCCAGCAATGATTTCTCACAGCTATTTATTTTATTATGGGCTTTGGAGAGATCATCGCAGCCTGTCAATGTTCTCCTAATACACTTGATCATCCAAATACAAAGGCCTGGTCAAAAACTGCTAAAAACATTCTGATTTCCTGAAAAGGAATTTAAAACATTCCTTTACTTAGACCTTTGAGGCAGTACCCTTGATTTGTTGAGAAATAGATGAGAAATGCTTTACCCTTGCCTATCTTTATAGCAAATACAGTATTAGAGTAAGCAGCCAGTTAGTAAAGACAACAGACAATTGCTGGATACAGCCAGCCACAGAGCTTCACAGAGCTCAGAGTGGGCTCTGAGGCTAGGCTCATCTGTATACAATGTGTTATGGTGACAACATCTTTACTGGTTTGGACACCACTACTAGCATTTCTTTCATAGTATTATTAGGATAACAGAAATGTGTTGGCACCTCTATGAACAAATGAGCGCAGGTGGAGTTTGTTTACGTATTAGATGATTATGACTAAGTAATTTCTCTGGCAAGTTTACATACATTAGTCAACTAGGCCATAATCACATGTTGGACTGACTTTATGAACAGTGTCTAATATGTAGTGTTAGATGACATTATTGATATTATAGGTTGTAATTAGTGTGACATTAAGCTATTTAGCTGAAGGAACACTGGTGGTTAGTGTTTTGAATGAATACACTTATTTATTAGTGCCAAACAAATGCATTGGAAACATTCATTCAAAGGAAATGTTGCACTGCGGGCATTTAACCAGCAACAGGATATACAAAAATAACAAAGCAAGCTTTAATTTGCAGCAGGGTATGTGGAGGCAGCAGAAACTCTCCAAGTTAAATTAGCTGGCTTTGTCTCTCCCAGTCTCAGCCCCCTTCTTTCTCTGTATGTGGTGTATGTTAGCACAACCCATCCTCCCCATCCTAGTGCTGGCTGGCTCTTGGTGAAATCTACTAAGAATGTGCTGATTGAGAGGCTCCTGGCCATGAAGTCAGAGGAGGTGTCAGATAATAAAGTGAAAAGCATTCCTTCTCTTTTCAGTAATGAGTCATTAGAATTAGTTCATTAAAAGTTTACTTTCATAGATTTGCTCACCAAAACTTTATGACAGGGATGATGATGATGTGTGTGTGTGTGAGTGTTATAGTGTCTCCATGCTCACAGCTCCCATGTCCACTTTCTTTCTACCTCTTTGGCCTCCATTGACTGTTTTTACTGGAAGATGTGTGTATATACACAGACATGCAAACACACAGAATGTTTTCTTCTTCTCTTACGAAACCACTTTGTACAATGCATGTTGTGAATATAACAGCACCAGTTTTGGGCTTGGGCCGTCCACTATGGAGTCTGCACAGTTTCCTTGTGCTGGCAGTCCTTTCCGAAAAAGATCCACAAGGCCTCACACCTGCCATTAAATTTTTATCATGTGTGCATTATTATATGATATTACAGTTATTAGCCCCACCAACGTATCGTGACATTCCTTTTTGCAAGACATTAGAGGATGCAGAGGGTGTTAGAGCAGCAGGGACCCAAATTCATAAAGAGGAATAAGTAATTCTATGACTAGATTATTATTACCTTAATATAATTATCATGTACTGTTTTATTTGCCCTCTCTTGTTGCTCATAACCCTAACCCTTAGAAATAAGCATGTATTTGCCTTGTGTATCTGTAAACAGTTCACATAATGAAAAAGCACAACTGCACCATAACTATATACAAGGTAGGTCTACTGATGATGTTACTGATGATGAAGATGATCTGGAGAACTATTTAGTTAGAAGCGTCATAGTGTTTCCTAATCATAGACTTTACGGGCAGAGGTAACACAGCAGCAGCAGCAGCAGCTAAAGTTTGACTTTGACTCTAGTTCTGCTTTTTTGATACACCAGTGCAGATGTGGAAGCACATATGAAATTCAATAAGTCCAGAAGTTGTGTTACGCAAGTGTGTTTGACCATAAATGTGTCTTCAACTCCCACACACAGTATTGTTCCCATAAATTAGATAGAGTAGAAAAAAAAATGTGTTTGGCACAGGGTTCAAGCAGCTACCCAGTGGTCAGAGGTCCAGTCAGAGACTGTTTCTCCTCACATCCAGACAACAAAAACAAAACTGCAGACATTTTCTTCCTCAGCTGGAGAGCATATTTCATCAGTGTTGTCAAAGTCCTATTGAAGACATTACACTGAAAATTAAAGAAATTTTACAATAGTATTTTTGGCCCAGGAATAGGTGGGTTAGTAAATGAAGTAAAACAATCCAATTTGATATTCACCATTGTACTGTATAAATTGTTTTGAAATGGTAAAACCTAGTAAGCCACTGCACGGTCATTGACTTCTCTGTCAAGTGATACTTTGGAGATGCAACGTTTTCAACCACAACTTCTCTTTGTTACACAGAAGAGCCAATGCTCCTGTGGCACACAAACACACACAAAGATGTGGCACATGTTCCAATACCCACATTGACCTCAGGCCTGGATGGTCTGGGCCCCCAGAAATGTCTCTAAGAATGCGTTTAGGGAAACCGTCGTTTATTTAGGTTTATTACTGTCGTTAGTTTTAACGAATTTGCGAAAAGTTCGTTTGAATGCAGAATGTATAAAGTCAATCTAAAAAAAAAAACCAAACCCTCAAATGTTAATGCCATATCTAAGGTTGACTATAGATTTTATTTTGGATACGCCTGGAATTTTTGACCAGAGGTGTTCATGTAACGTAAACATGACTGTGCATGGCTGCTTAGTGGCAATTAAAAATTGAATTCGTAAACACGTAAATGAAATATTTTGTGTCATAGTCGCGTCGCACAGCGCGAGATCTCGTGGCTTCCAGCGGAGCTTCTCCTGCCGCACCACCAACTTGTCACCAAAGATGGCGATTTGCTGAGTGCTCATGGATACACACATTTATCGGCTAGTTGCTATCTTACCTGGAACGCCAACTCCCAAAAGAAATTAATTGCTTCGCGACCAACTATCTCTCCATTTGAAGCACATCTGACGCAACGTCAGCCACCGCTACGATGCAGATCACGCTTAAAACACTGCAGCAGCAGACTATTCAGATTGAAATAGACCCCGAACAAACGGTGAGTGGCTGTTAGCTAACTTTAGCTAGCAGTACTAGCTGCGGACCAAGGTTTTAACTTACGGATACACCCTACAGCTTTGTTTGCTTTCTCGAACGAGAGAACAGTTTATGTGGCGTCTACTGAATGGTTTCAAGTAATTTAACGCATAATAAAAGACCCAACCGCATCAAACTGGGCGGTAAACATACCGACAACACACTAACTAGCAAACGTTAGCCTGATAGCTAGCTGAACAGGTTGTTAATAAAGTCATCGCGACGAGGCTGCGAACGAATTTCTCGCCTTTCCTTGTTTGTTTCGAGATTACTTTGCTCTTGTTGCTCCTCGGCGATATCTCATGTGATCTCCCGTGTGATGCTGTAACTTCTATGCTCAACTCAAGGTGCCTAGTCAGCTATGGTTGCTATTGCTAATACCACCGATTAGCCTTGTTGGTAACGTACTAAAAAGCTGGCTAAGTTGGTTAGCATGCTCGCATCTTTGTCATGCAGGTGATGAGGCCAACATGACCTGAACATCAGATTGTGTTGCTAAAGATACCATCGGCTACACATGTCATTTTACACTTGAATTAATAATAAGCACCGTCATGCTGTGTGAGAAGTGATCGAAACCACTGTGTATGCAGTCAGCAAACTTCAAGTCTGCCAATGAGTGAACTTATGAATGGCTCATGCAGATGATTTTTTTTTTAAATATAATATATTATTCATAGAATATTGAGAACTGAAGTTAGAGATCAAAGGGATGAATTAAAAACTTCCATCTTGCTGAGAACAGGGATATTTGAATAAAGCATCAAAAGACCTTTATGATGTGATTGCATGTCAGTGATTCTGAACTATCATTCCTGTCTTTGTCACTAGGTGAAGGCTTTGAAAGAGAAGATAGAAGCAGAAAGAGGCAAAGACAACTTTCCCGTATCTGGGCAGAAGCTGATATATGCTGGGAAAATCTTGCAAGATGACACACCTATTAAGGAGTACAAAATTGATGAGAAGAATTTTGTTGTAGTGATGGTCTCCAAGGTGAGATTTTTTTTTTTTATATAATGGCTTTTATGGAGTTGTCTTTTAACTGTAATTTCTGAGATGAGCTGTTTTTAGTACTTGGAGGTTATGTCCTATAGTTTTTCTCTGTCTGATTTGAAAAGTTAGCTGTTCCACTGTTCTAACCTAACAGCACTTTCTTTTGAACTGGCTAAAGGCTAAGCCCGCAGCTGCCGCCTCTCCCCCATTCTCAGAAGCACCCAAACCCCCTGTACAGGACTCTGGCTCTACATCTACAGCTGTCCCAGCAACAACCCCAGCCCCGGCCCCAGCCCCAGCCCCAGTTCCAGCCCCGACAGCTGTCCCCGTTCCCCCAGAGGAGGTCAAAGAAGAGCCGAGTGCTGCAGCCACAGAACCACAACAACCAGCCAGGTAGATGGGACAATTTCTAATGTTTAAAGCTGCTATGCTAACCTGATCTTTTGACTAGTTGAGAGTTTAAAAAAAGAGATAACCTAAAGCTCTTCCAATAATTCCTTTTAGAAATTGTTGAAGTGAACATGAATTACATTTGCATATATGACAGTTTTGAGGCTGATTAAGTTCACATGGTAATTAAAATTTTCATCTTTGGCTGCTTGAAATCCACGTTTTTTTTTAATTTGATTCAAATAATTTTATTCATCCCAAAGAGGCATTTATATTAGTGTCACTGTTAAATGTCTCGTTACTGTACCCAGTTGGACCCCAAATAGTTGAGAGCAGAATTACTGCTACTCATTTATTGATTTCTGCCTTTACTGCAAATCCAAAGTAGAGTGATCTGATAGTGATTTTTGCAATCACATTTTGATAATTGAATTATATAAATTCTTTCCCAACTTATTTAACATCATTCATATCTTTAAGACTCAAGACTCAAGTGAGCGTGAGCATAAGTGGTTTGGAATCGATTATATAATTCTTTGATCTCTAAGAACACTTACCTTTTGACCCCAAGGTTCTCTTTGCCTGTATATAAATTATACATATTATATATTATACATTTACACATGGTGCAGTATAAAAATATATATTTGATTTTGATTAAAAAAAAATCGTGCTTCATGAATATTATTTTATTACTGTGTTCCTCATCATGGAGTCACAGAAAGGTTGTGTGCCTTATTTTCCTCTTTACCTTTTTATGTTTTGTAGCTCTAGTGGCGGGAGCCAGGGCTTGGATGCTTCCTCAGCACTGGGTATGTAATGGATGGGTCTATGCCAGACTTACATCATACACAAGTAACTGGAGCCTGTGCACCTCTAAGAGTCTCAGGGAACTAGTTTGGGCATTTCTTCACTGTTGTTAAATGTGAATGGGTAGATTTTAAGAAAATTGAATTCAGACAGTTCAGTTAATATCACAGTGGCACTTTTGTTGTATAAATCCCAGGTTATAGTTGCTGCGGCAGAAACTGTTACAGCTGTGAGTTGGGGACTTTACAGGCTGCAGTGTAATTCACACCATTTCTATATTTAGGTTATGACAAAAGTAATCTGTCCCTTATTGTGTTGCCACAGACAGTAATAGGGATTCCCATTAGGTCCAGTCACAGATTGTGTAGATAGTCTGAAAGCATAAAAAAGGGTGTTATTTAGCTATGTACGCCTATATTGTAGTATGTTGTTTATGTGCCATCCAAAGTTAATTGTTGGTGCAATATTTTTTATCTGTCATTGGGCTGTCTATTAAAACTATTGTGTAGTTTTACTGTAAAATAAATCCTGAAACAACGTAAAATAAAGATTTCTAGGAGTGTAATATAATGAGGTAACAGCCCAGAGTAAGTGTTTTAAAATTATAATTATTGTAATTCAACCCAAAAGGTGAATTTAATATTAAATTCCTCTATTAGGTTTGGAATGTTTTTAGCAAATTGGATTTTACTTTTGAAAAGATTTTGTACTTTTGGGATGAAAAGTTTAAAGTTATAGTTTGTAACGTGACCATCTGTGTTTGTGTGGTTTTTCAGTGACCGGGGCGGAGTATGAGGCGATGCTGACAGAGATCATGTCCATGGGATACGAAAGGGAGAGAGTGGTGGCTGCGCTTAGGGCCAGTTTCAACAACCCCCACAGAGCTGTAGAATACCTTCTGACTGTACGTCACCCCACACACAGAAATTATTTTTACCAAACGCAGCGCCATCCTCTCAGCAATTCTGTCTGAAATGTGCACACAGGTCTGCCTGCTAGATGAGTAAAGGATTAATTTATGGTATTATTGTTTTTACATGAGCAGGAGTTAATGTCAGAACTCCTCAGTCCACAACCAGGCACAGTCGCTCCTCTTTATGCTCTTCAACATGCTCTTCAAAATTTAAAGATGGCAATAAAGCTGTAGCAAAGCCAGATATTACTGTAACCACTGATTATTGTGATTATTGGGCTTACAAAGAGTTAAGTATCATCTATAAATAAGTGATTATTGACCCTAGTTATTATTATTATTATTATTATTATGAATAATAATAATAATGAATTACTATTATGAATAATAATAATAATAATAATAATAATAATAATAATAATAATAATAATAATAATAATAAATATAGTTCAATTTCACTCTCCAGCAACTTCCTCAAAGTTTGTCATTGAGTACAAATTATGTCTGTACCGAATGACCATCATATAACCAACGAAAAAGTCCTCCAGAGGAATGTGAAACCAATACAGAAATGTATAAGTGTGTGTGTGGTTACAACTGTTGCACACAGTGGAGAGGTCACATCTTTGAGTAGACTGCTAAACTAAAAAACATGATGACCGTGGCATTAATTAGTATTAGCCACTGGCTTTTTCCATATATTGTAGTGTTATTAATCAGTGGTGACGCATGTCGCACACAGTTCTCATATGAGCACACTGGCAAAAGAAGGGAAAAGAATGTTGAGAGAGGAAAATGGTGTGGACCAAACAGTACAAACACTTAATAAACATTACAAAGTACAGCAATGTGGTTGTGTAGTTTAATCAACAGTGGTTAAAGTGTAAGACTAAGCATTGTAACCCCCAAGAATGCTAGTTTAGTGTCAAGTAAAATTGGCACTGTATGTGTGTGTGTGTGGTGTTTTATATTTTGAAGATACTGAAGGACTTATGAGGAAATTTTCCTTAACTTTTGACAGTAGCTTCCTTTATTAAATCAAATAAAACATGGAAGTTGTAAATAAATGTTTTGAAGTCTATTCTAAGTTTTCTTATTCAGTTGGAGCCATCAAAACATCAGTTATTAGTTTCTGTGCCCCAACGCATGTGTGCGTGACTGATAATTGTACTTCTCTCTCTCCAGGGTATCCCCAGTAGCCCAGTTCAGGAGAGTAATCCACCAGCGCAGGTGCCTGCGTCTGGTCCCACAGAAGCCCCGTCTCTAGCAGAGGGTGAGGTGTACAGCCCAACTGAATCCAGAAATACCTGCAGTCAAGCTTTATGTGTCTCTGTCCACTGTGTAGAAAGTAAATAAAAGTGTCAGGGGTGTGTTAACAATGGTGGGTCTAAAAATTACTCCAGCTAGTACCCATGAGCACCAGACGGTAACATAAACTATCTCGGACAGTTTCAGGACACGTAAATTCACATCAGGCTACAGCTGGTACCAGACTTTGCACTTTTTCAGATAAATACAATAAATAAGTGTCACTGCCTCACTGGTGGGGGGAGTGATTCATGATATGACTCATTGGGCACTGAATGTTTCTCTACCATGGGCATGAATAAATAGTTGTTAGAGCCATCAGATGTTGCCAGCCCTGCACCCATGTTGAAATTCCATCACTCTGTTACACATGTCTCCAAAAGAGCATCTTGATTAATGAGCTGCAGTGATCATGTGATGTGTTTTTCAGTCAGTTGGGGGGAAAAAAAAAAAGGACCAATGGGACCAAATATTTGATGGTCTTGGTTTGAATATAATAATTTTCTATTTTTACTGGAATATTTACCTTTTCTCTGTAAGTTACCAAGTAATTTGTTGATTAAAAGAGAATATAATTGGCTAATCCTTTCTGGTCCTCACTTCTGAAATGGAGAACTTATATGAATTATTTCATTGTCTACAAGTACTGGCAGTCTGAGCAATGCCTAGCTAAACTTAGCATAGTCCAGTGCAACAGTACTCGTGATGGCTACAATATTCAGACTTTAGTGATTGTGTTTCTGCCGTTTCTGTTAAATCTGCTGAGAATACATTTGTCTTAATTTTGTGTTACATCTACTTAGCCTGCCGGCCAGTGGAGTGTCCAGGAACTGCATGGTTTTGCTTGGAGATATGAGTATGTGTGAACCAGGCAGCCTTGCTAAGAATGTGCTTACACAAAACACGGGTTTTGTATATGTTGGCAACAGTGAACATTGTGTCCTTTTAGACAGAGTATAAATGCTGTATAGCCCACACCATAGTTCTTATGATTAGTGTTAAATGGTAGAAGAGTTTCTGTGAATGATGAACCCAAAACATTTCGCTGTCTTGCTCAAAGTGATTAACTCTGTGTCACCAGGAGAAAACCCACTTGCATTCCTGCGGACCCAACCCCAGTTTCTGCACATGAGACAGGCCATCCAGCAGAATCCTGCTCTGCTACCAGCTCTTCTCCAGCAACTAGGCAGGGAGAACCCTCAGCTTCTACAGGTGACACACTCACAGACTCACAACCCTGAGATATTTCAAGTCAGGCCCATGAGAGATACCCTCACAATTCTTCAGATTGAAGTGGACCATGTTGTGCCACCGCTTTGAAAATACTTTGTTAATCTGTGCCTCTGTTAGACTAATAGTCTAAGACATAAGGTTATTTAACTCTTGAAATGATAAGAGCTCCTTCTAAGTAAGAGCTGTCACACCTACAGTTCTGGCTGCATATACATACAAAGAGATCCTTGTGGTCAAGATGGTGTTGCCTTATATATATGAAGTACTGGGAAGAAATGCTGTTCAACTTGTCTGAGAAAAAATGTTGCCAGGTTGGTGGTGGACTCCAGACGCTCTCAGAACTGTTTGGGGAGGTTGAAGTTTTTGTCACCGGCAATGGTCCTGGTTTTCCCGCCAGGTGGCTCTAGTCCCAACCTTATTCATGTACCTTTGAAACTTGGGGTTTGTTGAACCATCAAAAACACACAGTTTTAAAGACATGTATGGGTCAATGACCTATACATTTTAAATCTAAAATAATATTTCTCACTCCAGTGGCCATGACATCTGGTGCTGGTGCTGTAAACATCCAGCTTACGGTGGATGAATAGGAGCATGTTTGTCCTGCTTTAGGAACATACTCGAGATCACTGATCAAAACCTTTCAAGAAGATCCTCAATAAATGAACTGATGGACACGATGGCTGGGATGAACGAAGGTCCAGGCCTTAATGGCGAATATAGAAAAAGAGTCAGTCCAGCTGGGGGTTTGGCCTGTTTGCAGCCAAATGGCATTTTGTCTTCTTATATTTCCGCAGTCACTCTGTCAATAGCTGATTGAAGTCTCCTTTCTTTGGGAGAGCTCTTGCTTGTAGAGTGTCGTCAGACAATTGGTGTGCAGTCATATCTGCAGCCTCTCCAATGCTATTAAAACCTCCGTCTCAGTCCATTAACGTTCAAGTCAGTAGGAAGATGATTAAATATTATATATTAGGGCATTTCCTTATTTCAATAAATGGCTGTTATTGCTAGAGTTTTTGTATCATGCCTCAGTTCACCTTGACACTCTTCCTCATTTGTCTTTCTTCCTCAGCAAATCAGTCAGCATCAGGAGCTGTTTATCCAGATGTTGAACGAGCCAGTGGGAGAGGGGGGAGATGTGCCAGAGGTTGGAGAGATGGGTGCAGCAGGGGAGGAGGGTGCACCTGTCAACTATATCCAGGTTACACCTCAGGAGAAGGAAGCCATTGAAAGGGTGAGTGATAAATTAAGACTAAATATAATTGCACATTATTAAATTTCAAATGAAGACTTGCAGATCATTAAATCCCTCTATCCTGCCCTCCCCCGCTGCTCCCCATCTGTCACTGCACAGTTAAAAGCATTGGGTTTCCCTGAGGCTCTGGTGATCCAGGCCTACTTCGCCTGTGAGAAGAATGAGAACCTGGCAGCCAACTTTCTCCTCAACCAGGGATTGGATGATGACTGAACACAGATCACTGCCTTCCTGCTCCTCCCTCCTACCCCTCCCCTCTTCGGCTCAGCATAAAGACTGCATCCCCACCCCAGCCCTGAATTTTACTGTACAGCTACCAACCTCAGCTCTACCCAACAGGAGGGAGAGGGGAGAGCCAGCAGGGGGTGAGGGTGGGGATGGGGACGGGGTGGGCAGTGGGATGGGAAGGGGAAAACGGGGTGGCTTAGGTTTATGGTGGGGTTACATGCTTAAAGTACACAAAGTGGAGGCAGGAAGGTCAGACTTGGATTATCAAAGGTCATGGGTGAAAAAGTGGAAGAATTATAAAATCCACGTGAATTCCAATGGAATGTGTGGGGTTTGTCTAGGGGAGATCTATAATTTGATTTTAGACGTGCTTTGTGAACATTAGGGAGGGGGTGGGGGGTGCAACAGGGCCGAAGGGTTTGCAACATGAGTGTGTCCGTCTGTCTGTCCGTCCGTCCGTCTGCCTGCCTGCCTGTCTGTCTGTCTGTCTGTCTGTCTGTCTGCCTGCGTGCGTGTGTGTGTCTGTGTGTCTGTCTGTGTGTGTGTGCGTGCACGCGTGCGAGAGAGAGAGGGGGTACATGTCTGTGTGCCTGTACTGGTGGATGCGACATAGTTAAGCAGAAAAATAATCAAATTGCAAGTTTGTTAATGCTGTAGCTGGATTGTATGGAAGCAAATTCTCCTCACTGCATTTCCACAACATTATCAGTGTGTGTAACTGCTTGTGTGTACCTCTAAGCCTACGTCCAAGAGTGAAACTGACAGAGACGCACTGGACCTTTCTGCTCTCTGTATGTGTCTGACATGATGTTGCCGGGGGGGGGGGGGGGGGGGGACTAAACTGACAAATAAGTAACTGGTTTTTCTGTTGACTTTGTACAACCTCTCATCTCTTCTGACATGGTGGCTGCTCAAACCACAGCCAATCAGCCCCTGCAAATGCCTTTGGCCCGTGCCTGCCTTTTAGGTTACTCAAATGTGGAACTATTCTGTTTTTGCTCATTAGTTGTGGTGTAATTAAGACTGGCCAGAAAAAAAATCCAACATCAGAGTTTCAAGATTCTGATCTTCATTTTTAAAATCTTCCGTAATGATTTTTAAAAAAAACAGTGGAGAAACCTCAGCAGAAACTGGCCTTTAAAGTTAAACATTTCAATTTTAACTTATGATAGATGAAAAGACTGCAGCTAAAATGCTTTGAAATTTAAGGAGGCGGGTTTTTTTTGTGCGCTCTCCTTATTATACGGAAAACATTGTCTTCCGCTTGTTTATCAAAAGGGGCCCTTTAATTCTCAGCAGCCCACACCGTTAACTGTGAGGCTGTCTGTGGGAGACATGTTACTTTACCCGCTAAACTACACAACCAAAATGATGCAAATCTTTGTGTACTGCTTGATGAGGAGTAAAGCATCTGCATGTGGTTTTAAAGAGTGTCACTTGTTTCATCTGGACCATGCGATGACTTCCTCTCTCTTCTTTTAGTCCACTCTTAGCTGGCCCTTGGATATTTCTACCTTCACATACGGGGCTCCCATGTCTAGAACTGACTCTTTCCTGTCGTGCTTTGTTGCTTTCAAACAGCTTAAGTCAAACAAATGGGAACCAAATCTATCTACAATTTCATTTGGGATAAATAAATACATCAGCCACAACATTACAAATCAGTTCCTGGTTTAATTGTTGTTGCTCTGGTCTATACTGTCGTCATCATCTCTCTAACTTTGAAGTAAATCACAGTGGCAAATTTAAACCATTTGATTGAATCTGAGTTCTATCAAAACTTAGATCAAACTATAAATAAATGAAAATGACAGAAATAACCTCCATGTGATCGTCTACATTTTCTGGCATCAAGTGCACTTCCAGAAGTCAAAGTGGCCAGGGAAGTTAAACTTGTGTGAAGGTTTTATTTGAAGCAGGCCCGTTTATCTTGTGAGCCAAACAGTTCAGATCCAATAACTGCTAGGCCAGAAATTCTGTGCCAAGTGGCTGAAAAATTCAAATCTGTCAAATAACAAAAAGATGATGCACACAACAGCAAAATACACAAAAAATGGCCATAAAGAAAACTTCTACTAAGAAACACAATGATCACAAGAGAAAACATTTAACTCATTTATCTAATGTTCTGCCTCCAGCCCTGACACTGGTGTATCTTCAGCTTTAACAGGGGCAACTCATGCCAGCCAAATTACACATGATTGAGGTGAAATGAAGCATATTGAGGTTCAAACACACAGCTAATGTGAAAATGCTTGTGAGGAGCAGGTTTAAGCCATCACACTACGTGCAGATGGGCTGATGTACACTACAGGTTACTGTATTATGACGCTTATTAAGGAAACTGCTGGCCTGGTGTTTGTGTGTGAGATGGCAGTGTGTGGAAACTGGCTACAAAAGGTTTCAGCTTATTGTGGGTGCAGAACAAACAACTGTAACAAACGCACTGTCCCCAGGATGATTCTGTGTGTGTGAAAGCAGTTTTCACTGACAACTGTACGACAGCATGGACATGATCTTAAACTATGCTGTGCTACATTAAATATCAGCAGTCCTTCGGGCCTTTGACTCTTTTTGTCTCTTTAGCAACAACATCTCAGTCTGTTCACAGCAGCTTTTCTAGGACTCACCTGGTCAGTATGAGCTCTTTAACGGTTCAGTCTCAGTACGTCTGTTAAGATAAACTGCATTCAAAGTCAGTGACCATCAAATATAATTTCCAGTTTACCAACATATGTCTTTGATTATTAGGCTGCAGATCCATTGAAAGGCTTAATAAAATGAATGTGAGCACACAAACGGTGAAATGTATCATTTATCAGTTTACCATCTGACTTTCCAACTATGAACACGTCTGTTTAGCCATTAAATCTTAACATTTTTGGTAAACTGTGTTTAAATGAATCTTGACTACCATCTTACATGAACCCCCAAAACAAACAAATGTTGACAGGAATTAATATACAAAAAGAATATTTTTAAGGTTTAAATTTAAAAAATGTCATTATACCTATCCATAGCTGTTCTTGTGGTTGTTTACCCCTATTTGCTAAACAAGTTAACAAGTTTAAGGTCCTTTTGTAAGGTAAGTGTTAACGGATGTTTGGCTGTAGTGAGATGAGCACCGAACTTCATTCCTTTACATGCCAAGAGCTGTCGCCTGTGATAGACAGTAAGCCTGCTGCAGTTAGTAGGCTAACCAGCTACCAATGACCCATCGCATCACTTCCTCACTGCACTTCTACTCAGCAGCAGAGAAAACTATTGGCCCCTTCACTGACTATTTGGCTGCTGAATGGCTAAATGCTCATTTGCTTGTTGCTGAATCAGTGTACCTTCAGTCTAGTCAGCACCAAAAACCCAAACACTCACCTGAAAGAGGGTAAACAAAAACCATCAGAGCTGAGGATAACTAATGGTAATTTGACTCATTCTTAGGAGAAAATATTACATTTATTCACTCAAGTACTGAAATACAATTGGACAGTGGAGTTACTTGAGTGTTTACATTTTATTCTTTTATGTCACCATCAAAGAGAAATGTTGTCATGCTTACCTTTTTGAATACTTCTGAGCCCTCGCATTTGTTGTGACTCCTTGAAGGATCTCCTCCCACAGTGTGGAGAGGTGAAAGTATCGAGTCAAATAATGATATATGTAATAATGTGATGATGCCTTCAATGGCACAGTAATAACCACAGCTGACAGGCAGGTTACAGTCAAGAACATCCTTTTATTCAATCAAGTAAAGGTGTTGCTCTTTTCAAACTGTTTTTTATTATTATTATGGAAAAGAAACTGTAATTAACACATGCATTTCACCATGGGCTCTGGGAAGTGTGTCTGAGGGTTGGGTGCTGCTCTAAGGGGAGGATGAGGAGGAGGGGGGAGCACTCGTGGTGGGAGGGGTTATAGGACAGAGATGAGGGGATTGGCCGGCCAGTGGCCTCAGTCTACACTTTGCTAAACACGGCCCAGCGTCCTACAAAACGTGTTAAAAACCAAGGAAAATTTAAAAAAGAAAATGGCGGACGGTCCTGCCACAGGGTCCGACTGGGCTCTTTGAACAGTGCAGGGCAGGTACTACTGACCCCCTTCCTCCACAAACCACACACACTCACACACTCACAGACACACACTCACACACACCCTGCTCCATGCAGCCTGTTCCTCTCCAATATGGCTTCTCATCTGTGGCGCTTTAACTTGTCAAGGCTAGATTGATAATACTGCTGCTGGTTTCATTTGCTTGATAAAGAAAAATTCAAAGTTGCATATATTTAATGATTTATATTTGTTTTGTGTTTTTTTTTTTTTTCAGGACAAAGAAATAAAAAATAAAATAAAGTGAAATCCACGATCACTCGAGTTTGCTGGTGGAAATTCAAGGTGCTTTAACTTTAAGTCACCAAAGTCTAGTCGCTTTCCAGCTTTTGGAACCATATCACTTTGGTCAGTGGTGGTGAATCAATAGAGCGTTTCTAAACAAAACGTAACATTTCTAGTGATTGTGCTAAATCTGAGCCTCTCAGTCCCTGTGCTGTGGAACCAGTCCGTTTAATAAGGTGCTTTGAGTTATTTTTCAGTTTCCTTTTTTCCCGCTTTTTTCTTTTTTTTTTTTTTAAATAGCTGGTCTCATTCAACCACAAAAAGGTGCATAACTGAAGGTCTCGATGCAGCGTTTTAAAGCTGCCTAAGATATGCAGTAACAATGATAAAAAGTAATCAAAAAGCAAATCCAAATTCAATTATAACAAAAAAATAAATAGATAGAAACAAGGATTACAAACAAACTTGCCTATACTAGCAGTCCTACTGGTCATCTCCCTCACAAAGTCCAAAACCAAAAAGGTCCCATGAGCCCTTTCACCCCTCCACCTGGGGTCATGTGTCTGTCTGCCCTTTAAGCAGCCCCTGTCCTCAGCACAGCCCAGAGCCCCGTGGTGTAACTTGTTCACTTACATTAGCTGTTGAATGGAGAAGCTGAAGAAGATGGGTATGGTAATACAATGTGAAGCGTACAGACAAGAATAACATGTGAGCTAACTGCATTCTGCTCAGACAAAAAAATCTTTGCGTATTCTTTTTTTTTTTTTTTTTTGGACTTTTTTTTTTTTTTACCCCGCCGTTCAGAGAAAGGGAGAAAGGAGAAAAGGAGGGAGGGGAGGAAGGAGAAGGTTACGCAGCTACAGACTACTCCAGTGTCCAAGATAGACAGAAGACAAGATACAGAGGAAGAGAAGCAAGACAGAAAATATCTTTTTTTTTTTTTTTTGTCTTTTTTCAGCTTTTCTTAATTATTCAACAATAAAAAGAGGAACTAAATCACACCAATTTTCCTTTAGTACTATGTATACTGCTTTAAAAAGCTCGAAGAAGAGGAAGAGAAAGATATAGAAGTATGAAGGAGGGGACTTTTTTTCTTTTGAGATGGGCACTCAGGATTACAAGATGGAATCTGTGAACAAAAGGCACTTTTTAGGGACAACCTTTAAGATGCTCTGAGTCTATAACACTACATCACCAAACAAATATTTATAATCATTTACAGTGGGAAATGGGGATTTGGAGCAGGGGGGATGGTTTTGGGGGGGGGGGGGGGGGGGGGTTGGAGAAAGGGGGGGTGGGGCTCACATCCTCACTGAACTGATGACAGCATCCCTCTGAGGTCGCTAATTCCCTCTTGCTCAACCAACCAGACATTGACACCAAATAATGTTAACAAGAAAACAAATCTCTCCAGACATCATCACTCAAGATTTTTGTTGTTTTGTTTTTCTTAGAAAGGGGAATCCATACATGTGCATCTCCCAGATTGGGGAAGATCTTGTCTTTGTCCCACATTAGGTTCAATTGTGTCGGAAACAAGATGATACAGTCTGGAAAATGTTGGGTTTTTTTTTTCCACACGACTGTTCCTCTGCTGTGGTGTAAAGGTTGGGGGGGAAAAATGCCTTTTGTCACAACAACCTTTTCGTACAATGAACCCCTCCCCCCTCGGTAAATACAAAAAGAGAAATAGAATAATGCATGTTTTCCTAAAATTTGCTTTTATGATAACACTTAATTTTTCGTTTATTATTATTTATGTATAATAGAGATTGAATGTACTTTATTCTTTACGAAAGCACCAGTTTTCATAATGATATATATTTTATGAGTTGCAAAATTGTTCCTTCAGCCCTCCCACATTTTGAAAACAAACCATTAGAAATGAAAATTTTTCTTAAAAAAAGCGATAAAAGAAAAAAACAAAACAAACAAAAGGAAAATTAAAAACAGTTTCCTCAAACTTACTTACAAAGACTGGGATTTTTTTTCTTGCTGCCCTCATATTTAGAGTCCTAGAGCACGTGGACTTGAAAAACAAAGGAAAAAAGAAAACAACAAAAAAAGTAGAGGGTTTTCCCTCTTTTCTCGTGACACCCTCAAACATTTTGCTAACAAACAAACACAATTCCTCTACCAAGGCATTGCACATGGCTCAATCAACATACATCATTTAGTTTCAAGAACAATACTTCCCATCAAAACAAGAAAGAAAACAACAAAACCTAATCTGTTCTTTTTTTCTTTTAAATCCTCAACTACATTTTCATCACTGTCTATGTATCTATTGTGTTTGCCATGGATTTCTTTTTCTGTCATTTAATGTGAGTGTGGGCAAGAGACTGGTACTTTAGCTCAAATCAGCAGTTTTTGAGATGCATCCTATGACTGTGCGATGTACGCCATGCTTCAAAAAATAACTAGACTGCCACAGAGCTTATCTTGCAAATAAAAAAAATGTATATATCTATAAATATATATGTGTATTATATATAAAGATGCTTGCAATTATCTAGTGAGCTGTCACTGTTTTTTTTCTCCTCTCCTGACATAAATTTTTCACCCTTCACTATAGCTTATATGTGAGAAAAAGAACCTGAATTCATGTTTGACAAATTGCATAATGGGAATACAGAGGCACTTCCATAGATTAGAAAAGAAATCACCTTAGCCATCATTAACGTCTTACTCAGCGGAGCTAGTTCTCTCTACGAAGCTGATGAGATGGTTGCCAGTCGTTGGCCAACTATGTTGTGTTTCCCTGCAGTGAAGAACATGGCCAGGCAGTCCAGTTATTTTGTGAGGTTGGATGGATGATTTGAATTCCACTTTTAACAGGAAATAACTGAATCAGTCTGAATGTGTGTGGGCTAATGAGAGAAAATGATTAAAAGCATAAAGGCCTCCTCAGATTGTCTATATTTAAGACTTCCCTTTGAATTCAGTTGGGCACTGGGGACGTGAGTGGACTTTAAAGTCTGTGTGTTCAAGAAGTGGGGATCTGTGCTCTACAGGTGTATTTCCATCCCAGTAACACATCCACTGATTTGGACTAAGTGGTGGTCAGTCTACTGGATTTCTTGGGAAAAAAGAAAGTCATAAGGTTGGCTGGTATGATTGTTTTAGAGCAGTTTTGATCATCAGGGGCTCATTGATTCACAATCGCTATGGGGGGAGTGCTGGTGTATGTGTGTGTTGTGTTGGGGGGGATTACCATAGCAACCCATATCCTTTTACCTAACCCTGTGCACCTAAAAAATTGGGCACATGTGTGATCATCCTACTGAAAACCCTCTCTGAAACAGCCAGATATGTCACATATTCATTTTGCTCCACAGTGTGGCTCCCTGTGCTCTTGGAGCAGCGGCCCGTCTGGGAGTGTAAACAACAGGGTAAACTTTAGGGAGACAGAAAGAAGAGCTACTCTCTCTTTTAATCTGGGTCCCGTCTTCAGCAACCTTCCCTCTTCGATTCTGGGTTTCTATCACTCTCATTTGACCATCAGCAGTCAGCAGCTGTGCCTGGGTTAAAATGGTAGATGCAGCTGACTTTCAGCTTTTCCTTGACCTGTATGGTTCAGCAGGTAGGTTTCCCAGAAAAATAGGCTTCCTGTGATTGTCAAAACTCTCACTGTGTGGTCCTGCAGCACAGTATGCAGCAAATGGGTTCATCTGGCACGGAGAACAAATGTACCGCGATAAAGAAAGTTTGGCAAAGTGGAACACACACACATTCATTTGCTTTTTGAGAGTTAGATGTGAAGATACAACTCTGGTGCCTGAACGGTAAATATGAGGCTACCACCATTTGTAGCTTAGCTCAGCATTATCAGTGGAAACGGAAAAGGGAACAGCTTCCTTCCCGCTGATGGGAACGAGACGTCAGCTGGCTGGGCGATGTGGTGGCCAGTGAAATAGATCACGTCCCTAGTGGATTATTTCGGAACGTAAACGCTGTATTGTGGCTGATTATTTGCCATTGCAACAACTGATAAAATAATTGCTGCTTTGATAATGTGACATCCTGGATTGTGTACACAGCACTTTGTCAGAGTGGTTGATCTGTTAAAAGCCGAGGTGTAAAAACACGATTGGACTCTTTTAGAAGGGTTAAAACAGATTATTTCTTCCCAACCACAACCAAATGACCAATTTTTTGCTTTTAACATTCAGATTTTTGTTTGGATTAAACAAAGGGATGCTGGTTTTTTTGGGGTTTTTTTTTTTTTATAACTGTGGACAGAGCAAAGCCTGCTGGTGCTCGCTTCATTTACCATACACACACAACAATAATATCATCACTGTGTAGCTCTGAATAACAAAGTGAATAAGTGGATTTTCCAAAATGTCAGCGCTTTCCTTGAAGTTTTCGCAACTACTATTTGATCTGGGTTAGCTAACCACCCTGTCTATGCCGCTTCAAAGTCCCACTTCTTACTGTTTTTCTCTATAAGGTGCTGTCATTCAAATATAAAACAATTATAAAATAGTACAAATCCAAAAGGAATAAATTCAAATAAGAGAACACACAAGAGAACAAAATCATTCATCTACATTACAAGAGGGCAAAAAGGGGAATCAATAGCTGCTGTCTATCGTCATGGAAACTGTCAGTAATGATGTACACACACTGATCTTCAGCGTGCGTGTTGGTTTGGATGTCTAATCAAATAGGTTAAGTTCACTGGGCTTCACTGTATGTGCGTATGAAATGAAAATATGATCACACAACACCACCACCTATAAATACTAGGATCTAAAAGGTGAAACTGGGCATCTGTGTGCGTGTGCGTGTGCGTATTTGTGTTTTCAATTGTGCATACATGCTGTGGTCATGGCACAGATTGTGGTGTGTGTGTCTGTGTGCTGCGGGGGAAATGTGAGAATGGAAGCGGAGGCCAATGATTTGTCGAACTAAAAAATGGGGGTTGAGGACACGTGAAGGCTTCTTGTACCTTGATTTTTCCTCTTTAAAACTCTTGGTAGGCAAGTCTGGCTTACCTCCCATGCCTTGTAGGTAAATAGTGCACATCGTTAAGATTAGTGTTAATTGATTCAGCTTGTAGTGCAACCCTTAATCAAGAAATGTTTTGGCGTGATCTCTCTCTAGTAAGTAGTAGGGTAAAAAGGGGGCTTTATAGAGTCAATGGTCATTTGGAGAGAGAGAAACATTGGTCAATTTGATTTTGTTTTGGGTGATGACAGACATTACAGGAGCATGGACCGCAGCTTTCAGTGGAGAGCTAATCGTGTCTTTGCTTTGATCACGTTGTGGATTCATGGTGGGTGTATCTTGGTAGGTTAAACGTTTCATCTGGAGAATCTGATTCTGTTGGACAGTTGATTTTCTTTGCCATTCATTACGCAATGCTTCCTCACGAAGTTGGAGAAGTTGACCACTTTTTCATCCTCAGGTTCCTCCTGCTTTGCTGCTGTGTTGTGCTGGTTCGGTGTTTTTTCAGGAGAGATGCCTGCTTGGTGCTGTTTGTCCTCTTACTCCTTCTCTATCCTGGAATCCTCTTGTCCATCCATTCATCTTTCCATCTATCCATCTCTGCCTAAAACGGGTCCTCCCTCTGACTGGGTTAATGAGTCCAGAGTTCCTCTAAAAGTGTCATGCTGCTGAAATTTCCTTGCTTGGTTATATTTTGTATCAGGTGAGACATACTGTCAGGGTCGGTGGGTGGGTTGGTTGCTTGGATGACAATTATTATCCTGTGGGTTGTTTCTCTGTTTTTCTATTTCCGATTGTAAAGAAAGAATTCTAGTTGCTGGTTCATACACAGATCTTGTCAGAGGAACCAAGACTGAAAGAGAAAAAGAGGGAAGGGATAATATCACATGAATGTCAAAACCAGAAAGATTTGGTGGACAAGGTAACAAAAACATCTGGTTGATTGGGACTTTTAAAGATGTGACTGAGGGTTGGAGTAAAGATGACCCTCATTAAACTCTCATTACTACAAAAGATGAACAACTGTGTTGAAAAACAAACACAAAATAAAAGCCTCTGGGTATAAAGCATCTTAACGTAAACTCCCAAGCCAGTGAAGACTCTCGGTTGTCCAAGTCATTGTATTTATCTTTCAACTGTTTCTCCTCAGGCATCTCAGTTAAGATCAGTCATCTTGAAGTACTTCAAGTTCACTTTCTTTTTGGAATCTCTATGTCTAAGAGATACAACTCAAAAGCAAGATGTATTCTTGAGAAAGAATTTAGTTTCCAGCTGCAACAACATCATCATTCATCTATTAAAACATATGTGGCCCAAAGAAGTGGAATATGTTACAAACGCAAACTAGTGAAACTGTTGAACTGAAAGGTAAAATGGCCCTGATCTCTCCTCCCCCTAGAGTTCTGGTTAAAGATGGTTGGAACATCACATGCATCCATTTGCATGTCAAGCACACAAACCAGACTATCTTCCCTATGTTTTGTTTTCAAAAGTTTGCAGAAGTTCTTTTTTTATTGGCAGATTTCAGGTATTTCCAGTCATGTTTAAAGAACAAAGACCTACAGCTCAAACCTCCAAGTGCCAACCTCCAGTGCCAGACACAGCAAAGCAGTCCCTCAGTATCTCAGAACCAGCAGGTCTTAGAGGCGGCAGGGAGCTATTACCTTGGCCTTCATTTTGCATTTCCAAAGAGCTCTCCTTTGGTTTTATCTGTCCACAGTTAATAATTCCTGAACAACCTTGCCTCATTTATCACTGTTTTTCCCAGCTCTCAGCTTGCCCTTTTCTGCTTGTCTTTCAGTAGTGGTGTCCTTTTTGTCCCTTTTACTGGTAAGTGTGAAACGGCCACTTCACACTGCCTCAGGTCAGCCCGAATCTCTTTACATGTTTTGCCTGTTAATTTACAAGTTCCCTTCTTGTTTCCTTGTCTTGGAAGGACCTTGATGGTTTTATTACTGTGTAACTTATTGATTGATAGCGAAATATTGAATCTCGGATTTCCAGGCATTTTATTCACCTCTTAGCCTTTGGAAGAGTCACATATTTTGATTAATTCATTTCTGATGTTCTCCAACAGCTCTCTTGTCTTGGCCAATATAAAAAAGAAACTGGAAACAATCAGCCCATTTTCATGAAATAAAACCATCATTCATCAGTTAATTCTGAACAAATCTGAGTTCAGCAAACTGGTGCCAGGGAATGTGTCCCAGTCACACTTTGTGTCTTTTGTTTAGCATCCTTGGCCTATGAAAAATAGTTTCCTTTTGTATTTATTTCTGAAAATATTCTGAATCATATTCTTCATTCTCAGGGTGCTAATGCTTTAGTCACAACAGTAGGCCTACATACAGTGAGGAGTCATGTGGCACTTTACGATCCATTCAGCTCATATCTGGAGTGATGTACAATATGTCTTGAATTTGGCCAAGCAGTGAATGGCTACTCAATGGCCAAGCAGCAGCAGGGGGGTGGCAGTCTGACGCTCTGTGCTACTTGTGCCATCTTCACGTTGGGTTTCTCCCACTCAGCATGAGCAGGGAGCAGGGCTGGGTCACCGTCGCTGTTGTTGGCTACCCTGCTTGGCCTGCAGGGTCTGGCACAGTGGGCCGGTGCGCCAACATTCTAGAAGTCAAGCCTTGGAAACTACTCTGAGCCTCCAGGGAAGGAGCCTTTTGTTTAGTTTGACTCTAACAGGTCGCATGAATGCCCGCCTTCTGCCTCCTGCCCTTCTCAGCTACCCTACTCCCCTGGGCACTGTCCCAGCAGGCCCAGGGCATTGTAACTTCTCCCGTCTTAGTTACTCTCTCTCCTTCCACACACACACAATCATCTATCTCCTGTGAACACTCCCCCTGAATCCTTGGCAGCAGACAGTGACCACCCTCTTTTCTTTCCTGCCCCCCCTACCACCACTATTGCCCCTTCTTGAGCAACCCCTTCTCAAATTCAAGATCAACTGGCTATGACATCATGTCTGGTTGCCGGGGGTAACCAGACGGCCAGGACGTGACTTCTATAAGGCCTGAAACTCTGACACTTTGCTCCCTCCATTTTTTGTCCTTCCCTGTCCTGTTGGTATCTACTTTCTGCTCGTTGCTGGATGCGGTAATCACCATCCACCACTGGAGGGCACATGGAGCCCACTATTGTCGGTGTGAGTGGTTGGACAGCCGATAACCAGATCCTCACTTCTGACATGCTATGCTTTGTAATTTATCACTTTTTACTGACTCATTACACTTGCAGTCTGTTATTTTGACAGGAACACGCAAAAAACAACTGGTGTTGTGTATTTGGAAAAGTAAAACCGTACCTCAGATATTATCCACTGAATGAGTATAATGATTTTTTGAGAAAAACACATCACGATACACACCATGGCAAAAACTTTGTAGAAGGCCCTGCATAGCCCCCACCCTCAGAAACCTTGTCCTAATAAAGGAAAATCTTACTCCCATAGTATACAATAATGTTTCAGACAATAAGAACTTTGTGGTAACTCTTTGGGGAACATTTCCTGTTTCGAAATGATGATACTTCCATGCAGAGAGCTAGTGGAGAAACCGTTTTCCCAGTTTGGTGTGGAGGGGAGAAGAACAGCTGGAAACTAGGTTTTAGTGGCTGAAATCAGCAGTGCCCAACTTGACTATAATGCGAATGTCAGGTGAATGGGAGCAAATCTCTACAGCCAGCTGCAGAAATTCCATGAGTGGAAAAGTGATGCCCATAGGTTTGGCATGGTGTGTTCAGCAATCCCTTATTGCATACTTTTTAACATGTAGGGTGGAAAATTTACCAGGCTGGACAAAGAAAGAAGTCCGAGTTGGTAGGTTATATAGAGTTAAGTTTCTTAACTCACAATGTGGGCATTATAAAGAAAAAAAACTGACAGGGGTAATGGCGAGGAAAAGGAGATAAAGGGAAAGCAAAAAAGGGGAATAAAGAGTGTAGTATAATGAGAGCAGGGGCAGAAAAGATCAGGAATGGGGGAAAGGGAAAGGGAGGAAAAGTGAGAGAATGGAGGGCAGAGAAACAAGGGAGGGGATCAGTAGAGTAGTTTCAGATGGATTCCATGTGTCGAGCAGCAGAGCTGAGCTGGCTCCAGGCGGGTGTGGTTGGTCACTAATGAGAAAAGTACTGGTGGTAATGGAGGAGACACATGAACAAGCACAGAGCAACGAAGGGAAAGAAGTGAACAAAGTACAAGACAGAGAAAATGAATCAGGAGGAGGAAGGAGAGCAGAGTAGGACAAAGCTAAAAAGAATTAGAAAATGGAGTGGGAGGTGTGGGGTGGGTTGGCAAGAAGAGTGGAAGGAAAGGTAGCAAGGAGAGGGAATGAAAAAGGCGGTGAGGGAGAAAGCCTGCTGTCTGAAGGGTAGGCTCCATATGTGCCAAATAAACAGTTGAGTACATATGGTAAACCACACACGTGCAGTAAAATACAGATCTACAAATGCATACGGTGGGATGGTGTGAGAAGAGAGGTGGAGGAAACCCAGCAGCAGGTTTCAGGGAGTGAGGGAATAAGAAATGATTTGGCGTACATCCACACAGTTAATAAGTTTCCTGAGCTTGACCGGTAATCGCAAGTTTCCTCCTCTCGCTTTTCAGACTGAGACAAACTGTCAGCATTTTGCCATCTCCTACCTGTGTCTGCTGCGGGATGTTCAGAAAGTTGTTGTCCCGTGATCCGATGCCGACAAACCTGTTGGGAGCTGTGGCGCCTGGCGTGGAGTATGCTACAGAAACAGAGGAAGAACAAAACACACATCAGTGCAACACAGAAATCACTATTGGAACTTCCTGCTGCATCTTAAATGAAGGAAAAGACAAATTGCAGAATACCCTTATTCACTTGCTAAAACAAGAATAAAAGGCAGGAACCACTCTTGTGTCTAAATATAAAGCTAACAACCTGCTGGTAGCTTAGCTCAAAGGTAGGCTAGATCTGTCTCACAGTAACAAAACCCATTTACTGGCACCTCTGAAACTCATTAATTACCATGCTGTATTTCATTACAAGAATCCCAAATCTAAAATGACAAGTCTCTCGGAAGTGACTACATCTGGCCAAGTAATAGTCTTGATACAATAATAGCGCATAAAACCACTTTACTTTTGGACGTTTCGATTTTTGCACAAATGAAACAAACGTAACCTTTTAGTTTGCGAGCATTAGCGGGGCTGATCGGCAGCCTTTCTTTCCTTTGGAAAAAGCCAGGCCAGATGGTTCACCCTGTTTTAATCGCTAAGCTAGCTGGCTGCAGGCAATAGCATCATGTTTACTGCACAGACACGAGAGTGATATGAATCTTTTCATTAAACGTGAACAAGTGTGGTCCTGAAAATGTCAAACTATCTTCCTCCACGTTTCGTAGCATAGAGGAAACCTACCGTATCAGGGCATTAAAAATGTAAATACATTTAGAGTTATTTAAGTATAAAGTCAAGCTGTATCCAGGTCATCAAAACTCCACTGAGAAGTTTGCCAAAATGTGGTAAGCAAACTTAGATCTCCCTGAATGATTAAGTGGTGTTGATATACTCAGTTGGAAGTGATTGAGCACACCAGTTTCCTGACATTGATTATCAGTCAGGGACATTTAAGACCCACTTGCATCAAAGTCTCTGACAAATTTAGGGCAGTTTGAGGCACCCTACGGACTCCATAATTTGAATCTCACTGAGGGATTCAGGATGCAGTGTGCACACTTGTGCATGTGTGAGTCTGTTTGTGTGGCGCAAAGGGAGAAAGGATGAGAAGAGAGACAGGGAGAGAGAGAGAGAAGGGAGATTTCTGTGTGTGGACATATAAAATATACATCCATGTGTTTCTAAGAACTGGAATAACATACATAAGACATAGAAGACTTTGAGACGCTGACTGGGGGGTAAAACGAAAACACTACATTTGAAGGAAAGCTAAAAACAAAAAAGTGCTCCATCCAGTGCCCCTCCTATCACAGGTGAGGAAAACAGACATGTTGTGAGAAAGCCCCACGGGTGGACTGATGTCACTCCATCACCTTAAATACACACCCTATTCTACCTTACACCAAGCAAAAGAAAATCCCACCAAGAAGATCAGATCAACCAAAAACAGCTACGAATGAAATCATTCCACCAATGTCACAATTTGTACTCAAATGTTTTGGAGTCCATATTACCTAACTGCCCTAAATTTGTGCCCCTTCACAAGTCAGAATCAATTAATAAGAAAGTCTTCATAAGTTTTTCCACAAGATTTGCTGAGGAGTCCACCAGGAGAAGAAAGGAGGATTTAGAGGGATAAGAACTGGGGCAGTGATGCACCTTCCATTCCCGACAAAGCAGAATGGGCTCAGTTAGCCACTCAAACTGAGGGGGCCTTATGCAGAACCCTGATGAGCAACACTGAAGTCCACCATGATAGATATTTCTCACCAGACCTTTGGTGGCCTTGATTTACTCTACTGAGCTCCACAGTGTATTCTGTGCTGGCTTCCATAGCCCTCCATGGGATTAAGGGAGGTGAGATGTTGGATACACAGGAACAATGATGGCATAAAGTTGGAGGAAGAACAATGGCAGGGGTCGTTTCTCTGGAGAGGGTTGGGGTTTTCAATTTTTTGTTGCTGGTTTGGTTTTGAGAACGGTCTCTGCGGGGTCACTTACACGGAGATGCGGGCGAGGAGAGTCCGCCGTCAGGGGGCGTGCTGTTGGGTTTAGAGTCGGGCATAGGGAGGGGCACTGGGCGGGCCACTGGGGGAGGTGGAGGCAGCAAGAAGGAGCCTGGCATTTTGCTCTGGCCGCTCCCGTTTGGCTGCAGACAACACAAATAGGGTCAGGAGGGCGACATGCGACAATCCGCAGACACGGAATGAAAAAGAGGACGTAGCTCAGGAGGCCGAGTCCAAAAAAATATCCATGACGAGGGAGGCGATGGTGGAAGGAGGGAGAGGAGGTGGTGGGAAACAACAACCAAAGGAATGATGTATGTGGACGGCATCTTTTATGAAGGTGTGAAAATAATAATCACCACAGGGATTGATAGGAATGGGAGCTGGAGCTGGAGGTGAGAGGTTCCACCAGATTGGTCCGTGGTGAGTGGAGGAGGTGTGGAGGAAGGAAGTGAGCAAATTATTGACTGGGTTCATCCAGAAGATGACAAGAAATCAAAACCATGGGAAAATACTTGTCTACACAAGCACAACACCACCAACGATACCAGCACCAAACAACCAAACTCCAAACTAAAATCGTTACAGCTAGAGATGAAGACAGAAACAAGATGACACAACACAGGACGGGAATGCTTGACTGAAGTGTGCTGTGACTGATTCACTCTCGTGCTGATGGTTGCAACTTCTGAGGGGTTGGGTGGAGCAAAAGAAAAAATACAAAGGGGAGGAAGGGGAACGTCAAGGTCTGAAACAGCAAACGGCAAAATGACAGACAAGACAATACACGCATTTGTAGACCAGTGGCATAAACCAATGTCTAGTGTGTTCACTTGTGTTGCACCTGCGATGCTGTAGGGGCAAAATGCTCTATTCGGTTGTGAATTACAATGCCATTCATACAAATATATAACATTGTACTGTAAATCAATGCAAAATAATGCCTTCAACATGACTTTAATTTTGTTCTGTGATTTTTCTAAAATGTGCACATTGATGGGAGCAAAAACAGGCCATAATAATTTACAAGCAAGTTAATACCTATTTATTAAACCAAATGACTACTGAATATTTAATTTTGAGCTTTTCAAGCCATCTTCAGGTGGTTTGAATACCCACTTTCCACTTACATATTATGTATTTATATATCCCACATGCGGCTATTAAAAAAAACCCAAAACTATTCAGGTTGCTAATTTTTTATGTGTCTTTAAATTACATTTGTGCAATCATTTTGTTCAAACTTGAACATCAGACTTCACTGTACTGCCAGATTACATCAGCTCACATGAAAAGACAGCTGTTTCCTACCTGAAAACATTGGAAGCCACATAAAATCCAATCCAATCCATGCTCTTCAAAGCATAATGACTCATTCTGTTAATTCATTCATTCATTCATTCATTCATCATCTACCGCTTATCCGTTTCCCGGTTGCGGGGGGTGCTGGAGCCAATCCCGGCTCACACTGGGTGAGGGCGGGGTCACCCTGGACAGGTCAACAGTCCATCACAGGGCCAACACACAGAGACCAACAACCACTCACACTCAGACCTACGGACAATTTAGAGTCACTAATTCACCAAAACATGCAGGCCTGGGTGTCAAACCTGCGACCTGCTTGTTGTGGATCAACAGAGCTAACCACTATGCTGTTGTGCTGCCCTACTGTTAATTCAGTAGCATTTAAAATTCAAGATTAAACAAATAGTAATGAGAGTAAATGTTACATTTAACAGCTAGATAAAAGGTTACCTACAAAAATGCGTAATTATTATGGCCTTTCTGTGGCTCCCGACAAACACACCCCTTAACTAACTAGCTATTTATTTATTTGTTTTATAACTGCTACACTCCTCATAAGCTGCATTGTTTTAAAAATCCTACCACTGAAACCATTGAAGGTGCAGGCTAGTTTCTATATAAATGACACATTTTTCAGGTTATAGTGTTCCACCCCTGGCTGCCGGGCTTACCTGTCCAGCGGTCTGCCCCGAGCCATCAGCACAGACAAACTGAACGAATTCCTTCAGGGGGTCCTGTCCAGGGTGGTGGTGGTAGCGGATGGTTGGGTGGGTGAAATAGGGGCTAGACTGCTGGATGATGGAGGGAGATGGGAAGTGCAGGGCCGAGGCTGAAGCACGGGGACTCCCTGTGAACAGACACACTTGTATTAGAGAGAGACGTGAGGAGAACGATGTAGAGAGCGAGGCGAGGCCATGACACGTTGAAAGTGAATTCCAACTCATTCTTACAGATGGAAGACACAGACAAAGTCATTAATTATGATAGCACAATTATCACATCATCACAACTGGAGACAATCAAAGTTCATGTTTGGTTTGAAAATGTTTTGCATGAAAGGAATGTTGTTTGTCCAAGAAAAGCTGATTTCAAGTGAATAGCTATTATGGGCATTGCTCATAATGTTTTATGATCACTTCTGTTAATCTACACAGCTTTATGCAGGACGTTTACACGCACATGTGCATACTTACAGAGACTCCATAACAGTTAAAGTCAGCACCATTCAGACTTATACAGACAAACAGTACACAGACCTGAATGTGCACAAATTCAAGAGATGCAAGTTTTGAAATTAGAGCCAAAGAGCTTGTAAAAAGACAAAGCACAAAGCGATCATTGAGTACTGTCTTAAATTAGCTTGTCTTAATGCCTGCATGCCAGTGTGCTGCTTTGAGGGTGTGATTCATTGGCGCTATAGCAGTTTGGCATTCAGATGGTGAAGCTGTTTTTTATCTGACACATTTTGTTTCCATGACAGAACTAATGTGTACATGCACATTGTATGATTAAGTTGATGCTTTTCTGTTAATTAGCTCTGCAACCTTCCTGACAGGTGTGTGTTTGTGTGAGTGCATGTGTGTGCGCGTGCTCACACGGCAATACTGTAGAGAAGACCAGACCTGAAGTATTGGAACAATTACACACTTTTAAGGTTATGTGATCCAGCAATTTGAACTAAAGTAATGGATACTTCACTGCAGTGCCAAGTCTCACCTTTAATTTCAGTAGGTTTACATCAATATTAACAGAACGTTGCGGGAGATATAGCCCTAATATTAAAGCATAAACCCTGGTGAACAAAAGCTGTCCAAATGCTGCATGTGTGAGGTGTTTGAGGAGTGGGGAGCAGTTGGTTGAGCCAGGCCACCAAACACAAAGCCCTCTCTGTCAGACCTATATCCATTACTAAATCTTCTTGATTTGTATTAGAGGCCTGTTCTCCTTTTAGATGTGCCAGTTTGACACCCCCCCTCCCATGTAGGCCCCCAGTTGCCCACAATGGTCTTTGGTACTTGTATCTTATACATTGTGTGTGAGTGTACTTCATGAGAGTGCCAACCCCATTGCATTACCCCCCATACAGGGGCCTGTGCCTCTGAGCCCTACTATACCTCAGTCCCATGCCAGGCTGCCTGCTCCCCGGTGGAGCTGTCTTCCTGCCTCTATAGTTCCCATCTAATCCCATTAGTAGCTGGGTGAAGGCCAAAGGGTATGGGGGTGGGTGGTATGGGATACGGTGAGGTGGGGGGTGGGTGACAGGATCAGTGGCAGCCTTTACACCCCATACAGCTCTGTCAGAGGAACTTAAGAGCAACTCGCTCTGGATACAGACGTCTTCATTTTCCCTGCTTGTGCTTGAGTGTTATTAAACATTTTTGCGTATTTAGGAAAAAAAAAAAAAAAAAGGAGTGTGTGTGGGGAGATATATATATATATATATATATATATATATACATATACATACACACACACACACACATATATATATATATATATATACACATATACATATACACACACACACACACACATATATATATATAAATATAGCAAAGCAATACTTCTAACTATCTCAGGTTTTACTCATCACCTAACTACTCCATTCACTTTGCATTACTTTAGCTATTTAAACCGCTCATCCACTATCATTAGTTTTTATACCATTTGACCTTAATCAACTCAATCAGTTATTTCAACTGTTTATCAATTATTTGCACTTACAATTTCTACCATTTATATATTAGGTACATTTGTTTATTTATTTATAAATATATTTTATATTAGCTAATCTTGTCCACCAGGGGACTGCACAATTTCTTATTTGGGCATGAGCACCCTTGGTTGGGAATCACTGTGAGGGAAGACTTGCTGAATGTGGCTGGAAGGACAAATTCAGCAAAACCACCTCCTTGTACCACCAACACTGCGAGCAGCTTGAGCACGCCTCTTGAATCCACTTCTCCAAACCCTAAATCCCCATGGATCTTGTCTTCCACACAGAACAACAACAACGCTGATGATGTGGTAAGCACTTTCACGCCAGCGTGGGAGCAGCTCCAGCACGCGTGCTGTTACGGTTTGAGTGAAAAGAAACAAATCACAACTGTATAAATCAAAACTGCGGGCGACAATGAGGAGGGGGTACAGTGTGTGTATGTGTGTGTGCGTGTGTGCGTGTGTGCGCCCATCTTAATGTGAATATGCATATATGTGTTTGCATGTGCAGATTTGATTTGCTATAGCTACATCTCACAAGGCACAGGGTCTTGTCAACAACCACGAAGGAGGGTTTAATAACACGGCGGTCAACCTCATTGCTTCACATCTGCTCCGTGGCTTAAAAAGCCTTTGATGTAGCCTTGCTACAGAATTAAAGCACATGGATAATTATCTCCAGTGAACTCTTCCACTGGATGAATTCACACATGTGAGACTTTCCAAAAAGGGGGAGGACGTCTTGATCTGTGCAGTTGTGATAAAATGAGACGAGTAGTGATTTATTGTCGGAGCCCCTTTGGTTGTGTTTGGTATCTGTTGTTATTGTGAGCTGCCTGGTTTAGCATTCTGGAGGATCAGCTGGTTCACACAGCATCCCAGACTCAGACTAATTTATTTCCTCGTCAGTGGGAATACAGACGCACTCATACCACAAAAGGGTCAAATTAGAGTTCACACACTGTAAACAAGCTATTCAACTTTAATTTAGAAAAAAAGAAGTGGAAAATGAATAGAAACATTTAGCACAGTGAAGAGCAAAGCCCCACAGCTGAATCCTCCTGTTTGGGCGTCCTTTTAACCACGCACTGAAATGTGTACAGCATTCCTCTTTTGAAAAAACAATATTGCCAGTGACTAAATGAAACACAACCTAATTTACATTACAGGTCACTACAATCACCTTAAAACTTGAACACTGGCACTTATGACAGGGTCTCAAGGCCCATTTTAAGGGAGCACAGCACCAATTTTACAAATGAGGTTCAGTTTATCAGTCAACACAACATGAGGAGAAGATTGCTAGAATGCACCGTGTTTATGGAAAAAACAAAGAAACGTAATGATGACATAGTGATGTCATTTGGTTCGTCTTGGGCTCAACCTCTTTGACAGAAAATCTGTATGAATTCATGTCACAATGTTGTATGTCACTGTCACTGATTTACTTTTAATGTTTATAAGATGATATTTACAATATCATTTAACTTCTTTGATTGTTGTGCGCGTTTGAGGCCCAGACTACTTAATAGTTATGAACAATTCACATTGAATTCTTATTGATGAATCTATTTATTTAGCTACATGTAAAATTATTAGGTCAACACTCCTCATTTTAAAACCAGATTTAATGATTAAAAAAATAAAATAAAATCAATAACTTGCTGATGGGTGTGTCTACAGACCTTCTTCATGACTTTTCCCTGAGACAAGTGCCTTGCAATATGTCAGGAGATGCCAGGTGACAATGAGTTCATGTCACTTGAAGACAGTCATAACATTTTAAAATGGTTATTTCCACCATAAGGAACAAAAGCCAAAGTTAGAGAAGCCTCCCATCCACCTGACCAGTGAACAATTGGAGATGTGACAGAACAGACGGCAACAACCACCTGATCTGTTGCTCCGCTGTAAGCAGAAAATGTACGACCAGCATTCCACCACCAGACAGGCCCCAAAAAGTCACACACCACACCCAGACTCCCTTAAGGCTCCATCACCAGCTTGTCCCCCACCCTACAGAGTCAGAGCAGCAGAGGAGGAGGCAGAGGTCAGGCACTACTAGCCACCTGCCAGTTCTTTCATTCCCGGCACTCTCATCTCCCGACGACAACGCTCCCACTTCTGAACCACGGTGTTGGGTTGTGGGGGGTGGGGCCTTGAACAAGTGGGGGGGTTTGGGTAGGAGGAGATGGTGAGGAGGGGGAGGGGAAAGGGTGGGGGCGATCAGGGGGGAGGAGGGTCGGGAGCTGGGTTGGTCTCACCTGGTCTCACTCCCGCCAGCATTGGCAGTGGGTGGTGGGTGAACGCCATGCGGGGGGACCTCGTCTGGGAGGACAGGGCGCTGAAATCGAATTTCCCCGGCTTCTTAAGAGAACCAGGCGATGACAGTCCTGGCAAAAAGGGGATCAACAAAATGGCAGAACAGAGACGAGGTTTTAATCAAACATGGCTGCTTTTCTTACCTTGACTCTACTCAAAAAAAAAAAAAAAAAAAAAAACTTATCAGACCTTTAATTTGATTACAGGAATCGAATGATTATGATCGACTGAAATCAATGGATTGATCGACTGATTCATTCATTGATTTGGTTGATTGGCTTAACATACAGATGGGTCCTCACAACCTGTCTGTCCAGTACACGCTGTACAGCCAGCTGGCTGTACCGTGTCTGTCACTTTAGGGGGTGGGAAGGGAGGGGGTTGTTGAGGACAGGGTCCGGTGAGAGGCCATGTTTTGAAGCAGCAGCGGGTCAGAGTGAAGGGAAGTGACGGGAGAAAAAGGGGGAGGGGGCGGGAGGCTAGTGTCAGGAGAGAGGAGAGCTGGGGAATTGTGATGGCAGTCCAACAGTAATGTCCTATTAACTGCCTATACTCACAGGACAAACCATTGAAATCAATGCACAGATGTCTCCTTTCTGACTAATGCCAGAACCACAATGATATCAGAGTCCAATGTAGCCACAGAGAGCTACGAGAACACAGTCTCCAATCAGGCCAACCAATCTACTCACTGCACTTGCCAGGGTTGCCTCTGCAGAGTGAATGGGACCTGGGTGTCCTTATATATGGGGCAGACTGATGGTTTTGTGTGTGTGTGTGGTTTTTTTTTTTTTAACCGAAAGCCAGAACGGGTTATGCAGCCACATATAACTGCAGCAGAGCATGCCAAAGCATACATCAATAGATCCTCTGATGTAGTGCCCTTCTGCATAGCTGACTGTCAGGTATTTTATGTTTCTGCCTTAAGGCATACAGTATTTCATCAAGAAGTGTTCGCACTCGCACACACATATACAAGCTGTTCAGGCTGGGTGGCGAGCATCCGGCAGATTGCCAGCGAAGGCTGGCAGGGAGAGAAGAAAGATGGAAGGAGTTAAGCAGGAGAGGAGCAGTGACAGCATGGCTGACACACACAGACAAACATATTAAAGTGTCCCCCTCTGTCTATAAATGCCGGCTGAGGCTGGAGCACTGCATGAAATATCCCTCAGTTTGGTAAAAACGGGCACACTAACTACAGACTCGGCTGACCAGCGGACCAGAAACATGGCCAAAAGTGTGAGAGCTCCAGATAAAAGAGGTTCTCTTCTGTGATCAAGGCCTCGTGGTGGGCACTGAGAGAATTTATTTTGATGTATGGTAATCCAAAGGCACAATTTTTGACTTTCAGGGTTAGAAGAGCAGCGCCAAATGGTATATTTGACCTCTGCTGGGAACCGCAATGTTGAATATGCGCTGAAATAAAACTCTGGAAGGAACAATCCATAAAACAGGGAATAATGAGGAAGCAGAAGTACAGAGAGGTACATCAGCGTGCACACGCAGACCTCATTAATTCTCTCTGGAATATACTGAGCTCATGTTTTGTCTGCTTCAGATTTGGTTGAAAGAATACAGTGATAAACAACCTTGGCGAGCAAAAGGTCCTATAAACGACTAAACGGCACAATATTCACACATATAAAACAAACACACTCAAATAAAGACGTGGGTAATTTCAACATGGCCCAGAGAGATGTGGAAATAGATTTTATGAGCTGAGCATACAAAGTCTAACAGAGCAGATTTCTGAAAAGCTTTCTTTTTAATGCTACACTGGGAAATGTTTTATCACTTTTTACCCACAATGCTTATAGGCAGCATGGGCACAGCTGTGCTTGTGTGGGCACCGACAAGTACAGAAAAAAGGTGGATGCTTGTGTGTTATGTTCATTTAGGCACATCATGCGATATGTGGGAGGAGCTGACACAGTGCACAGAATTAGATCAATGAAAAAACTATTAACATTTTATAGAAAGGTTATTTTGTACTACACACTACACAAACAGACCAACAAGCAAACAAGGGAGCTGGTCGGTAATAGTGACGTCATTTTTGTTGTTTTCCTGTGATTTCATGTGTTTTAATGAGGACCATTACAGGCTACAGCATGTGATACACTATAGTTTGAGAAATTATGCAATAAAAAGAGAGGAGGAAAAAGAAAGGGGGGTTATATGCAGGTTTTTGGTGTTTTATTTGGTTAATTTCTGGCTGAAATGTCAATGATGGAGCAGGGCAGATTACTCCACAGATAACCAAAAAAGGTGAGCTGAGAAAAAAAAAAAAAAAATCGTTCATAAATAGTTAAAGGAACATTTTTTGATTTATTTTTATTTTTGTGTAAGACCATTTGCTCGAGTCAGCAGAACATTAGCAGCACAGGCTTGTTATCCATCTGGCACTGATATTTTACTTCCGACAGCGTGTTTGAAATGTAAAATATTACAAGCAGCTTAATTCACTCTACCTGTATATCACTGCTGATCTGAGAAAAGCGTGTTTCACCAATATAACAAACATTACATGACCTGGGAAGATCAGTCCTGCCCTGTATTTCTTTTTTAGATTTTGAAAAGGTTAATTTGAGGAGTTTGAGGAAAAGTAAAAGTGAACAAGTATTCTCAGGAAAAGGTAGTACTCTATCACAAATAAAGTGCTAGTGATGTTCATTTTCAGGTTATATTACTATATACTATCAATATTATGCTATTGTTGTGACATATTAACGTGCAACCAGCATTTAAACATGACTTTGAGGAATACTAAGCCAACGAAATCAGTTGTGATTTATTGACAAACCAAAAGTGGGGAGAAGACAGGGACAAGCAAATGACGCTATCTGGTTGTATTGCGGGAAAGGTAAGAGCCATTATTTCTAATGATGCTTTGATTTTTTAAAGCTCTCTTTTGCAAGGTCTCCATCGTCAGGGCAAATACTGTAGTATTATATCCGCTTTTGTATGTGTAGTTGTCAGAAAATTGCAATATGGCTCTGGAATCAGATGAAAAAGTAACGTCACATTAAAGTGAGGTTAACTGTGACTAAACAAAAATGTATTATTTTGTTTATCCAATACGACTTCAGGCACAGTCTATTAAACATAGCCATGGATGCTCTATGGCCTTAAATGAGGAGTTAAGTGAGTCTCAGTAAAATGAATAATTTCAACTTGCATTTGGATTCTTTGCTCATACTGTTAAAAACAGACACACTGAACCCCAGCATGTTGTGGATTCAATGCATCCCCATGATAAAGCTTGTTTTGGCTCCAGCTCCTCTGTGGTACATATAGAGATGACTGTGTGCCACCATGTCCCAAGTTCAATTATAACCAGCTTATTATGCATAAACAGCCTTAAATTATACATATTGTTTTTAGTCTCTGTGATATTCCCTAATTAGCTGGTATCTTGCTGAAATATCTGCTGCTATGTGGCTTCTCAGTGAGGAGCAGCAAATGAGCCCCAGATGCCCACTGAAAGCTTTGTCTGATAAAGCTAACAGAAGTTACTCTGATCTCTCCCTTATTCTGTGTGTGTGTGAGTGTGAGTGTGAGTGTGAGTGTGTGTGTGTGTGTGTGTGTGTGTGTGTGTGTGTGTGTGTGTGTGTGTGTGTGTGTGTGTGTTTCCATGTGCGCATGTGTGGGTGAATCTACACACACAAATACACGTAGAGAGTTGTTTGTTCTACATTATTTCTGTGCCCTGCTCCTGGCACACTGTATGAGCAGACTGGCAGCCAATTGCTCCCATGACCCTCTAGTCTTGCCACGCTAACAAGCTGGCGACCACACAAACCCCCTGACTGTCACAGAACTGGTCCACTAGCATGTGCACAAGCATACACAATGAAGAGAGGAAGACAAAAAATGTCAAAAAAAAAAAAAAAAAAAAAGGCTCACACACTCGTCATTCAGGTAGGCAAGAAATAATGTGCATTAGCAGAGTTATGTCCCTCATTAACTGACTACCTCACACATCATTAGCACTCGTAAACACTACAATAATGTGCTTCAGCAAAGCAAGGACACGTTAACAACAATGCCACCATACACACATCACAGTTTCATGCCCAGATAATTAGCTGGAGTTCTTTGTCAATATAACAAATACTTAGGAAACTCCCCGTCCTTATTGAAAAGTCGACAGCGGGTTTTCCCACCACCGAGCAGCAGGAGCAAGCAGGCAGAGGGAGAGAGCGGAGCAGAGCAGAGCCGCAGACAGCAGACTTAATGATGAATTACATGATCACCTGCTATGCCTCAGAGCTTTTCATTCAGGTAGAGGATCACCTCCAGAGCAGGCAGAGGCGGAGGCCCTCCCCATCCCTCCTTCCCTCCTCTCGTCCTCCACCCCTCCTCAGCTCTCCTCATCTCTCACTCCCAACACCACCACCACCATCACCAGAACAGATGTCTGCTGTAACCCAGTAGCTCCCTTCGCTGTAGACACATGGAGGCGCCATCTGGACCGGAACGCCGCTCCACTCCAGATTGGGGAAAGAGTGTGTGCATGTTTATGTGTATGTGTGTGAATGTAAATGAGAGAAGGCGTGTGCATAAATTTAGCCCTATGTGTGTGCGTGTGTGTGTATGCCCGCATGTCATTTGTAAATGTGCGTGTTAGTGAGTAAGCATGTCTCGGAGACAGAAGGTGCCTCGTGCGTTGATGACACACCTGAGTGCCTTTAGTTGTGTTTGTTTGGGTCTTATGTTGTTTTTTCTGCACTGTCTTCCAGTGATGGTTGAATCGGGCCTACGGCAGGTGGGACACCACTCAACAGCTCTGTCTGAAACACCCGGCTGAGTGAAATGGCTAACACTGCTACTCAACCAAACACATTCACTGCCCCCCTTATCTGTGTCTTTTATCACTTGCATTCTCTCTCAGGGCCTGACAACAAAATTACAGCACTTAGCTGTATGTACTTAGCTGAATGTTGTTTACAAATTCACACCGCCTGGGAGACTCACAACAATGTGGTTTTTAGACATGATAATACACATAATTACACATTTAAAACATAGCTAGGCAGTGTACATCAGTATCAGAGTATAGAGGATGTTTTGCATACACTAGAGATGGCTTTATCCTCCTAGATGTCTGGTTTCTTTCACAGATTTAGAACAACATCTTTGAGGCAGACAGGCGGTGTATGCTATGGAGCTACTGGGCTACCAAAAGGCTTCAGTAAACCCACAATGGACAACAGCAGACATCTGGTAGAAACACAACCCCACCCAGCGGCAGCATAGCCAGAGAACAAGACACAAGAGAGGAGAGGAGAGGAGAGAAAAGAAGAGGAAAGAAGAGGAAAGAAGAGAAGATATATGGAAAATGCAGTACAGCTCAGAGAGCTCACAGGAAGTGCAAACAGACTTGAATAAAAGGACAGAGAGAAATGTACATAAGTTGAGGGTGGTGTGAGCGGAAGTAGAGCATGTATACATGTATACACAGTATAATGTTTAATGTTGTTCTAACCATGGTAAGGAAACTGCACTCCATCGCTCTCATGCTTAATCTTCCTCTCCTGCACACTGGCCAAATGGTGCTGCACTGAAAGGCCAAACAAGGGGAGAAGGGAAGAGTTAACAATGGAAGAGGGGAAGAGAGAAAAAGACAAAGACAGAGAGAGATGGAAAGAATGAGAGAGAGAACGAGGGGTGGTTAGATAATGGGCAGTAGGGGATTTTAATGTTAGAGAGTGCAGCAAGTATCTAATAAATAGTTACATCATTATTACTGGCAGTATTAAAATGGCAGCATGTGAGTGGGAGTGACGGTTATAAATTAGTAATTTAACAGATCCCCAAAGTCAAGTACAACACTCGAGAGGCATATATGAAATCTATTGTAAACACATTTATCGTGATACCCATCATGGTGGTTAAAAGTGCTGTGAGACGAAAGGGTGAATGGTTCTGATTTCAGAAGTGAACGGGTGGTTATGCTGATCCTGCTCGGCTACATTATTTAGGACAACAATACACACAGAGGGTCAAACTTTGGCGATCCCTAATTCATATTATTTTAGAAAATATGCTCCTAATTGCTTTCTTGCGAAGAGTTAGATGAGGAGATTGAAACCACTCATGTCAGCAAATATACAGCTCGTGCCAGACGTTGATTAGTTAATCAGCGTCTGGCTCAAGCTTAATTTAGCAACAGCTAGCAGCTAGCAAGCTTTACGTCATCACACAGTGAATACACCCCTAGAGCTCACTAACTTACAAAAAAACTAACAAAAAAAACAAAACAAACAAACAAAACAAACAAACAAAAAAACAACAACAACAAAAAACCGACCAACCAACAAACAAACAAAAAAACAACCAAAGAATGAAAACTTCAAACATCTGTTTTAAACCTGGAGAAGTCTAGTCACAAATCAACACTTCATAGCTTGTTTGATTTATCCGTACAAAGACTTCGGCTTTCGGTGGAGCATAAAATTGATATATAGTTTTAAGCTTTGGCCATAGCTGACCTAACTGTGTGCTAGCTGTAGCTTCTTTTTAACAGTAAAGAAATTAGTGGTTTTCATTTTCTCATGTCACGCAAGAAAGCGAGCGAGTTCCTTTCCTACAATTTTCCTAAATATTGTAGGGAACATATATTATTACACTACCTCGCCATGTTTTTTTTTTTCTTAAAGGCCTTACTTAGAGAATTAGTGAAAATCTTATCAACAAAACAAAACACAGAGGGGGGCAGACGTTTAAGTGCAAACAAAAATCTGTGTTGCTTTAGAGAGTTTTCTGTCTAATGTTTTACATATGTGGCTATGACATTCTCCGATGTCTCTCTTTCTCTTTTACACACACACGCACACACACACCTGGACACAAACTAAGTGAATGGCAGTGCTAATGCCATTAGAACTAACTGAACAAACTACATCCATTTCTGCCCCTCTCCTCACTGCCAACTCGACAACAAACATTGGGACAAATAGCTCAGTGTACTGAGTTTTATTAATGGGTCAGTTCATCGAGAACAGAAACAGCACATTTTCCCACTTAGACCAAGCAATCATGCCGATAGTTCTGGTTTTATTTGCTGAGGTTTTGCGATATCATCATTGAGAGTTCTGCCATGGGAGCAGAGATGTGGTGCTCATGTAAAAATTCATATGAAAAGTAATGTGTCATTTGAGAAACAATGTCTTGGCCACTCGGGGTAATCCACAGACCTCCCTTGCATTGAGTTTTTGATTTGAAAATGGTCCCCAATGAAAAATATTCTCAGAAATTTCGGCTTTGTTTTGTTTCTGGACAGAGAGTTTTTCAAATGTCCTGTTTCACCACAAATGATATTTCATTCACCTCCGCTGTATTTGGGCGGTGGTATGAGGTTTCAGCAGTGGAACTCTCAAAACCTTTGCAAATAAAACATATAAATTATCTGCATGGACAAACCACTTAGAGTAACTGGGAAAATAGATTTTTATGTATTTTGGGTAAACTGATCCTTTAAGTCCCTGCTGTGTGTGAAAAAATGATGCTATAAAGTGACGTGCCTCAACCTCAGGCAGGCCTGTTCTGCTTGGTGGGGGGATGGGGGGATCTTATTAGGCTGTAAGTGGAGTAGAGGTTGTGAATGGAAGAGGGTGAGAAAGAGAGAAGGGATGATAAGGGGTGGGGGTCATGTGATGAAAACAGGGGTCAGCACAGCACAGGAGCAAAGGGCTGTGTTGGTGGAAAGAGGAGATGGTGGAAAAAGGTGAGCTGGGGCTTCTGGTCCATTTCAAGTCAGAAATAATTTTTTTTTTTCCTAAAATCCCTGAAAATATTTTCTTCTCAAGCAGGTTGTTACTTCTGAGTAACAGGGTCATACTTGAAGACTGAACTGTTTTGGTTGAAACTTTAAACTGTAAAGTTTAATTCAGTGGCTTGATCCATTTTTACCTATGATACTGCCATTGTCTTACTACATACGCTTGTAAAATTTGAAATTATTCCAAAAATGTAAAACTGTGTCTATGTCTTTTTGAAAATGAATATGCGGCATTATCAACTCTGCTTATTTACTGAAAATACTAACTGATCGCTGAAAATACTGGATAAGGACTTTTCATTATTAGAGTTTCAATAATATTAACTCAGGATGTTTTTCTGAACTTGAACTGACATTAATAATTGTAGGAATACTTAAAAGATTCTGAGAAATCCACTTAAATGCTTGATGAGTTCATAACACACTAGTGTCATCGATCTTCTCATCAAAGCTCAACATGAAAGCAAATAAATATATTTCCTCGAATCTGAAACTATTCTTAATGTTAGAGAGAATAAAACATTTGCAGGGGCTTTACAGTTCAATGTAAAAGCGGTGTGAACCTTCAGAAACACTGAAACACTTGAGGAGCTGCTTCTGTTGAAGCCTTGAAGTATTTTTACTTAAAAATCTGTTTTCTTTTTGCATCTGACTTGATGTGGACCTTCACCCAGCTTCTGGAGAGCATCTGGAATGCGTGCAAAATCTGATGGGGAGGCTGTGGCAGCACTACCTGCATCCACATCATTAGGCCAACCACTGGACTGAGAGCTGCTGCCAGCCGCAGGGGAACGGCTTGAGTAGAAGACCTCGTCCACCGGACTCTCCATCTCACTGTCGTCAATGGACTTGCGCTTGTTGGAGCTAGGAGAAAAAAGAGAAGACAGGTTATTTAGCTCTTGACGAAGACATTTGAGGATGTCTTTTTCTATTTTATGCTTGATCCGATTGCTTTTTTCTCCCATTTTCTAGAACTTGCATATTAGCCTTGGTTTTGCAATAAAACTGACAAGCAGCACTAATGGTTATTTGAGGCTGTAATGAATGCACACATTGCATTCTGTGGGACATGTAAGGACAAATGTGAGTGCTTATTTCTCTTGGAGTCAGGCATGTGTCTGCATGAAACCAAGCGTAACAAAAATTTTAAATGTCAAGATTTCCCTTCAATGTTTTGTTTTCATATTAGGTTTTAGCCAAGGGGGACAAAGCAACACAACTGGAGACAGTAAGACAAACATCAAGCCAGAATTTATTCAATATGCTGTATCCATAGTGGCCCAAAGTAGTGTTGCACCAGTGAGCACAGAAAGTGTGCACGTTGATGCTGGAATGAATTCCTGTGTGTGTTTGCAGATTCTTATAGACTCATACATCTGTGACCAATAAAATCAAAAAGGAGGGAGGGGGTTTTGAATGTACAACGATCCAAAATGTTTAAATATGTGTGTGCGGTTGTGTGCATATCTTTGTGACAGCATGCGTGTGTGGCTTTTGTGCGAGTGTGATGCAGGGTTCTGTGTTACATTAGTATCAAGGGAGATATTCTGTAATGAGTGTAACTACCTCCGTGGGAGACTTGCATAAAGCTCCATTTCAGTCCTGCAGCGTAAGAGGAGGGGTGGGGGCAGAGGAAGGCGGGGGGGGGGGGGGGGGGGGGGGGAGACAAAAGACAAAAACACAGACAGTGTGACAGACAGATTGGTGGGAAAAGTGAGCGGAGTGAGATGGATTAGCAGTGAAGATGGAAAAAGGGGGAGAAAAACAAAGGAAAAGAAAGAACACTATCAAAAAGCAGAGTAAGTTAAGCATCAAGATGTCAGAGGTTAGTGAGTAAAGAAGTGAAGAATATTAGTGCAGAAAAGACACATTTTCAGCATGTGTGTTTTATGTGTACGTATGTATCTGTGCACGTGTGTGCGCATGTACCTGGTGGAAGGGGTGGAGGTGATGGAGCGCCGTCCCAGGGTCACCTGGTTGATGTTGTAGTATCCAGGGCTGTCCAGGTCGGCCAGGGAGAAGTTGGGGCCGGTCGCTGTAGCCACTGGAGCTGAGGAATGCACACATAACAGGAAGGGATATCAGAAAATTTGCATTGTTAGAGTGGTGCTATTCTATTATTTCTCATCGTTTGCTTTTGTTCAAGAAAAACACAAAACTAAAAACACATTTGTCCATCTGTCATTATAAGAGTAATGTTCCAAAAAAAAATAAAAAATTAAGGCCAGAGGCCTTATTCCAGTTTCAAGCTTTCAGTTTTACTCGAGAACTATCATCAGGGAGAGTTGGGTGTCCTGGTTTTTATTAACTGCTTTTTCTTGACTCCAGACAGCTCCTGATGTTGGTTTTAGACCAAAGCAAAAACAATTCCTCTGTCATTTTATGGAGTATCATTGCACTTAAACGTGTAAAACATCAGGGGATTTTCTCCTATCTCTAAACACTTACTGACACGTGGTCAGAAAATAGGCGGAAAAACATTTGGAAAAAAAAAAAGAATGAAAGAAAAGAAAAGAGAAGGGAAAAAGCTCCAATAATGTCCTAAAACAGCTGATTTTAGCAAACATTCCTCAAACTGGAATAAATTGTATATAAACTGCAGATTAAACTGGTGATTGTTCTGAGCAGCAGGAAAGTTGACTTGGGATTGGGTGAAAATAAACTACAGTGTTATTGTTCACTGTAACAAAGGGACAGTTAAAGGAATGAAAGTGAAACAGTGACGGAATATGCTACAGCTACACCTGGATACACAGACAACAAATGTTACCAGGATCAAGTTATTGTTCTTGATAGTAAGAAGAACAGAAAAAAATAGCACTGGCCATATATATTTAAATTGGAATTTAATATTACTGATGTGGATTTTCCCAGAAATGATGGTGTATAAGGAGTGTTACTAATCCTCGTACTGAAGGCATTATAACATAGAGATAGTATGAAGTTCACTGGGAGTGACAGGGAGAGCGTGTTGTCTGGAGATTGACAGGCAAAATTACAGCTGTGACTCACTCTGTGACACACGGACCAGCTCGGCTACGTTCCACACCCCTGAAGTCACAAAGCAGTCCTGGAAACTCAAGTGGCCTGGGTAAAGAGAGGGAGACAGAAAAGTGTGTGAAACCGGCCTGTTTGTACCGAACACACGTGAAATTACAGACATACGTGTACACATACCACAGACACAAGCACGCATGCAAGAGGGGCTGAAGTACATATGTATGGCAAAGCCTAACACACTGCCGGTGTCATTCAGTGGAACCATGTGTTTTTTATAAGAGGCAACAGGCCTTTGGTTTGACCGTGTTCATTTTGTTCACAACATACAAAACCTGGTTCCCCAAGAGAGTATAATCAGCACATATTATATAAAGCATAGTCCACTGTGTATAATGAGCCTTATGAGTATATCATGCACACGAACATATGTAGAAGTGAGACGATGCATGATAACTGCTGTAGTAGTGTATCCTTATAAGCACCTTCTTTTCAGTCTATTGATTCAGTGACCTCACCCTTAAAAGGAAAGATCTGTTCTACTACAATGTGGGTGTTCGCTTCACATCTTTGGTGACAGATCAGGATTACACTCAGTGACTAGAAACAACTTCACATACTGTCCTTCACGCTCCAGCACTGGATGTTCTGGATTGTCATATATCTGATTTTTATGCCAGGTGCAATACTAATAAGTACATTAAAGAGACTTGCCTGTGTTTTTGCTCTTTACAAGGCAGCTATACTGCACGATTATGACAGTGATGAAAGCCAGATGGCAGTAAGTGTTTTTCTATTGTAAATAAAGTGATTTCATTGAGTGTGACCCTCCTCTGTCACAGTAAGGACAACGCACCAATCCCTCTTAGCACAGTGGAAACTCCACCTCTAAGATTTCACATCTGTGGACACCAGCTCTATCTGTTATGATTATATGGGACAAGAAACACAAGGCAATAAAGTCGCAGAGAAGCTAATAATTCAGACAGATGAGTGAAAACCACTTGACTGGAGTTAAGGTACCTCAAATAGCTAAATGTTGGACCGGCAAAAACTGTGATGGGTGTTTGTATTAGGAGATCTGTGAACTTTTTTAACCTTCGCTTTAGCGTGCAAAGATGTCGTTCTAAAATGGGTAAGACCCATGTGGTCATCTGACTGCTCATGTTCCTGACTATGTTTAGGTACATCACCAGGGAGATAAAATCATAGCAATTAACTTGGTGAGCACAACATCATTATTGGATATAGTCATGATGGACAAACCTAGAGTATGAAAAAACATGTGAGTTATATTAAATCAAAGTCACCCGTTACACATCCAGGTTTAACCATCAGCTATTGACTCGAACATGTTTCTATATTCTAACAGAATTTTAACTCTAAACCTGAACTCTGTGTCCTTGTACCCAGCGTTTCCAATACTCAACTCTGAAGGCCCACAGCAGTAGGTTTAAACTGCCCGGGTAGATTAGGACACCTCCAGGTCGACAAGAATCTAGAGTCAAGTCTTCTTTAATACAAGATGACTTTTGTGTTTTAAATTATTATCCCATTTAGAAGCTAGCAGATCGTAAAGGAGGTTATGCATTGGGGCGTGTCACCGTGCTACAGACAGGCCATTCTACACAGGTCAGGCAGCAGCCTGACTGTTTTCCACGAAAGAAAGCTCTGAGTTCATCCCCACACCAAAGAAGAACAGATTATGTTTGCAACAGGCTAAACATAGCAGAGCAGCTAAGTAGTTTAGTTAGGAGTAGGTTGAGACCCAAAACGGAGCTCATATTACTCTGTATCTGCTGAAGGTGCAACCTGGCAATGTTGTTATCCACAACAAATTATAGGTAGTTGACACGGATTTGGAATTTGTTGTTGAGTGTGAGTGGTGTGTATATTAGAGAGGCCCTAAACTCCAGAGCTGAGTGAATTTTAAAGATCCCCACCCTTCATCCCTCCTTCATTTCATCCATGTCTCCATCTGTCTGAAACGTCTTTCCTCCTTGTTCTCCTCAACCTTTCACTCATTTTTTTTCTTTCACTCCCTCTATTTTCCTCCTGTTCTCCTCCTCTCTCATTCACTCCATCCCTGTCCGGGGTTAACCGCAGCAGGGACAACGCATGAGGTCAGTGCTCAGCTCGGCAGCGGCCATGTGGTTCCCATCTTCCAATAACGTCAGTGTGATTTATGAGTGGCCCGCCACAATCCCAGCACAACCCCCACGCTACAGTACCATCAGCTTTCCTTACCATAATAAACTTAGACCCAACTCTGCTGGGACGCACTCACACACAGAGAGGCCTGTGTGCAGGGGTAGCATGTATATACTGTATGGGCACGTGTGACTGTCTGTAGAGATGTGAATGCATGCACACATAGGTATGTCAACCATATTTGTGCACGCATGTCTCTGTGTGCACAAAATTAACAGAGATGTAAACTTACCATTTGGTGGGGGCTTGACGTCTGTGTCTCCTTGCTGGTTTGAGTTGTCTGATTGTCCTGATTGTTCTGGAAGATAGAAAGAAAAAAAAAAGGAAAAGGGGGATGGTTAGTCAGGTGGACAGATGTCTGGACACTGCTCAAGGTGAGGGGGCAGGTTAGCGTCAGAAGAATTGGATGGGAAGTGGCGCCTTCTTTCATTCTTTCCACTGAAGAGAGACAGACATGGGCCTGAGATTAAAGATTCGTGCATATTTCTGCTCAGGTTGAACTTCAGTTGAAAGCCATAAAATGGCAAATCACAACGTTAATATCCTTATTCTGGAGTCATGGTGGGAAAATTGCTTTTCCAACTTTCATTCAGTCTAGAGGTTTTTTTTTTGTTTTTTTTTTTTGCCTTCAAACCTTCTTTTCCCCTTCTCTACGCATTCCAACTCAATCTAAAGTAGATACACTGCTTTAGGAAAAGCCATTGGCAGTGCAGATGTCCGAAGAAACCTCAGCCTCCCTTCAGCTGACTTGTAAATCACAGGGCAATTCTGCAATGTACATTTTAGCATTGTAAGCATTGTTTGGATTGTCGCTTGTGCGTGCGTTCACTTTGGCAAACCATTCTCTCGCTTTAACATTCTGTCATGGACTCCCATCCCGTAAACACATACAGACTATTTCAGTGAGGGCATTAGGAAGTGTTAAAGGTCCCACAGTACTTCAGCTTCTCCAGTAGTGACTTGTAAGTTGAAGTCAACTAGTACGAGGTACTTTTTTAGGGTTCTAGCAATTGTCTGGATTGAACCTCCTGTGTGTGATTACCTGGACATCTATAGGAGCAGAGCTCGTTTTGTTTGGCCCGCCGGCTGCCATTCTTCTTCAGATATGTAATGCAGCCCTGTACAGTTTTATGATTGTATCATATTTACCACTCAGGCCAATTACCCCACAGCACTGAAGTTTTAAGGCCATCCTGGGCCAACTGTCCCTAGACAGAATGTGGCCCACATGCATCAAGCACCAGCCCCCAACCCCCAATCTCAACATCCTCCCAAATCAGCATCCCGATCTTGGGTGGCATTGGTGTGCTATGTGCCAGCAAACTGCTGCACTATTCACCCTGACTGTTCGCTGCCAAAGCCAAGGAAACAAAAAGAGACAAACAAAATCACCTCATCACTCTGGATCAGATAGAAGGAGGGAAAACACAGCGATAGAGTTTCTTATTTTTTTCTTCAAACAACACTCGTCTTTCATTCTGCAGGAGTGAGAGTCCATCTTCACGTCTTTCTCCCTCACTTCCTCTAGCACTCGTTCTGTCTCTGCTTCTCTTTCTCTCTTGTGCTGTTGCTCTGTGGAATCCTGGCAGCCATCTTAGCGCTTGGCAGCCATCTTAGCTTTGGCGGTACCCAAGCATTCCTGCTAGCTGACGGCACACCCACACACACACACACACACACACACACACACACACGCATGCACGCACACATGCTTGCAAGTATACTCTCTCTCACACAGACCCAAAGGTTTTAAAGATAAAAGAGACCTACAGAGGATATGCAATGCTAATGGAGTGAAGATAAAACCACTTGGGGTGTTTGTCTGCAGTGTCCTGTGTGCGTTGTGTTGCCCTCAGAGTGCATTATAGACTGTATGAGTTGGGTATAATTGAGAGAAGATCTCAGATGTCAGACTCACTCATTAAGTAAAAGGGAAGAAAATGAAAAAATAAGAAAGGGGTTTGAGGGCACTGAGGTGATGTTGTGAGATGAACTGGGAGCAGAAGAAAGCTGGAGGCTCCCTTACCATCCTCACGCTAACCCAAACAAACTGACCATGCAATTCGCTTCAAGCACAAACCGATCAAAACTGCTTAAACCTGTATGCCTTCTCTAACATGTGAGTTACAAAGCCAAAAAAAATATCCATGGCCTAGTTGTCATGACAACAGGGATGGCACACCACAGTTAAAGTCCCTAATGATGAGTGGTTGTTGAAGCCTGTGTGTGCATATGTGACGCTGTTTGGCCTAGCAATTAGTTCGAATGAAGATAATAATATAGCCTACTGGCACGGGCTCAATGTGTTGTTTTGTTTAAGTATTTCTTGGCACCACACGGAGCAGCGGGCGCTGTGCTACACTATAATGAGGTTGACTTTTTACTATATCAGTCTTTCTGCATTTTAAGGTGTTAAATCCATTCCAGTTACATTATTAACCACATTTTCAAAACTCGGCTTTTCATGAGTTCACTTTTCTTGGCAAAATAAAAGCAGGAACCGATCTCTAAAAGTTAATAGAGGTATTATGCTTGGCTCCTCTCTACCACACTGAGCTTTATTTCAGTGGGAATAATAAACAGTGGACATGATCATATACTAAATGTGATGTGCCATGACAAAGCCCAAGACAGTTGTTTTGAAAGAGAGTGATTCCAGTCAGTGAAATGGATGACCATTTGGATCATTGCATGCTGCCATGCATTAGCTTTTGGACCCTTAAAATGAAGCAATGTCTTAACTGCAACTCTTCTTGAGTGAATTTATTGTTTCATTTGAAGGGTTTTAAAGCCCTGTAGAGGTGAATGTAAATGATCCCTTAAACACCATCTGTATTTCATTAAGATCCCTGCAACATGAAGACAGACTGCTGAACGTGTGGTGCCACGTAAAGATTCATGATTTATTTCTAATAATGGTCAGGTTTGATTTAAAATAAGCTTAAACCTGAAACAAGCATTCTTTGCGCCACTTGGGGCGGCAGCATCACAGTTTTTTTTAGCTCCATCTTGCCCATAAGGAAAATATATTTGTCTGATATATATATTCGCTATGTCCACCAAAGCAATGAGCAGACAGATGCTAAAACGTTACCTATGGAGTCCAACTCTGCTTACTGTGATTTAAATATCAAATAAAAATATTAATTACAGTGTTTTTGATGTGCACTTTCCATTTTTGGTTTGTTGTGATATTTATTTTCTCACATTAACAAAAAGTAGCAGTCACGCCTTTTCATTTCATGAATGTACCTGAAGTTAATCTTCAACATAGGTCAACAGCTCTGTGGATATTCAGACTGCTGCCACTGCAATACATTATTTCTATGCAGTCACTGCTGAAAAAAGCTGATCTGTGTGCTGATGTGGGGAACACATAGAAAAGCCAGTATGAGAAAGACGTTTGTTAGTCTGAACTACACAAGTGATTTGTTTCTTTGATGGGTTCCTGTGCATGCATCACGTTTTCAGATTCTTCACAATCCATGAACTTAAAAAAGTTTGATTTAAAATGAACTAGTAAATATGAAGATATTTCTCCTTTATGATCTTTTATAAACCTGTTATGAACTCAATATTACACCATTACTCATTCCTTCGAATATGTTATTTCATATTGTTATCTGATCATTGTAATGATGTTTAGTGTTTATTGACTACAGTGTCAGACTTCTTTAGATTAGTGCTCAATTGTGTTTGATTTACTTCTAAACAATCTATCACTTCTTAATCTTATTTTGGTATATTATAGGGCAGCATGGCAGTATAGTGGTTAGCGCTGTTGGCCGCAACAAGAAGGTTCCCGGCCTGGAGCCTTTCTGTGCAGAGTTTGCATGTTCTCCCCGTGCATGTGAGGGTTTCCTCCTACCGTCTGACATCAAGACATCATGCATGCATGCATCCATGTACAATATGTATGTTTGTGTTAATTAAATTATATTTATAAAGATGATTTAATGATATGAATTTTATGCTTAAGATGTTTTTGGGAGGAATTTGGAGGTCAGGAATTGCGGGAGAAAGAGTAGGGAATGACATGGGTTCCCTACACACAGTGCTTCCGGTGTCCCAGTTAAATATATCATTGACTATGTGCACATATGCGCACATATATGTCACAAAGTTATGAACATCAATGCAAATGCACTGTATACTGCACAGTGTGTGTCTATGTGTGTATGTGTTTGAGTGCCCACATGAAGTGCCTCTGCAGTGCCTGTACAGAGGTAATGTGTGTGTGTGTGTGTGTGTGTGTGTGTGTGTGTGTGTGGTGTGGGGGGATGCATCAAATGAGGGAAGATGCCCTCATTGTCAACAATATAGAGGCTGTGAATTATTATTATTATTATTGTTCTTGTCATTATCCTGCTGCTCCTGCTGATGCTCTGTGGACCACCAGCCGGGAGGAATCAGTGCCAGCAGGCCACTCATCCCCACAGAACCCTGTGTGTACGCCCACACCTATGACACACACACACAGGCCGCTGGGAATGGACCCACATTTATTGACGTGTTGGTTCAAATGCCTGCACGAGCACACGCCAAACATGGATACACATGCTTTCAAAGCACAAACATGCTCTTACACACACACAAACACACATGTTTAAACACAGATGAATCACCCTTATCTCCCGCGCACAGTCGCCCCAAGGCCCCCTGCACATGTCCCGCCTGAGATAATAGAGCGCAGGCACACACGCAGGCCATCAAATATACTATGCCATCGCTCTAATCACACACACACACACACACACACAAGGACATACACAGACAGAGTGAGTTCATTTGGTTGCTCGGTCAATATACAGTCAGCGCTGATAGACTCCTGCAGCGTGTACGCAGAAGTTAACACTGGTTATACATTAGTCACACTGCAGAAGCAGACAGAGGCTAATAATTCACACCCAGGCTAATATACACACACTCAAAGTCACACTTACTTAATCCCACTGCTCATCATACACGCAGGTGCAACAAAGACACACTGCACATAATCATTTAGAGACACTTGAATGTAAAATTACATACAGATGCAGGCTCACCTAGTAGACAGGCGGCCACTGCCAGTGCTAATGGACTCATTCACTGCGTGCATATTCATATGAGTGCACACTGTGCACTTTTTCCTAATTTACAGAACAGCTTAGAGTGTTTGTTTGTGCATCACAAGCACACATGAGCAAACAGTCTCTAATCTAATGTGCAGTAAGTGAATGTTTTTTTTTTTTTTTTTCGTCCAGGCTGATGATGGACTGCAAAATCAACACCACTGCAGATAAAACACAACAGCTTTGATTAAAGAGGAAAGTCAGTTATAAATCAGTTTTTATCATCTTCTTCAAAGAAATGCCAAGTTGAAAACAGGTGTTTCTGGTATTATGTTAAAATGCATTTAGTAATTTGCGTTCAGAGAAATATGTATCGGTCTACTCATCTGCTGGATAAACAAGAATTTTACCCGACAGTCACGTAATAGCAAGAATTGAAAGCCAGTAAAACACACACACCAGCTGTCCAGATGTAGCTAAAATGACTCAGATATTTTTGCGTAATTCTGCATCTGTGTGTGTATGTGATTGTGAGTGTGTGTGTGTCACAGGATGTGTAAGTGCTAATTACTGTGGGGAATTGTGCTTAGCCAACTGCTACTGTACAGTGAGGGTCTGCACTGTAAAGCAGCAGCAGCAGCAAAAATAAAAAAAAATTCATTTTATTACAGCTCTGATTATTATCTTATAATGTTACTTTGGTGTTTTTGGCTAATAGAATTAGACTGACTAGTGTAATTGCTGAGCTCTGGGGCCATGGGGCTATTTTAAAAAAGTCAGACAGGGTCATAGATATATGGCTCTGTGTTTTACTGACTTTATTTCTAAGAATAACAGATTGCACAACATATTGAAATGATAAAGACTGCATGATTTATAACTTTTATATTTTTTTGCAAATATGTTCATTTAACTGAATGTCAGCTAGATGAAAAGCATTTAAATCATTCTAAAGAGTTTAAGCACTGAAATAAAGCAAGTGATATATATGATATGAATATACTGATGCTGTTGGGATGACAATTCAATAAATTTGAACTTGAATAGTTACTATTAAACCAGTCATGAATTTATCATTGCCATAAATAAACTTAAAATCTTTGTTGCAAATAGCGGATAAGGTGTTTGAAAGACATGGTCATTTAAAAAGGTAGCAATAAAGTGGAAACACAAAGACACCAATATTAAGTTGCATTATGGCAAGTGTATGATTCAGGAGGTTGGCCAGGATATTGTAAGCATTTTTTAAAATCTGCCTGTTTCTGGTAAATGTTGAAATGTTAATGGTGCTATGTTTAAATCCAAGGGAAACAATGGTGAGGAAAGGGAAAAGCATCTGGGCTGCAGCTGCAATGTTAAGGTACAAAGAGGCAGCAGTTCCAGTGTAGCAGCTATCGAATGTGAGTATTTCAATTTAGCTGCAGCCTCCACCCCACGACCCTCGTGACTCCATCTCTCTGGCTTGCTCCGCCCTCCGTGTGCCGTGTCATTTAAGGATAGCTCTGCAGACACGGTTCAGTTCACAGTCAAATGATAGGGGCCTCTTCCTCCAACTGCTCCACGGCTCTGTAGACAAGTCTACCACTGTTCTCCCTTCTTCAACTCTGTCTTGCCTCTTCCTCACCCTTTCACTCGCTCATGCTGTGACCCCCCCCCCCCCCCCCCCCCCCCCCTCACTCCTCAGCTGCCCTGACTTCGGTCTCTGTGAGTAGTTGCATTTAGGCCTGTGGATTCATACCCTGTCATTCCTGGTGGACTATATGGACTACCCACAGCAGCTCAGTCTCAGGCTCTTAATGTGGGAATGCAGCTGTGGCGTTGTGTCTGTACATCTCTGTCCAGATGTGATGTGGGCAGCCCCTGATTGAATTGCAGGGCACACACATGCAAACAGACCAGCACATATAGCATAGCATAGCATGTATAAAGAGCTGCATGCATGCGGATGCAACGCAGGAGACTCACCGGCAAATTGAACTAGCAGACAGTTTATACATCCACAGGAGTGTGTTTCAGTTTAAGTGTATATGGCTCTGCCCCCCTCCACACACACTCACTCTCCACCCCCCCCACCCACCAGCCTCTGGATAAAGAAACCAAACAGCCTCCCCAATTGGGTTTCGCTTAAGAGGTTTATCAGTATGTTGCTAAACATTCTGACCTTTTTTTTAATCTTTAATGCGCTTAAAATGTTCCAAACCCTCCTAATCCCCACGGCTATCCCACACAGATGTTCACTCAGCTCTTTTATTGGACTTCATTTTATCCTTTTTTTTTCTTCTTCATCTCCTACTCCTCCACCACCTCCTTCATCCTCTCCACATCCTCCTTCTACGTCCCCCCTCCCTCCCTTTTCATTTGCAGATTCATTTTCTGGTATCTGAAAACTACTCATCACCCCTCTGATCAACCTCCCCCCCATCATCCCTGCGTTTCAATCTTGCACAAGCAAAGCTCATTCGGAGCCTGTTTTTTTTTTTTTTTTTTTAATCCAGTGGTTCTTATTGGATGTTTCTGCAGCTGTGGAGCATTGATGGCACAGTGTATCTGCCTTGTGACCCCGACTCACTGCGGCCACCTTTAGGCACAGAGAAATGACCAGAGCTACAGGAAGAGAAAGCTGCTTTCACCAAAGGTGGCCATGACTATTTCATGGGAATTTGTTTCATTAGATCGTGTACAGTGGAGTGTAACAGGATAATAACAGGGGATGTGATGAACAATGTGGTTATACAGTCTTCCTGCTGAGCAAATAGGACACGGGGAACAGCTGTTTCAGCTGCTACACACTGAGTCATTCACTTCAGCCACTGCCCTTTCATTTACTTATGTTCAAACATGAATTCACTTTTTTATGTCTTTTGAAGGAGGTTCCAGCTCTTGAAATTAAGATGTAATCTGAAAGTGGAACACTGAGAGAGTCACGGTTAGGTTTTCACAAGTGTGGGGATACCATAAGGTTCAGCATTAGACTTTACATCACACATCTTTAGTCAATATAAATGTATATGTATTTGAAGAGGGAGCTGTTCAATATTGAGTTTAATACCCTGCCTGACCAGGCCCCTTACCTGGCATCCTATTAACCACACCCAAGAATTTACATAACCCCACCCTGCGAAGCCCTTACCCTCCAAGCCACTGAGTATTGTGGCTTACAATACAATGATGGTGACGGTAATACAGAGATGGTAGATGCTTAAGTCAAAGAAATCATTCACCATACATCCATTCACCCTCCCATCCAGCTGTGGAAAATAAAATTCTTGCACCAGCTGCTGGTTAAATGCGCGCTTTGCGCAGATGAATCAGCGCCACCACCTTCAATGTAGTTGAGTCACAAACTTTATATAATACAGAACAAGTTAGTTTTATTTTGGTTCTTCTATTCTATTTCTACTCTAGTTTTATTGTATTCAGGGCGAGGTCGGGACCAACACAATGCTTGACTGGTGTTATTGGGATGGGTAAGAATGTAAACATCTCAAGTACTTTAGCATAGCACTGTATATACACATATATCTTTCACTGACATTATATTTAAATAAGCAGTTCTAGAAAATAAACTATGGTCAACTTGGATATAGACATATAAAATGATACATGCAGAATAAACTAAGCCTATTTGCTTTATTGTTGACTTGCTTTTTTTTTTTTTTTTTTTTTTTTTTTAGATAAGCAGGAGGTGGAAGTTCTGCCTGAGTACAATTGGCAGGTGTTCCCTTCCAGGTCCATGTGGTGTGCTAACAAGCTCCACCAATCGGCCAGGATACAGCCTGACAAGAAAAACCTGAGGCACAAAAGACTGAAAGTCCAATTCAGTAATTTTTAGGTTTATTGCTCTGATCAACTTATCAACTCAACTAGGCACAAAAAATGTACTGAGGAAGATGAGACAAAATCAGATGCACTGATTGTGATTAACACACACACACACGCACAAAAGTTTCTCAGATTTGGTGACAGGCTTCTGTCAGCGCATGATGCTATGTTTGGTTTTTAAAATGAAAAATAGCTGCACGCTTGCATCCTGGGCCAATTTGGTGTCAATGGAGCAGCTCATTTTCTGCCTTCAACTCAAAGGCAGAGCTTTCAAAGATTGAAAGAATAACACTTTGGGTTTTCAGTTATAGACGGATTTTCCCTTCAGCTATTTTTGGCACTTTCCTGGGAAGTTTATTTGGCTTCTATATCCACACCCTACCTATTAAACCAGCAGCTTCAAATTGTGGCAAGTCCTGCAGAACAACAAAATCTGCAGTTGCAGAGTAGTGGGCTTGCAAATTCCCATGTTCCTGATCGAGTGAAAACTGAGAGTCTGGATAATCGATCTTTGTTCCCACATTCAGCTCAAAAGTGACAATAGTGCATCTTCGTGCAGTTCAGTGAATGTCTGGTATGTAACTCCATGTGACAGCACAGCATGGGGCCATGTGATTAATTGTGAAATGTGTTTTCTGCGCTGGTAGTGCTGAAGTGTGAATGTGTGGGTGTGAGACTATAAATACGGTGTGCGGTGGCTATGGATGTGTGACTCTGTCTTCTATATGTTTATGATAGTGTATATGTGCAAAAATTTCTGGAGAGCACATGTTGAGGCGCAGTTGGAGATAAGCGTGTAAACATCTGTGACTGACAGGCTGAGCAGCGGAGTGTGGGAGGGAGAGTGCTCTTTTATTAAGACACGTAAGCATGCGTGTGCATCAGCATGTATACGGTTTCGTGGGAGTATTTGCACGTGCATGCTCCTTGTGTCTATACAGTATGTGGGAAAGTTCAGTAAGCTGAGAGAGATAATTCTGAATTAGATGCACATCTGTGTTTTTGTGTGTGTATATGAGGGAGAAAGAGCCAGAGAGGGAGCAGGAGAGTGTATGTATGTGTGTGTGTGTGTGTGTGTGTGTGTGTGCACCGTGTGGCCGCCTGGCCCGAGCCCTGTGCCAGCAAGGAGCAGGTGTGGGGAGGCAGCCCTGCATTGCCCGTTGCCCATCTGCGGGGCCGTCTGTGTGCCGCCTGCGCCCTCTCTGTGCCAACGCCACACAGAGCTGGGGAGCCAGGGGGTGAGAGGAGGGTGAGAAGGGGTGAGAGGGGCCTAAAGGGAATCAACCATGGGAGAGAGAGGAGGGCAGGGGGTAGAAGGATGGAGCGGTGTGGGGATGGAGGGGGTGCTGGGAGGGCAGCTGGCTGGCTGCCCATGTACCCCCCCCCCCCCTGTCGCCCCTCTCCCTCTGCCCTGTTTCTTTTATCTTTTATCTGTGCCTATGCTGATGAGCTGCAACGTACTCAGAGAGATCCACAGCGAGGGAGGAGGATGGAGACACTGACAGAGGAAAATCTCCACACTTTAGTAAAAGGCCGGATGTGAAGCTGGTGCTCAAAGCTCTAATTACCACTTTGTGACTTCCCTACATTTAAATTTCTCTCCTTGTGTCTTCGATTTTAAACTCTCTGCTGTCAGACCAAAAACTCACATTAAACTGAGGATGCATATGTAGAGGTGTTGTTACTCCATTTGGCCAGCAGATGTCACTTTTTGGCAGTGGGGGGGGGGGGCACAGAGCAACAACACATGCTAAAGAAATCTGCCTCTCACAGGGGGAAGAGAGAGCATTGGGAAAGATTTCAGCAGGGCTGCCACGGCTTTAGCTGGAGCTGAGGAAGGAAGGGGGGGTTGGAGCTCTCTGCCATATCTTGCTTCTCCCAAAATTCCCCTTCAAAATAAAAGAAACTTATATACATATCCGTGGCTGCAAAAATCACAGAATAGTATTTTCAATACTAGATGTAAAAAAACAAACAAACTTTATTTTCCATTGTCCCACCTTTTCGTGTGTTCCTGATCACATCTTTGAAGCATACATAATAGTGAGAGTCACAGCTGGCTTGACGACACGGACAATAAACACAAACTGAAAAATGCTCTTGAGGCCATCCCATGGTTCTCTACTGGCAGGCCTGTTTAAACTGCACTGATGATTTGTGTATATTAAGTTTCATGCAAACAGAACTGAGAATAAAATGTATAGCACGGAGGTTTGCAGATCAGATTGAAAGACATGAGCCACCCTGAGGTGCTCCACCATTTGACATATTGTGATATATGTGTGTGTGTGTGTACACAGTGTCTCTCTCTCTCTCTCTTTCTCTCTCAGTTTGCGTGGGGTAGGGTCTGGGTACAAGTGGGAATGGGGATCATGTGATGCCAGTCTCTGCCAGGGAATTGGGGAGAGAGGGAGAGGAGGAGGAAGAGGGGGAGGGATATAGGGAGAAAATGAAAAAAAAAAAAAAAAAGTAAAGAGGCAGTTAGGGGACAGAAGTGGACACAAGAAAAAGACAAAAAAAGAAGTGAATGAAAGAGAGAGGAAGACAGGGGAGGGGGCCGAGAGGAAAAGAGTGATAGACTGAGAAAGAGTGGGAGAAAGAAAACGATAAAGAAGTTGGGGGGAGGGCTTGAAGGGGGGAATTGTAAGAGCTGTGGGAACGTTTTGCCTAGCCAAGAAAGACGCGAGTGGGGAGAATAAAAGAAGGAAAGAGAAAGAGAGTGAGACTTGTTGCCAGAGGAGAGGAGAGGAGAAGGGAGGACATGAGGAGACAGGAGGGGAGGAGGGTACGAGGGGGAGTGAAAGCAGCGCACAGTGGGCACCAGCTAGGGAGCAGGCACGATCAAACCCAGCACTACAGGGGAGACGAGGAAAAGCAAACACACACAAAACACCACAGCCACCGAGAGGCAGCACTATCGCTGTGCTACAAGCCAAACACTGAATACTGAAATATCCTCACTGTATCTGCCACCAATAGATCTATTTCCCCACTAGATGGGATGTTGTGCTGGATTGGTACCAATGGTAACCTGCCACTCAAACCAGGACTGTGTGTGTGTGTTTGTGTGTCTGTCTGTGTGCTTATTGCAGGGACTGCAGGGAGCAGAGAGCATGACCTTGCAAACTTTTGGCTTAGTGTTTTATCACCATTCCCCTCTGAGTCAGTTCCCCTCGAGGCAAATCCTCAAGTTCATGTAGCTTTCAGAGTGGCCAATTCTAACACTATATCCAGGGATGGAATATTAAGGAGGAGTAACTGGGCAATGACCCAGGATCCCCAGAGTCTCAATTTCACTGTGTGTTACTTGTGTTGTTGTACTTGGTTACTGATTTGCCTGAATCAACTCAATGATTAGAGCTTTAAAGCTGCAATAACTGATATGTTTATTTTATCAGTGTATCAAATAACTTTGTGTTGTGTGAAAGCGGTTGCTCAGCTCTACAGAAACTTTGAGCATTATTTGGTTTGCTTTTCTGAACTCCAGTAATTGTATTTTTTTAGCTGACTCTCAATGTTCTCAGAGGTTTTTAACCTCTGGCCTCTTAAAGCGGTCAGTGTGCTGCCGAGTCAGCAAAAAAGCACATAACACAGAGACAAAGTTAGCAATCAGCTACTGAAACTAGTGGTGTCTTTCACAACTGACCAACCAGAATTTTGCTCTGGAGCTGGAGAAGACCAAAAACTGAGCAACAAGACCATCATTCATAATTTCAGTTATGGCTCATCAAAAGTTAAAATACATTTAATAGTCCATCAACACTTAAAATGACAGATTTGAGGGGGCGGCACAATATGTTTTAAATCATGATCGTATAAATTGTGAGTGCAGTGCTTTTTCCTAACATTTTCATACATTATCCAAAGGAATTTGAGTATATATCATATGGCAAATTTATGTCAACACAAAAACTTGTTCAGTGAAATAACTCTTTCTTACTGTAACAATATGATTTAAAGTTTTTCATGAGCTATAAAGCGAAAAGTTGTGTGTGAATTCAAGGGAATACAAGAAAAAGCATTTTGACTGCATGACTTCACTCGCAGCATTCACAGCCAATTTCAGTGGGTTAGTGTAAAGGCAGCACACAAACCATAAATAAATCTCATCTTGTGAAAGCGTTCTGTCATACTTCTCACATTTTAACATTATGCCGACAAAATATTCAAATTATGAGACAATGCTGTCTGCATCACACTCTTCATTTCCCCCTGCAGGCCTTTGGTCTGGTCCACTCTGGGCCAGAAAAGTCTAACGATTTATTTTGGGTTGGTGAATTACGCAAATAAATGCTCCGAAATCTATCTAGGGCTTGGAGGACGTGTTTTATGGAGGTTGTAAAAGTCCACACAAACACATAAAGCAGGCCTGTAAAAATAATGTGCTCTGTGCATAAATGCTCATTTGGACTAATGAATTAAGGGAGAATGAATGGATACATAAAACTCCACATCCTCCCTGGTTGATGCCAGCAGAGGTAGAAACGATGATGTGCATGACTGTTTGGTAGCTTTTCTGCATATGTATATGTGTGTGCTTGAGCGTGGAGGTGGGAGTGTTGCTTTATTTATGTGTCTGCAGAGTAACTCCTTTGTGTGACTACAACAGCCACTTTTGTCATTCATTTATTCATCTTCTACCGCTTATCTGTTTCGAGGCCACGAGGGCTGCTGGAGCTATTCCCAGCTCACTCTGGGTGAGGGCGGGGTCACCATGGACAGGTCACCAGTCCATCACAGGGCCAACACACAGAGAGTAGTAACAAAAAGTAACAAAAATGCGACGTCTTTGGACAGTGGGAGGAAACCCACGCAGGCACAGGGAGAACATGCAGACTCCACACAAAAAGGCCCCAGGCAGGGAACCGAACCCACAACCTCCTTGTTGTGAGGCAATAGCGCTAACCACTGACCCAAAATCAGCTTTTTCTGAATGCAGGAAATTGCTTTTTATGAATTGCGTCTCTAAAGTGACTTAAATATTGACAGTAGCTAAAGATAGACTAATGTTCCAGTAATTTGGGAACTGCATATATCCTCCTAAAATGGTGTGTGCCTTTGCAAGTAAAATAGAGTGATGTCCCAAAAGCAACATTTAAGGGAGAACAAACAGCCAGGGCTGCTTACCTGCTAGGGGTGTAACGATACATGTATTTGTATTAAACCGTTTCGGTTAGGGATGTTCGGTTCGGTACAGGACTGTCCAGGTGGGAGTTTGCGGGCCTGAAGTTGCATGTGTTTACATTCCGCCGCCACATGTGCAGCCCGTGTGCATCATGACTGCTGCTAGCAATGAACCAGAGCTTCAAGACCCTCCCCTGTCGCTAACGTCTCCTGCTTGGGAACACGTCGGCTTCCTGGTTAAATACTTAAACAGAGAAAGACAGTTGGATAAAATGAGGGCGGTGTGCCGACACTGTTCAGCTGAGATCGGGTACATCTCCGGCAACACAAAAAAACGGCAGCACCCGAGTGTAAATGTCGCCGATAAAAAAAAACAACAAAAAAAAAACACCTTAGTGCAAACGCGGTGGACGCCGGCATTCAAGCAGCCTCTCCCTGGCAATTCAGATCGGGCCAAAGCTATAACAACAGCCATTGGAGTTTTTATAGCAGCGGATCCAAGACCATATTCAGTTGTTGAAAATGCTGGTTTTAAACACATGCTTACAAATAATAAACACGCAAATAAACAACAAGCATTTTTGCATTTTGTTCCCATACTGTACCGAAAATTAACCGAACCGTGACCTTAAGACCAAGGTACGAATCGAACCGTGATTTTTTTTTTGTATCGTTACACCCCTATTACCTACAGCATTAACCAAAGATTTATTCTCTCAGCTGACTGAGAGATATGAAGAAGAGAGGGAAAGGAGGAGGCGATCCGGAGAGAGAGAACGCGATCGAGAGCAGCAGATGAGGCCTGAGAAAAAACAATCAGCCAAATGAGGGCACAGATAGAAAGGCAACCTTTGACCACCAGCTGTCTGGGAGTCACCGCCCAGCCACATTTGTCAGTCTGTGTCCCCATACGAACCCAACCCAAGGGTCAATGCCTCCCAGCACAACCGTGTGTTTGTGCACTTCATTTCCATGTGCGCATACACATTAGTGAGTCCTCCAGTGTTTATGCGCCTGCCCATGTGTACAAGCCGTCTGCTATCTGTGTCAAAGCTGGCTTTATCGCTCAGGCAGATAAGATGAATAAACAGCCACCCTGGACTGCCCGTCTCTGACATGCTAGGTGAGAAATGCACCAGCCTCCTGCCTTCACCACATGTTACCCCAGGATCAGGACCCGGACACTGGGGCAAAAGATTCAGACAAGTCCCAGGCTCGAGTTAGAGCCACAGGCCTGAGAGTGAACTTCAGCACTTGCAATTCCTATTCTGTGTTAGTATGACTACTGCCTCATATGTAAAACCTGTATAGTTTTCATGACCTGCTGTAACCAGACTTGCAAGCATAGGTGAATCAAAGTCCATACATACAGGATTAGCCTAGTTCACACAGCTTATGGCTCCACTCAGGCTCTCCCTCGGTCAAGCTGATAATTGGAGATTTATTCCTGCCATCTATCAATCCATCTATTAACTTATTAACAGAGATAAAAGCCTTAAAACTGTCCTTCCTCCCCCCCAGCAGAATCAACACAGTGAAAGGGGATTAAGCGGGAGCCAATCCACTTAGCGAGTTCAAAATCATACTCATCAATAAGCATCACTAACCTCAGCCTTATTATCTCTGAAGGCAGCCTCGGCGAGCTCAAGTGAAGCTCTTTAAAATCTGACCTTGTTTGTAGAGCCCATGTGATTGAATAAAACAGAGTAAAGCAGCAAAAAGAGGAGAAGATCAAATATGAAGATTTGTTTCTTATATATGTTATGTTAAACATCAACGCTTACAGGACTAAGTTAACTAAGTCCTGTCTTATTCAATACAGTCATGTTAACACATCTGGCACCAATATGATGAGATGAATAAAGCCTTTGCCATGGTAACGCATAATTTTCATTAGTTTCATGCTCTGCAACACTGCTGATGTCTATCAACAAGATTACCAGGGAAAAATTATCACTTTGAATATTAATTTAAATGGGAGCTCCTGTTAGTGTGTTCTGCCTCTGTAAAGGGATGAGATGTCAGCGCAATGGCCGCTCTGCTGCCTATGGCTCCGTGGTATTAAATGGAGATGATGTTCAAGTCGAGGGGCAGACCAGAGGAGCCTGCATCTGTTTGGCAGTTGCTCAGAAATGTCTAGCGTTTCACACTACGCCTCTGGGATCGTTGGCCTGATCTCAGCCAGAAGTTTATGAAAAACAGAAAAGAGGGAACCAGGAAGGAGAGAAAAGCGGGGAGGAGGACGGGGGGGAGACGAAGTGATGGAGCACAAATGAAAGAAGAATGAGCTGGTTTACATGAGAGGACAGAAAGAGAGATAGCAGAGAGGAGGAGGTTAGACAGCTGAAATGAGAAAAGGGAACCGGTTTAGATGATGATGTGATGGTTTCCATTCTGCTTGCACTGTGAGTGTGTGTGTGTGTGTGTGAGAGACAGATTCTCCTGAGGCCCCTGAGGAGCCTGAGGGCCCCTGCTCGAATGTTTGAGGGGATTAAGGTGAGGAACAGGTGTAGTTACGTATCACAACACGTGCCTGTGACTGCGGTATCTACACACTATGGCCAAAAGGCATCGCTGTGTGTGCGTGCTTGTGTAAGTGTGTTTATTATCTGCACGTGATCAACACAAACGAGCATATATGATTCATGCATAATCTGAAGGTTAAGCCACTTGTGTAAGGAGGCATGACTGTGTGTGTGTCAGTATTCTATGAACTGCAAGCACACACAAACGGCTGTGTATTCCTTGGATTAATTTATGACAGGCAGCTCTGTCTTCAGTCAAACCCAGTCCTCCACAACAAACCCACTCCCCAGAGCCTGATCTTTGGTTTGGTCTCCTTCTCAGCTGTCACCACGCCTGCACTGCCTGCCTCCTGTCAGTTTCAGTGAGAAAATACACAGGGATTTATAGCTGTAACATAAGAGTATGCTAACACACACACACACAGGCGTACAGCTTTCATTAAATGACCGACCAAACTATTGTTCACAGAAAGAATTGTTGCTATAAAAAAGAAAGTTTAAAAGGGTATATCCCAGCATGTGTTACTATGGAAAAGGTAAGAAAGAGGATTTCTAAAAAATATCCTCCTGGGTTGTTCTACACAAATGTCAATGGGTAAAATGTTATTCTATGTATAGATTTATCATTTTACAATGCAGCAGTACAACAAGAATAGAATAAACATTGGAGTCATTATACAAGTCCAACGAAACTTGGGTTGGCATCTCTTTTACATACAGTAAAAGCAGCTTAGCATGTGTGCATTGTTTAAATAGATTGTAAACGGGATATAAATAAAATTAAGATATAAAAATGAAGAATGAAGTTGCAACGCAACACTTACAGACAGCATTCAAACTCTGTGGGGGGTGGAGGGTGTAATGGCCTCTACTGCGCTGGGGTAGAAACTATTTTTCAGTCTGTTGGTTCTGGTTTTTATTGTTCTAAACCTTTTGCCTGACGGCAGAGGTTCGAACAGAGAATGTCCAGGCTGAGTACAGTCTCTGTGTATGCCGCAAGCCTTTTCTGTGATCCTATTGTAGTAAATTGGGTCCAGTCTTGGGAACTCTTTTCTCACAATATGCTGTGCCGCCTTTACCACCTGGTTCAGGTCATTCTTTATTGATACATTAAAATAAATGTATCAGTGACCAATAAATCAGTGTCTAAGAAATGTTTGTAGAACTTTGCAATCAAAAGTTCCTGTAGCACTACAAGCATAACATAACTGCCAAAAATACAGTTTAACCAGGAATAATATAAAATTTACCGTCAGCCTTTAAATAGGTCAGATTTTATTTTCCCATGTTTCTGAGTTTGTAGTATTATATAAGTAAGGAATATGTAGATATACTAACATTACAAATGCTCGGCGTATGCTGCGAGCAAATATTCATTTATTGTATATTCCAAATCTATTTTAAACTCTTCAGTCTACATGAAGGTAAAAGTGTCCACAAACTCTCTGACTTAACTAGTATGCAACATACATAATTCCAAACAAGTCATATATTAACAAACTGCATGTGACCTCAGTAGGTTAGCTGGCTGTTTAACAGTTAGTGGGTCTAGGAGCGTCTGTGTAAGAACTAGTTAATATAGTTATGCAGGTTGTTCACTTCATGGGTTATAGCAAGATTAAGTTTGAAGTCAGCAAAGGGCCCATGCAGTCCCTTCTGTGTCATTTTATTTTGTCAAGAAGGAAACAGGCCGGGTCATACATACAAAAAAATGTGCAATGCTTGAACATGTACATGAACACTGAGTATAATCGACAGCACCAGAGAGCTTAGCCAATTACTGGAAAAACTCAAAATCCAATTGGCTTTACTCCTGTCTGTCAACCTTCTTGACCCAAACCAAACACAATAATCCCCATCCATCTGGTATCTGAGGCAGGTGACCTGCTCTACTATATATCACTCTGCTGCAATCTTTCAGTACATGCCATTCAACAGCTCTTTGCTTTAATACAGACAATAATTTTAGTTTTTGCGAGCTTAAGGGGTTTGACCCCAGAGGCTTGCCATTGTTCTGCATGCCGCTCGTTACTTACATTTTTTTGTGAAGGCATGCTCACCCAATAAAACAATCAAGAGAACATATAAAGAGTGCTAAAAGTAATATGAGCTTGGCCTCTTCCGCTTAGGTTTGGATCCACAGGCAGACCCTCCTCAGTCAGACTGTGCACTAACTCAGGCCTGCAGGAGGGAGGTGGCAGCGTGTTTATTTTACTGTGGGCTGTATCTGGCCATCATTATCTCACACTGCAGAAGTAGCGCTGTAAACAGATGCTTGCGGCCCACTCAGCTGCAATAGTGCGTCTGGCTGAGGCTGTAGCAGGGTTGGGAAAGGGGATCTAAGGATGCTGAGGTCTGAGGCACGAGAGACTGAGGTTGAGACTTATTCTGAGGATGAGGATGGAGTTGATTTTGAGGTTTATGAGGGAGCAACTGTTATTACTATGGCAGGCATTGGTGACTGCGGGGGGCAGGGACCACGGGATCGAAGCAGGCTCCGTGGTGTGGCCTCAATGTGGCCTGCAATATTATCACACTGAAAGAAAGGTTGTTTTTTAACTGTCATAACACAGGGGGAAGCCATATCAGTTCAAGATGCTCTCGCCGGAAAGCTCAACAAACACTGGCAGTGAAGTTTGCACAGAGCCGCGTGTCCTAAACAAACTGCTGTGGAAAGAACAGAAATGGGGGGAGGAACTAAGAAAAAGGAGATGGGGGGGGTTGAAGGCAAAGGAGAGAAAAATGAAATGGCGTCTCTGCTAGTTACAGTTGGAGGAGAGAGAGGAGTGGGATCTGCTGCCTTTTTTTTTTTTTACTTTAATCAAAAGCAGAGACATTCTGCAGTGGAAAAAGCATGACGAAAAGCAGTTTACATGAGCTACAGGCAGGGAGGGGGAGGCAGGCGGGATGGGGCAGACAAACAAACAGACAACTACTGACGAACAGCTGCACACAGCACTTCACTGGAGGACGGGGAGAGGGAGAAAGAACAGCGGCAGTCAGAGAAAGAGAGAGCACCAGAGTTACAAAAATGGAAAGTCCATATTTTAGCGCAGTATGGAAATATGGTCCTCATTTCATGATTCAATTCCCACTCCCTCCCTTTTTCCCTCCCTCTCTAACTACCCTTTCCCTACCATACTCTCCTTCTCTTTAAAAAAAACTTGCTAAGACACAGGAAGACCGCTGAAATGGACTTAAAACCAGCATTAAGGTTGAGTTAGGGAATGGAGCAACTACGAGGAGTGAAAGGGTGACAGAGAAGATGTGTTTCATTCAACTTTGACAGCATCGACCTCAAAAGTTGATTAACTGTTGCCCAACTTCAGAGGTTGTTAAGCAGCTGTAGCTCTGTATGTAAGATTGTGTTATTCACAGAAGCTCCTTAGGTCTCAGAGAAGATATTAAGTCTGACTTCTTCTACTGATTTTCTCAATGTAAGAGTTTTGTACGCGCACCAAAACACCATCAGCCTCCACATCCATCCCTGGCTTTAATCTCCAACTTATCTTCCCCTTCATCTCCTCCTCATCTCTTCCTCATCCCTCTATTGCGTGTTCAGTAAGACACACAACATTTTAGGGCCGCTGCAAAGCCCCTTGTTGACCGTCCGTAAAGTGGCGAGCAGCGCCGTCATCTGCAAGCCTGGCGGGGCTCATCCAACCTTGTCTCCCATGTCTTTCCCTCATACAGGCCTAATCCTAGAGGCTTTACATCTTAAAACATCACGCCCCCCCCCCCCCCCCCCTCACTCCTTTGGCTTAGGACCGGCGCCAGAGAGAAATTAAAAATTTGCCCTAAGAAGCTGAAGAAGCAAGGTTTTCCATGGAAACTACCATTAACCCTGCAGACATTACACATCCTACAACACTGAGCATGACCATCACAGCCACCATCAGCTCTGCTGCTTCTTCCAAGGCAAAGCCTTGTCCTCAAATACCATTCACTAGCTTCATCTGCCGTTTTTCACTCCATTATCCTTACATGTTATTTTCTCTGCTTTTACCCTCCCGTTCTCCTCCTCTTTCTCCTCCTCCTTCGTCATGTCGTACCCAGTTCTTCTCCACATTTCACTTCCCTCCCTGCTAAAATCACCAAGTTAGGCCAGGCAGTTCATTATTTCAAATTTACGGCCTGTCCGTTTGGCCTGCCTCGAGGAGGAATAAAATCAGGCTTTGGTTGGCGTGGTGATCTGGGGCCAAACCCAAATCCCTCCTCCTACCCTTTTATAGTTTAATATAAAGTCATATCAAATTAAATTTAACGAATAAAAAAAAAAAAAACCTAGAGGTTGCCAAGAGCTCTACTTTACAAAAACACACACAGTCAAATACACATACCTCAACTCAGTACAGACACACACAGAGACTTGCAATTCAACTTTTAACTGTTCTGAGTGTGTTTGTGAATGTGCGTGTACATGCCTGTGTCGGTGTGTGTAGAGGTTTGTGTGCCAAGGGTTTAGAGTGACCAAAGATCATTCATCAAGTGGAAAAAAGAATAAATTCAAGGATGTAACAATAACAGGTTTGAGCACTCAATACTGCTTTGAACATAATATAGACAAAGTGTATGTGCATGTGAACGACTACCACGAATGTGTCAGTGGCTGACAGAGTGCGCAAGTGTGTGTGAGTGTGTGTGTTGCGTGTGCTCATATTGACCCACACGTATTAACCCACTGCCAGCGCTGCCACTGAATAGAATAGAGAAGGCTGTATTTTAAATGGATCAGGCTCCTTGGTAATACAAAATAATGATGGTTACGCTATATCACAGTCCTCAAAGCCATCCTATCCCTTCATACTCATAGGCCCTTTGGGGATTTCAGCCATTTGAAAATATTTTAAAGAGGCCCGATTGCCCCCAGCTCAGCGGCTCAGAGAAGCCTTAAAACCCTGCAGCTAAATCCTGGGGTTATGTAAGGTAAAGCCCTAAATCTCACTGCGCCTGATGTTACATATTACTGTAATTGCAAATGAAAAAAAAAAAAAACAGAAGAAAAATACAGGGTGGGGTTGGGGCGAAGAATTACAGGGAAAGGGGAGTTTGGGGGTTGGTGGAGGGAGGAAAGAAGAGGAAAAGAAAGGAAATGAGGGAGGTGTGAGAGGATGGATGGAGCCGTGGACAGAGGAAAAAGGGAATCAGGGAAGGGAATGAGAAGATTAGCTGGTCCATGAATTGAACTCCCTTGCTCTCTGTCACCATCTCCTCAGATTGGCTGTTTTTGTGACACTCTTCTCTTTCAGCAAATTCACAGGGCAAACCAGAACACTGCCCAAAAACTGTGGAATAAAAAGGAAATCCAATAAAACTTGGTCTGCATTTATCATTTGTCCACCTAACATCGTCTGTCTTCCTCCAACCCACGACTCCAGGGGCAGACAGAAACAGGCCTACACATGTAAACACAGATGCAAGTCTGAGAAGACATAAAACTGTGCCATTAAAAGAAACCCTCCATGTCACTCTTAACCTCACTATTTTTTATGTCTGTGCATGTTTTTTGAATATGTGTGTGTGTGTGTCTCTGCATGTATGAATCTAAAATGTGCGCGGAGGCGGATGAGGCAGTTCACATTATGATCACGGTGCATGATGCAACGCATCATCTGAAGATGTAAACAGGCTTTGGAGTCACTCACATAAGGAGTTTGTGTAAGAAGAGAGGGTTTCATAGCGTGCAGCGCCGGGAGGCTAACAAGGAATAAGGAGTACAATTGTGATTAGACAATCATCCCCCTGGAATATCTGCCAATGCAAAGATTTAAACTCAACATCTCTGGTGGCAAAAAAGTGCTGCTAAATTGGATCCTCTCTTACCTGCAGGGGAGCAGGTTACTTCATTTTGTTGCAAAAATAAAAATAACATTTCGGTATAGTTCACCACATTTTTTGTCCAGAGCCATGTTAGCTACTCTGTAAGCTGCTCTGTCCGCCTATAGTTAGGCTATAGCTCTTTTAGCTGAATGCTAGCATGCTAACAGACGTTAACAGGCAGGTATCACTTTTACCATGTCTATCATTCCATTTGGTTCACGATAATGACCACACCACTCTGAACACGCCCCATCTCATTTGATTATGGTTTAGCCTAATAGAATGCTAACCTTTGCTGAGTAGCACTAATCAAACAGAAAGACAAAAGTAGAGCTCAGACTGATGGGAATGCAGCATATTGGACAAATACAAATTTTGACTTCATAATGACACTACATGAAAAGTTAGGGAATCACTAAAGATACTGAAATTCATCCTGAAAGGGATTTTAATCTACATACCAGATCGTGTGGCAATCTAACCAAAACTTTTTACCACTGAAAAATCATCAAGTGATTTCTGCAGTCACTGGGAGTTATGCTCTTGAAACGTCTGTACCAAAGTTCAAGGAAATCTTTTCAATAGTGGTCAAAAAGTTAATCTGCTGATAGGCCAGAAGGAACAGCCTGCTGGGGTTCAGTAACGTCAGGGTTCATTTTATGGGAACCATGAATGCCCGAACAACACACTGACATTGCCACACAGCAGCACTAAAATGTGATGTAAGGATTAAGTTAAAGCCCTCAGAGAGCTGTTAGAATAGGTCTGAGAGAAAAAGGGTTGTAATTGTGTGAGATGCGATATGCCAATTAAACATCATAATGAAATCAGGCCTCAATTACGACTGGCACCAGGGACTGGATTATACCTAACTGTGGATCAGAGGTCCATCGGCAGTGTGAACTCCCCAAAGGCTGGAGAGCGTGAGTGAAGGCGTTCAAGGCTGAAGAAGGTGGGGTTTAAGGCCACTCACTATCTCTTTGTCACTGGCGGCCATCCAGCAGGAGGCCAGTCAACAAAGAGGGTGTAACTGTACTCTGGGCTGCGGATGTCAGGTAAAACTAGCTGTGGGGGAGCAGAGACGTCAGGTTTGGAGGATTATGTCAGATGTTAATGTTACAGCTGCAGACAGACTGTCACTTCTACAAACTGATACACTGAAAGGTGGGGCAAAAATACTCAAACAAGCTTCATCCCCTCAATCCCTCTCTCTTCTTATTCAAGCTTTTTAATGGTCTAAACGCTTTGAATCACAAAAATGCGGGCTGACGGTGCAAAGTGTGCTTGGAAACGTTCAGGGTGCTGCATTCAGCTGTAGACACAAATGGATGCCGAAGATGTATTTAAATTACAAAAGAAAACCAGAGAAGGGAGTTGCTTACTTTCACACCTCCACATGTGTGGTCAAGTGGGAATTATTGCCTGATGGTCTTTACAGGCACGATGACCTGACCAACACTTCAGTAGGCTATACCTTCTGCCAACGTGTCACTGAGCAGGCCAAAAAAAAATTTTAGATTAACATATGGTGACAAAAAAATAAGAGAATACAACATGCTGTTGCTCATTTGACATAGATTAACCTCTGCTGCTGAAAACATAAAATAACTAAGAATTTGAGCCAATGCAGCTATCTATATAAATATATAACATAGGTCTATTTACGTCAGCTCTGTGGAGCTGAATGTTATACAGATACTTTACAGTATCAGTTCACTCTGTTCTCAACAATAAAGCTCACACTTGCCATAGATGAAGAAGAGACAAAGTTAGTAACCATCTGTTGAGCACAGTGGATCATTTAGTAGCTAAAGAAGCAGATATTTTCCCCAGGTGTTTTGAATAAATATGAAAAAATGTAAAAAAAATATTAAGGAATGATAAGAATACATGTATAGATGCCGGTATGGACATACAGAGCTGCCTGTGGTTTTCTTTTACAGTCTTCCATTGTTTTTTTCCTCTGAGTGATTATTATTCTTTTTAACACATGACCTTTTTTTATCTGCCCAGCTTTACTCCTCCTCATCTTTGACATCATCCTAAAACTTGCTTCTTCTCCCCTGGAATTGCTGCCAACATGTGATTTCACTTATCTTGCAGTGAAATTAGAGTGGAGACGAACAGACTAATGGTCATCTCCCTGTCTCTACCTCTTTTCCTCTGCTCTCGCTTACCGTGGCAGGACTTGATGAAAGGACCTGTATATTTTGCTTTAGTTTCAAATTCCACTGCAAATGTGGGCTGCTCGCCACACCTACACAAAAATGCTTCACTGAAGAAAAAAAAAAAAAAAAGTTAGCAGCAAAGACAAAGAGAGAAGCAAAATGATGCGCAACTCCTTAGCTTTTCCTGCTGCATGATCATTTTTGTTTGTTCTCTTTTACAGGACAGTCTGTGCCTGCTGAAGTGGTCCCCCTGACCGGGTACTGAACACTACAGAGATCCAGGGGACAAGTTTTTGTCATCACCAAAAGTTTGTTTGAGCTCGAATACCCGCTGTCTGCTGTCTTGCGTAACCACACATCCCAAGTGAAGAAGTAAGTCATTAGAATTAATAACTGCCTCTGTGATCTACCCAGATGTGGTATTCCCAGATGTGCAAACATGCTGAGGCAACACAGTCAAGTCATCAGTGGAGAGATAACACTAACATGTCAGTCATCTCTGTCCTAACAACATCCTGCTCTGCTTTCTATTGGTCCCACTGAGGGTCTGGTGCTGTCTTCAAGGCACAGTAACGATGATCAGAGACCACCACACCACTGTGCTCTGGGCTCCCTCTGTCATCTCTTTATTTCCTTCCTCTCATCCCTTTGGTGCATTTATGAGCCATAGAGAGTAGCGTCTGACATCTGCATTGGCCATTATCCTTCAAGTTGCGGGGTCAAAAGATCTTTAAGACTTTTGGAACAATCTGGAGAAGGAACAACTCTGATGTGGGAGTCAGAAAATAAAGGTGATAAAATTGAGTCTCAAGGTGGAATTCCAGGTTACAGCCAAACAATGGGTTTTAATGTTTTTCAAATGCAATCAAGTAAAGTGAAATCTCAGCAGGGGTAGACAATTTTGGCTGAGACAATTCATCCCATGAGAAAGCAAACAAACAGCCAAACAAGAGAGAGCCAGTGGTCCATTAACTGGAGCTGGGAGATATTCCTCAAATGTAAAGCGCGTACACACAAGAGTATAATGCTATATTCCATTTTAGATATGAACAGGTACGAATAGTATGTAGAGATTTTTGAGAGGTTTAAATTGTTCCTATTAGCCCTGAAGCAGTGTACATGAGGCCTCACTAAATCAATTTCCTGAATATAGAGGTGGATTTATTTTTTACCCTGTCCTGAATTAAAACTGCAAGAGAAAAAAACAGGGGTAATATCGTAAGTCCATCGTCTCTGTTTGGGCACCTGTCATAGATGGTATCCCAGTCCAGGCTAATTTTAGCAGCACTCACCTGCTATATGCTGAACTCTCCTCATCATACAAGCCCTTTGTTTTGTAACGCTAACAGTTATACCTCACTGTTTCAAAACACATGAAAGACAGGGTTTTGGTATCAAAAATTTCAAGTAGGATCTTCTGAGTTGGAGTCACTATTTTGGCATGCCGAATCTCCCTGTACTTAGATGTACTTGGTACTTATAACAAAGTTTCTTACTGCACTGACTCTTCAGTGATGTGCCTCACTTGAGAGATGTGTTGTGAGAAAAGCATCTGCCAAATGAGTAAATGTAAAGTATTGGGATTTTCCTCAGCTGAGCAGCCAGCACAGGGAAGTTTTTGTAGAAAGAAAAAAAATTGTAGTCAAGATTATTTGGCAATAGGAGCAAAGTTTTGCAGACCAATAGTATCAATAGGCCAGCCTGTTTCAGACCTTTGTGGACTATGGAGGATCACAGACCACGTCCTGAGAAGCAACTGAACCAACTAAATGTACTAACGTTTGTTTAATAACTCAGCTGACTACATTTGCTAGCTGTCATTTTAGCTCTGCTTTGGCCTCCCTCTTCTGAAATCACAGAGCATTTGCGTCAGAACTAAAATATTCTCATTGGATAGCTCAGCTGTCATTGTAGACCAGGAGCGTACTGTTCCCATAGTAAGCTGCTGCGAGGCCTCAAATGCTCTCCTGGTTCACAAATCCCCGGCTGCACTGAAGGAAAACTTACTGCAGGAAGTACCTCACCAATAGTAACCCCACGGGGATCATAAGATAAAATGGAAAAAAAAAAAAAAAAAAGGGAGAAGAAACAGAGAGCAGAGGACACAGCGCGTGAGGGAAAGAAAGTGAGCTAATGCTTTCTGCAGAAACTGGCTACCGAATGTTCCTGTAATTGGTGCGATCTGAGAAGTCGGGAGCTTTCCATTTCATCTCTCCTCATCTTTGTTCTCTTCTTTTCCCTCTCCTTTCTTCCCTTCTCCTCTTTCACCTCTTCCTCATCCTCTAACCTACAGGAAGCATGTTGGCACCATATTTTTTCCCTCCAAATTCTCTGTCGCCTTCATTTAGCAAACCCAAGTCAAAGAGGAACCGCAGAATGGGAACAGTAACACTGAACAAGAGAGCAAAACAACTCTGCCCTCGAAGGAAGGCCGTGATTATTCCAATCAAAACGTTAAGTCAGCACAGTTTTAAATGAGGGCAGAAAAAGCCAAGATAAACATGAGTGAAGAAACACAGGTGGTAATTTCATGATCACTGCCTATGAGATTTTCCACATGGGCTATATTTTTACACTTCCTTGATGTTTTGCTTACATGGCCAATAGTCTCCACTGGTGATCCAAATGCGGTAGACATCCTAGGCTTTGAAATGCCATCATCTGCGAGTAGCTTTGAGATCCTCTCTATAACCTGAATGGTCTGCGGTTGTGGTCCAGTGCTGATCTATATAAATGCTGCCTAATTTAAGAGTAAATTTCTTTCATTTCAGATATATGCAAATCCCAGAATAGCCCCCATTTGATGACACCGGTTGTTTTAGTACACTGGAAAGTTTAAGCGCTAATGCAACAACTCCTTTCTTTCTTTGTGGCTCCCAAAGTGAGGGCCCCCCAGGCATGAGCACCTTTAAGACCTATGGCTTTACAGCTGAAAGAGAGAAGATAACATAGCTTAGCAGAGCATAAAGGCTACCACACTGCTCGGAGGAGAGGGTACACTGAATTAGGTGGATTATTCGCTCGCTATATGACCCATTCATGACCATCCATCTTTGTGTGTGTTAAGTTGAGCCACAAGAAGCCACATGCACCCGCCAATAGCTGGAGAGGACTTGGACAGGGTAATATTCTTGCATACCTCTGCTCATGTGATACCTGAGTTTGGGGATAGTTGCAAAAGTTCACCAAATGCAGGGTGATTTTTGTAAATAATGTCCAGTGATGTGTCCTTAGTTGGCGTCAGCTGCTGAAGACTCTAACCCCAAACCTGCTCCTCATTTGTACTTTAACAACAACAACTACAAAACCTTCAGCATTAAGGCTGCATTGTGGGTAATATAAGCACCATGGAGTAAAAGATCACATCCCTTTTCGTTCCTTTTCGTGCTAAAATGCCAACTGCATGGAGCTTTATAGCAACTTCATTATTTAAAACACGGTCTGCAAAATCCCGACCCAAATGAACAAATCGGATCAAATAGGAAGTTTTGATCTGGATTGTGTGGGAAAAATATCTGAAAAAAAAAAAAAAAAAAAGCTAATGGGAATATTTTAGGTTGAATGCCTGCAGCTCTAAGTGGATCTTCTCTGTCCATAAAGGATCATCCAATTCTCAACAAGCTAGCCTGACCTCTGGCTCAGATTCTGTCCCTAATCAAAAAAGCACAACGTTGCCTTTTAATCCAGCTCCATAATCAAAAACTCTCCAGTTCACATCAGCCTAGCCTTCAGAGCTGTGTACAGCATGTAAAGAGCTGAGTGGGCACCCACGTATTACAGCAAATGAATATCTCCGCTGATTAAATCATTAAGGAGCTTTTTTTTTTTTGTTTTTGACCAGCCCCACTAAAACCCTGTCCTCTAAATTTGCCTCTGTTCCTCTCCCTTTGCTGTGGATCTGGAGTTAGTGGAATGGGATGCGATTGGGTTGAATGGTGGTGGTGGTGGTGGGGGGGGGGGATTAACTTGTTTGGGCTGTCCACAGGCTCAAACACTAAGCGCTCAATCACTCAATCACTCAATCACCGGGATCCACACGCTCTCTGGGACTTAACCTCACAGATCCCACTGACATTGACCGTGCTTGGACCACTAAATCTATCTGCTCTCCGGCTGACCCTCACAGCCGCTGATGATCCTGTATCTCTATCTGCACTTCTGTATTGACCAATTTTGCATCACTTTCAGCAGACTGCCATGGACAATGATACCAAATGGGTGGGGGGGTGGAGGGGGGGAGCAGGTAGAGCCTGGCTTTATTCTAGTGGACTGTAGATTTTTAAGGACATTTTCGAAGCAATACTGAAAATAAATAAATAAATAAAAGAAAACCACAGAGGAGATGTTGCATCCAAATTGGCAGATTGCTTGGACTGAACTAAAGGAGATGCCTGGACCTTGCCAAAGACCAATAATGGAGCATGTTGACAGTCTTTCCTTTTACTAAGCGGACCACCATCACCTCTAACAGATCTTTAAAAACCCTTTCCTGTCCCCCATCCTATTCAGACCTCTTTGTGATGCCAAAGGCTTACACAAACTTTCATAAAAAATATGGAATAAAAATATATTAACATCATTGCTGTGTCACTCCCTAGCATTTTTTTTATTGTTTTCTTTGTTATTTTTCATTTTCTCACTAAATGGACAGGCTAAAAGGTGCTCCGTGCAGAGAAGACACAGAGTATCATTTAGTGTTGAAGTGTTAATTTCCCGTCCCTCCACAGCCCATTAACTATCACTGCAAACCTCTCCCTCACCCCATATATTGCGTACACTGTACAGACAGCACACCCATTAAAATAAGTATGCAGGAGATAAGAAGTCAGATTTGCCACTACAGCCTGAAGCCTGAGGAAAGAACGTTTTTGTTTTCTCACTGACATCTATTAAAAAAAAAAAAAAAAAAAAAAAAGCTTGTTTGTACAAGTGGTCCAACTCAGATTCAGCACATTTTATGATTTCTTAACTGCACAACGTTCTTGCTTCAACTTGATGAACACCACTAGCTCAGGAGAAAGGGCACTCTTCTATTTGAAATAATGCAACATAAACATCCACCCTGGAATGTGATGTGTTCAAGGGGCCATAGCTGTCACAGAGGTGGATCATGCCTTCTGACGTGATCCATCAAAAGGTCTTCAGAACCAGATCTGAGAAACCATGAACCGACCCCACTATTGATGTATGGAGTGGGGGATGAGAAGCTAATGTAGCAGTAATATAATCTTGACATCCATCAAACCTTTATTTAAACCTGGGAATGGGTTACATTATTTAAACATATAACTGTAACAAAAACACTAAAAACACAATTTATTTTAGTTGATTGTAATATTTAAAGTAAATTCTAAATTGTCTGTTCTCTAGTCTAATTCATTGCTAAAAGTGCTTTACAATGGAGGTTACGTTCACCCATTCACATTGATTTCACACACTGCTGGAATAGCCATAATGGGCAGTTGGGGTTTAGTATCGTGCCCAAGACATTTGGGTGATCAAACCTCCAACCACCTGATTGGTGGACAGTCCAGTCTACTTCCCAGCCACAAAGTCCAAATGCATTCAGATATAGTTCTTAGATGACACTTGTATTGTTTCATCAGTCTGGAGCACTCATGAAGATGAAAATTGCTGCCACTTAAGAAGAAATCTGTTCGTGGCAGAGGTTGCTGCATGTGGCCCATTGTTTAATTACCCTGCTCCATGCTCCAACACCTATCCATACCAGAGAGCAGATCCCAATCTAACATCGCTGCTGGGTCACTGCACTGCTCACACACACGCAATATAGGAAACATCAGGCAATGATTAACCTAATGTAGCTGTCTAACAAACAGAGAAATACTGAGAGCCATTCAAGTTTGTGACAGGACTTTTATTGTCCAAAAGCTTTATTGTCCAAGCCTTGTGGAAAAATTGCCTTGATGAGAGCAAACTGTTGATTCAGGGTTCTGGCCAACCGCAGTAAGTAATACAGCCAAGTTCTACAGGTCTGCCTTTATTTATTTTTGCATTATTAGTAGGTTATTGAATTTTCATTTTTATTAACACTGCCTCACTGCTTCACCATTCTTTACATTTGTGTATTTGCACTTTTATTCAGAAGCATCATTATCTAAATATCTTATCTTTATTCGCCAATGAAGCGTCCCCACTTCCTCCTGCTGGTGTGGAGAGAGGTTTTAAATGTGTTTCTGGAACTGATGTTTCTGGTGGCTTATGCCCATCTTTAAACTCTGAATACATTAAAGACTTGCTTAGTATTAGCAGGAGAATTATCTTGTTTCATGCATATGGTGGTCTTACTTTTGGCAGCTTAGTTTTTGCTGAAGAAAATTGAAAAAAAAAAAAAAGAAAAGAAAAAAGAGAGAACTAGTGAGAGGGAAGAAATCTTGGAGGGCTGGAGGTGAGAAAAGATCACGTTGAGGGTTTGGAGGAGAAGCAGAGAGATGGAGAGCAAACGAAGCGGGGCTGGTGTCTGTTTTCCCTCTGGCTGGTGATGGGCGACTGCAGCCAGCATAAACACATGCCTTCATGGCTCACACATTTCCTGCTTCACTCCACATCCCAGTGCTGGGCCACACAGGCGCAGGACACCACAACCCGTTTTTGTGTGCGTGCGTGTGCGTGTGTATTTGCAATACATGCATGGTATGCATCCTCACTGCCGTTGCGCTTGGCGTGAACTCGCATTATTTGCATGGGTCTTTATGTTATCCTCAAAACTTTGGAAGCATGAAAACACAACCAACACACGGACACTTCAAAACACGTCTCAGCTGAATGTAAAGGAAGATATATTTCATATTGGACTTAGAGGGAGGAAAGAACCAGGCTTATTCCCATCTGATTCTAACATATGTGGTTTAACAGGCATTAACATTATTCATCTCCTTACTTGTTGGCGTATCTTTCCTCCCACGGGCAAGATATCTTAATGTGTAGTACTCTTTCTCTCTCTTTATGACACATATGTGTGTCTGTGAGGGAATGTGTTGCATCAGTCTGTTACTTTAAGGGGGAGTGTAACAGCAAGGTTGTCTAATGTGTTGATTCTACACAGCGCCTTTCATCTATAGAGAGCCTCTTTTCATCTATGGCGAGAACCTCCACTATCACCTTTCAGACAAAATCAGGCGGAAAGAGAGATTTAAGGCACAATGGTGACGGGTACAGAGGAGCAGGGGAGTGTGGTAGATTGAGAGACGAGGGCGAAGCGAGAGGGATAGACTGAGGAGAAAAGGAACCAGACATAGTGGAGAGGTTGGGAAGGGGAGGGGCAGGGGTTTTGTGAGGGTCCTCTCGATCCATCATCCTACAGAGACACTTCCCGAGAAAGGACGGCACTTTTTGTTCCAGTCTCTCTGCTTTGTCTTACGTGCAGCACAAACTTGCTGCCTTAACCGGGGAACACATCACTAGTCAAGTCCAGCTGCATTGCCTCCCGTCCGCGCAGCACTGCTACATTCCCAGGCTTATTTAAGTTTGCATAATTTTAGGTTTTAGTTAAAGAAATGCTTGATACTTGCCATCCGTTCCACCAGCAAAGGATACATAACTTCAGAGCAAAGGGTCACAGAGGCAAGTCGTTCCCTCTCTTCATGTTAAATTGGGTGTAAAACAGACGTGGTGCTCAAAGTGGCTGTAGCCTGGAGGAAGATGATTATCTGGGGCTAATTTCACCCTCAGTAGGTTTCTAAGTATCCCTTAAGGATCATATAAGGGCCTTATAGACACTATATAGCTCTGGAAGAGGTGTCTCAAATGTAATTTAACAAGACAGTCATCTGGGCATCCTGCTCCCTTGGCTGATGACATGTTGAGCCAGTCTGCTCATTAATTTGGCAAAGGAGAAAGAAGAAGGAAGATTCTGTGCATGTATGTGATAAAAAGACCACTCAACCAGATTCAGAGGCTGCAAAAATTAAACAGAAAAAAAAAAAAAGTTATATTTCATATTTTTTCAAAAAACTTGTTAATATGCTCTGTGGAATCTGAACACTTGTCCTACTGGAGCCTGGAGAAGTGAGAGTACATTGGGCCACTGAAACTCCGGGTTATAGCTTGTGTTGGACACATTACTTGAAAAATTTACCCAAAAATTCTGCATTTTACTGACCAAAAAAGTCGTACTAACACAATGTGTTAAATTACTTTCATGACTCAGCCCAGTTCTGTCAAATGTACCTTTAAAGGCTTGATTTTACATACCACTTTCTGATCTTTTCTTTTTTTTTTCTCTTTTTAAATAAAGCGCTTTATGGCGCCAAAGAGAGTGATGAATTACCTTGACTGATGTCACTTGAGTCAGCAGGTTGAGGGTAAATTGAACATGGGGTCTGGAGTTACCAAACCTCTGTAGCCCTCTCATCAACCCTACTGAAAGATAAATTATTTGCAATTAGCAAGTTGCATTGTGTGAGTGGTTGTTGGTCTCTGTCTGTCTCTGTGTGTTAGCCCTGTGATGGGCTGGCGACCTGTCAAAGGTGACCCCGCCCTCACCCAGAATGAGCTGGGATTGGCTGCAGCATCCCTGCAACCCAGAAACGGATAGGCAGTTGAAGGTGGATGAATGAATGAATGAAGTTGCATTGTAATGTGACTCCAGTTCAGTTTTTTTCCTGCAGCCATTTACATTTTAAAATTTCCATAGTGAGTTAGTGGCAGTGAGAATGTGTTTGAACATCATCAGAAGACTGGCTTTAAAAAACTTCAACCCATCCCCACCAACAAGTTGCATACTGCATTTGTGTCCAACTAATCTGAGAACAACGCATTGTGGCCACAAAAAGCCAGCCTACATTAGCATTTACATTTTGGTTACATCTACTGAACCACTCTGTCCACTGAAAACACGGAAACTGGCTCCTCCCATTACATTCCGGTCCCAAACTCACCAACACAATGTCAACAAAATGATGCGGCTGTGAAATAGTTACTGAATTTCAAAATGCAATCCCTGTAACACAAAAGTAAGTGCACACTGCTCAACCAGTCTGGCACTCTAGCAGCCTGTGTAATCATGTGTAACGCTGTGTGTTAAGTACGTTTGCTAAGGTCATTAGTGTACACAAGATGAAAGCTGATCATCAGTGGGCCTATCAGCTTACATGAAAATGAATATGCGTCACACAATCTCTCTCATGTGACATTTTGTCTTTCTCTCCCACCACCCACTTCTATCCCACCTCCACCCGGTCTCTCTCCCTCTGTCTGCTTTTCATTCTGCCTGTAGCCTCTTAATGGCTCAAATGAGGTAATTCTTTTTGCTGAACGTACTGAATAACCCTTAATAACCCATATGCCTGTGTGCGTGCGTGTGTGTGTGTGTGTGTCTTTTCATATCTATGTGTCTAAATATATACTGTATATGACCATGCATGTATGAAAGTGTGCAAGCATGCGTGTGTGTTGCTCGTGTGCGGCTGTGAGCTGTAGGCCGTTTCAGGCTGCGGTCTAAGTTCAATAAGCCAGGTTTGACATATGCTAGCATTCTGTACAAACACTGTCCAGTGGTCGGCCCCGCACTCCAACCCTGCTATTATGACTGCTGTGTGTGTGTGTGTGTGTGTCCACGTGCATCCGTGTGTTGTTGTTGCAGAGGGAGCAAAAGCAAGAGGCAAGAGAAAGAAAAACAGAGCAAAAGATGGCAACAAAGAAAAATACAGTAAAACCAGAGTCCTGAGAGGATAGTGTGATTGGATGTACAGCCCAGAACTAAAAATGTTAAAATGTTCTTCCACAACAACTTAATATGTGTGTCGTGGGTATAAAAATGTGTCAGGGATCAAAATGTAGAGTGAAGAAGACCAGCAGGTGGCCTCATCAATCTTCGGGGGTTATGACAAGTTAAACAGGCAAAGATAACTGGTTTGTTTCATCTGCTCAGAGTGCATTGTGGGTGAATAGCAGTCACTTCCAGACAAACTTAAAAAATAACAATTATAATCATAATTTGAACTTCTCGGGAGTTTGGGAGCCAAAAAAAAAAAGGCCTAATGTGTTGTTATGGGAAACAGACCACAACGTTAAACCCTGGATGCTGATATGCTGTGTAAGGAAATTCACCAAATGGAAAAAGTCAATTGGTTTAGCGGTCAGAGAAACCAGCGATGATGTTAATCCAGAGAATTAACTTTACTTCGCTGTACTGTGCTCTAATCTAATTGACCAGCAAAGACTATCAGATAAAAGCCTGTCCTATCAGCCTCCTGTGAGTTACCGCTCATCTGCCTACCGCCATACCTGCCTGTCTGACTGATACTCTGCCTGCCTCAGACTGTTTGTCCAACAAAGTGCCTGCCTGCAACATTGACAGCCTTCTTCCTGACCTCACAACCTGTCCAACTATCCACTTGTCTCATTTACTGACTGACATTGGTGACACTCTGTCTTAGTGGTGCTGCTCCCATAAAGAGAGTGTCAGGCTGCTTGTCTGCCAGCTTGCTACTCCCATAAAGACGGAGGAATGAGGGACCAATCTCATTAGGGGAAGATTAGGCCAACATCTGTTTGCTGTCCCAATGCCACTGCTGCTACCGCTGCTGTGGAGCTATGATGAGTGGCAATGCCACTGCCAGGGTATTGTACCAGCTAACACGCACACAAACACACCCACTTTCCACTATCTAAGCTGTTATGAGATACTAATCATCACTGTCACTGGCTCAGAGTGGGAGCATTTGTCTGAGTTTGTGTCATTGGGTGTGTGTTGTCATTGTTCTACTGTATGGTCAAAGCCCACCACCAAGTCCCAAAACACCCGATGAAGATGAGAGACAGATTGAAGACAGAACCCAAACAACTATAATGTTATGTGAAGGAGAGCAAAAAGCAACAAGTGAGTAGTAGAAAGAATCAGTGAGGGTTGGAGGGAGGGATTGAGGGAGACAGGGAAACACGTGAGGAGGTTAAATGTAACAGAGGGTTTATTGTTTGTGGTTCTTTGGGGAGGCAACGAAGCGAGCGAAGGAGGGAAAGGGAGCAGGACGAGGGGAGGAGACGAGGAGGAGGGAGACAGTGGGAACAGCGTGTTGGCAGAGGCCGGGACGTCAGGCAGACCCACTCAGTCAGCCTGCAGCCCCAGGCCACCAAACAAGCAACACCATAGTGTAATCAGACTAATGCAGCTCAGGAGACAGCCAGCACACTAGAAATCAAACAGCTATGGCTCAGGATTAAGAAATTATAACACAGAAACAACACACACAGCACTTGGTTCTGGGTGGCTATTACAGTAAAATCCCGACACACAACCTACCCAGGGTGCTGGCAATCATTTAACTGACATTTTAAGATATAGTTTTACATCTTTGAGAGCTAACTGTGCAAAGTTTGACGACAACTTCGATGCATCTGTGTGAACCTAGGGCCAGGAAACAGCTTGGCTATGCTGAGTTAGTTAGCTTGGCACCAGCTGTCCATTCTATATGCTAAGCTAGGCTAACTGATTCATGGTTCTGACTACACTTAAACACAGAAATGTACTACCAACTTTCTCATCTCAGTCTTCTTTTTTTACATATCGGATAGGTTTAAAGTAACAAGAAAGCCATTTATGTTTCTTCCTTTATAGTCAGTAATGTAAACTCGGTTGATTTCCTTCCTTACTTCCTTACTAACTGACAAGAAGGGCAGCAGGGCAGCATAGTTGCCCCACGACAACAAGGTTGTGGGTTCGGTTCCCGGCCTTGGGCCTTTCTATGTGGAGTTTGCATGTTCTGGGTGGGTTTCCTCCCACCTCCAAAGACGTCATGTTAACAGGTGACTCTAAATTATCTGTAGGTCTGAGTGTGAGTGGTTGTTGGTCTCTGTCTGTCTCTGTTTGTTGGCCCTGTGATGGACTGGTGCCCTGTCCCAGGTGACCCCGCCCTCATGCAGCGTGAGCTGGGATTGGCTCCAGCACCCCCCACGACCTGGACACGGTTAAGCAGTAGAAGATGAATGAATGAATGAATGAATAACTGAGAGGACAGAGCAGCGTGCTCAGAGCTGCGACTGGCGGTGAATATAATTGGGTCTGTGGGTTATTGCTTTGGGCTGTCTGTATGATTTTGAATTCTCTTTAAATTGACTGTGAAAACAGTACCCTTTGAGTTTTCTTCCAGCAACAGATTTTACAAATATCTGTCGCGATAAAACGTCCCAGATCAGTGCGATGGATCAGGCCTGGATCCATGTGACAACAGCTAAGAGGTTTTATTGCTACTAATAGGCATCATGTTCCACTGTGGTGCAAGGACAAATACGTAGAGCGCGACACACATACTGTACGTACACATTTCCCCTTCAGCAGCAGTAAGGTAACCAACAACATAATGATCTGTGTAGGGGTCGAGTGGTCTGTCTTTCTCTCTGTCTTCCTTTCTAATTCTTTCATTTAGCCGTTTTCTCTCTCTGCCTTTGACAGATTTTAAGTAAATACCAGCAAACAAGCAATTATTCCTGGCAGCCCGGGCCCCTTCTCTCTTCCAAAGACATGCAGCAGAGGGAGAGGGGGTGGATGAAATCACCCTAACAGATGTGATTTAAATCAATATTACATTATATGTGCCTTTAAGTATTTAAAAAAAGTGTAACACAAGGAACTAAACTGAAGGGCCCAGTGACGACTGCTGCCCTTCACTTGACGAAATAATTGCTTTTAATACATCAGGGTTTTTCATATTTTAATTTCCTTTTACCCCCTGCTTGTCCTTCTTCTGTGTTCCTCCAGGTCTGAGCAATCCCCCTGATGTTAAAATAATATCAGGAAAAAAAAAAAAAAATTGAGCCGAGCTGTCAAACGGAGAGTTTAACACAAACCATCTGGTGGAACGATGGAGGTAAACAGGCGCAAACAGAGCTGAGCTGGGAGGAAGAGGAGGGGTAGAGAGGGAGGCAGCTGAGGGAGGAGAAAAGAAGCAGAGATCTTGAGAGGGGAGATGGGGTGAGATAAGCTGAATGTTACGGAGGAGGAGTTGAAGTAATGGGAGATAGAGCTGGTCGGGAAAAAAGTGGAGAATTTGGATGCGAGAGAGGGGAAAGGTGGAGGATGAAGAGGAGGAGGCGGAGAGATGGATGATTGGGAGGGAAGGGTAGGGGGGTGGAGAAGGTGACAAATATGTAGTCTGGGAACAAATTAAGGTGTTGCAGTTGAGACTTGACAGAAGGAGAGGAGGAGTGGGAGCTTCAAACAGTCTTGCGTGTTGTATCCATTATAACAGAATACGGGACAATAGCGGGGCTTCATTCCAAAATACTATGAAACTATTCTGAATTTAAAAAGTCAGCTCACTGTGATTCTAACTCTTCTCCATTTACTGAATACATTTAATTATAATCTGCAAACTGTTTCATGAAAAGTCTAAGACACTGCTCTATTGTTGCAATACATGGCAATATCTTATTTTGGATTAAAGCTGATATCATAAACATCAGGACGTGTGGAGCTCATTTGTTGAGTTACATTTCAAGCACTTAGCTCACAGTATGTAACTTCATCTCATCAACAATGCTGAAAAATTATATTAAAGGGAGACGGGATAAGCATTCAATACTGCTGTTTCAGTGAAATATATCTCCAAAAAGTGGCGTTTTGGCCTCTTGTACCATCGTAGAGCACATGAGGAACACATTAAGGCTCAGGAAAATTCATGCTCACAATTTATTGTTGGTCTGTAACTGCATGCAGGTCAAATATGCAACAAGCCCAAACGGCACACCAACCAACACTATAAACATAGCGCAAACTACTTCCTCCCTTGACGCCTTGAATGTGACATTGCATGTGAATTGTGGATGAGGATAGTTGCCAGAGATTCTAGGCTGAGCTGTAAGATGTGTCCACGGCATATTCTTGTCTTTAGACAGTGAGAGAAAATTGCAGATGAAAGTTCTGAGAAGAAAGTTCTTTGAGTTTCAACATGAGTAGATCAAAGGCCATAGACGAAGAATAGATGGGGGGAAATTTTGAATATTAGCCCAGATGTATCTTACCTTTTGTTGAGCAGCATCAAGGCAGCGGCAGAAACATGGAAAAGAAAAGGAAAAGATGAACATTAGCATCATGGTTTCAGGAGGAGCTCTGTCTGACAGTTAGTTCTAAACACTGACGTCATATTTAACCACCGGCTCACGAACATGTGCATCTATTAGATTAACATCATGTTAGTGCTGTGACTTTGATCATGTTAGCTTACAGACGTTTACATGATTTTCTGTACAGTCTCAAAGAGCTGCTGACATAGCTGCAGACTCTTGTTTTGTTTTGTTTTTTTCTAGAGGGGAAATGTTGGCAGGTAACTGTTGGAGCCTCAGTGTGTTGACATTATCTTTGTTAGTACTTTGCACGGACCGGAAACAAGACATCTCCTCGCCATCCACCCTGTGTTTGTTAGAAAGAGGCTCCAGCAACAAGCTACAAAGAAAAAGAGGATTTAATAAACGAATGAATGATCTCACAGGCGCAAATAAAGTCAGCGGAATATGAGTCGTCGCAGCTCAGCAGCACCCTCCTCCATGTCGTCAACGACCCCTCCCATCCCCTTTCACTATATATTCCTCTGTATGGTGGCATGGCCCCTTTCAGGTGACACGGGAGCTGATGAGGCCTGACAGAGGTCAGTGACCTCACTTCCTATTCTAATTGGTCCTGGGTGATAAACCAGCCCCCCGGGACATAGGGAGATGTGGTGGGTTTGGTGGAGCAGTGTGAGTAACGGAGGTCTAGTGAGGCCTTCTTTAACTCAAGCATTTGGTAATGCGCTAATTAATTTTAAGAGTTCGACATCCCCCTTTCTGGCCCTCACTAGAAACAGATGTTTAGCAGAGGGGAGGAGGGGCGAGGGGGTGGTGGGTGATACAACGAATGCATCCTGGCGAAACTCTGATACAGATCTCCAGAATAGGACAAAAATGAGAGGAGAGAGTGACAGAATAACAGAGAGAAATAATGTTCCAATGATCTGAGGCCCCCCACCCCCCCACCCCCCCCACCCTTTGACAGGTGAAGCAGATGACAGTGCAATTTCACACCTCGCTGAGCGAATGACAGATTCTACTCTGTTAGTGAGAAGGAGAACAAAACATCCTCCTGAGAATCTGCGAATGTGCCCACATGCAGGAGCACAAACACACACATACACACAAATAGTAATACAATGCAACAGAATGTATTCCGGTTAATGCTTTTGGGATCCACCCTGAGACAAAACATAATGACCTATTGATGAGATATGTGTGTGTTTACAGTGACACGTGTCACCAGAACAGGAAAGAAGAGGAGGTGGAGATATGGGGTTCAAGAGGTATATGAAACTTAATAATGCTACAGTAGTGTGTGTGTGTGTGTGTATGTGTGTAGGCAGCACAGGGACCATTGACCTACAACATTCAAATGTTAAGTTGTCAGCAGCAAGTGCAAGATGACAGGCGCAGGAGTGTTTTTGCCGAATGTGTCGAGCGGATCTGGAAGTGATCTGTGCCCTTCCATGAAAGCAGGAGGGATAAAGTGTGTGTGTGTGTGTGTGTGTGTGTTGGCGGGGTGGTTGGGGTTGGGGAGGTCCTGGGAGGCCCAGTTGTTGTAACCTCTGACCTTTCGGCACGCTCTGGGGCCGCCCAGAAGCCATTTCAAATTCACCCTACACGGGAGCCCCCCGTGCCACGGAGAGAGAGAGGGAACAGGCAGGGAGGGCGAGACTCAGCTGTCATCACTGTCGCAGAGCTGCATGCGCACCAAAACCTACTCTCTAAACAAGTACATTATTTGTTTCAGCGTCTGTTTCTGTGATTTATTTTAACCGCAAGGCCAGAGGTGCATGTTTCCATGTCCATGTGGTGGAGGAGCTGCTCTACACACACACACACACACACACACACACACACACACACACACACACACACACACACACACAAATTTTCATCCATCCTCGTTTTTTCTTCAAAACTGCTAATTTTATTCAATTCTATCTCAGTACAACAGCAACGATGTGCAACTGGTGAGTGAACTTGAAGGCCATTGGCTAGAGCCCAAGGTAACCTTATAAACTAAAGTAATCAACAGACACGTGTCAACAATTGCACTGCAAAACAATATAAAATTCAGTCAGACGTGACTCAAAAGACACAAGAAAAGAAAAAGCTTAAATTCAAAATAGTAAAAAGAAATGGAGCAAAGAGAAGTCTAAAAGGCATTACTTTCACTACATTTCTGAATGAAATATTGTATTTTTAACCTGGCAGTTTTAATTGCTATTTACTGAGATAAAGAAAGAAATGAAAAAGGAAATATATATATATATATGTGTGTGTGTATTATCTCTAGCATGCTTCAATCCTCCTTGAATGAGTTTTGAATGAGTTTCCCTTTTCTCAGAAAATTTTGCACATTTCAGCAACTCCTGAGACAGTTTGGCTGCAGGACTCCAGTCTGTAACTGACACTCTGGCAGCTCAGTAAATTTAAAAGGTTAATACCACCTCAAACACTTCTGCTTTGCACTTCAACTAAGGTCATGGCCGTAATCAGTCTTTGTCTCTTCCTCCTCTTCATTTTCTCCCTGCCCAAGGATGGGGCTCTCCACACGTTGCAGCACAGACTCAGAACGCACACATACATAGACACACTCACACTGCTCAGCCCAGCTCCCCCTCTCCTCCTCGCTGCCCTGCAGAGCGTTAGACGTCAGGCAGCGAACTCCCGGCTCACTGTCTTTCTCTTCTCTGTTTCCCTTAGCGTGTGTGGTCTGATTAGTCAGGCCGCTGTGGTTTAGCTCTGACCCAGGGAGTATGCAGTGCAGGCACGGTTGGATGAGTGTGTTTGAACGTGTGTCTGAGGGGTGGGGTGTTCATCGGGAGGGGGCAACATTTTGATAATGGTGATGTGCCAGTAAAAGTAAACATGATATCATCTGTGAGCTGTGAACCTTCAGTGAAAAAGCTGAGTTGTCATGCCAACCCTGTCCTGCACCATTTGATCCCCCAATTCTTGTCATAGCCCCGCAGCTATTTCTGACCTATGTGAAAACCACCTGACAGTTGATGGGAGTCCATCATCAATCATGATGACTGACGTTACACACACACACACACACACAAAGCTTGTACAAACACATATATCAACGTCCAGATAATGCTACGCTCCATGCACAGTATTAATCCAGTCAACACAAGGGAATTCCCTTGCATCTTCAGCCTCCTACAACAGTAGCACACTTCCAGGAGACTGAGGGCGGGGAGTGTTGCTCATTTACTTTGGCTGTGTCAGCAGGCAGCAGCCACCTTGGCCAGACTGACTCTTCCTGGGTCTCTCTTGGCCCAGGGAGCAGTAACAAAGCAGCAGCTACAGACACGGACAGACAAGGAAAGGAAGGAGAGGGAAAGTAAGGACCATCATGGAAATTCACTCAGGAACTCATTGGGCAACATTTACTGTACTTGAGATCAACTTTCAGGTTGTATTTCCATATGATGTTACAGCTCTATTATATTATGGCAAAAAACTTTAATGCATCAATATTCACAATCTAATAATATTAGATGACAATGCATCAATGCACCAGGACAACAACAATTACTTTTGATACTTTGAAATGTTCAGTTGCTAATACTTTGAAGCGGAAGCTATCATAGTATTGTGGGGGTGGGGTAGACACATAGTCCTTGATTTCCTGAGAAGGCAGGCTAGAATTCAGCAATGTGCGTCAAATGTCTCACAAACAACTGCTGTCCATATTGGTGATCACAACTGGCAACATTCCTCCATTGGGTTGATTTGGGTTTGACACTGAACAGATTGAGCTGTGTGAGTCTCTGTGTGCTCACCATCGCACATGTTCTAACTGTCATACCAGTCATCTGCTCAGAGCTCTCTGCATACACTGGGCACACACATAACACACACACACAGAGTGAAATATTGACACAAGCTGCTGGGAGCCTGGATATTTTGTGCAGCAAAATGCAGGAAAGGCCTCATCTTTCAATCATTCAAATCTTGGCCTCTCTGGTTCTGTTTTGGTTAATGTCTCTGCTGCTTTCAATGGCCTGAATGCATAACACATGCTCAACGTGTGCGCTCATGCAAGGCAATCTGGATAAAGGCGTTGCATTTTGTTACACATGCATTGAGTTTGCAGGGGCCCTGGGATGATGATGATGATGACGAGGTAGATGATTCAGAGGAACTAGGTCTCTATCTTGGACCCCCAGATTATCAGATTCTCTATAAACGTGGGCCCTGGAGAATATCCCAGCAGCCTACAGTGTCTGACACGATGAATTCTGAAGTCAATGAGGCTAACAAATGTTAACAATGCAGCCCCTCTCGCCGTCGCCCCCTTTTCAGCCCCCAACCACCAGGACCATTGTAGCAATTAGTATAATGAATGTGGTTTTGCTGGTAGGTAATCACATACTGTATGGCGCAGCCCCCTCTCTCCACATACAGGCGCTCAGCTATGAATGCTTTGGTTTCATTACAGTCCTCCCTCAAAAAAAAAATAAAAAAAAAAATCCACTCACTCCTACTTGCCCCCCCCCCTTTCTCTTCCTTGTGAGCTCGCCTCCTAACTCCTACACCCTTCCTTTCCGCTTCGTTCAAATCTAAACAAAAGACACATCTGGTCTGTCTCTTACCCCCCTTTTCTCCCCTCACGCTTCTTTCTCTTTAACTCCCTCCTTGTTTCTACTCTGAGTCTTTTTCAACTGTTTCTATCAGCATAAGAGCAGCACTTTGTTGGTGGGAAGAGCCGGGTGAAGGAGCTTTGTTAGAGGGTCAACCACTCGACTTAAGACTGTCGCTGGAGTCCGGCTCTGTGTGAAAGGCAACCACTCTCACACACAACCTCGTGTACACAAACATCTACCCAACTGTACACTAATCTGCCTCTGCAGTTCTCAAAAACATAAGTATCCAACATTAGTGAGCTAAAACTGCGGTTCCCTAACTTATTCTTTTTTTTTTTGTCTCATGTACCCCAGAGCCTGTCAGATGAACTCAAGTGGCCTCGTGTTAACACCACATTTATCTCTTTCCAGATGTGCTCATCTGAACTGGCTTAACTCCATTAGTGAACACTATTTATTTTGTAAAAGTAGTATTATTACAATATTTAAATCTGTCAATAATTAAGTCATCCATACTTTTAGTTAACCATTACCTTTTGTCACACATTTTAGTCATTTAGCCCAAACTTTTTAACTTCTGCAACGTTTCTGCTCACTTAAATAGTTCACACTTAATTTTGAGTTCAGCTAAAATATATAATTCGATATGTGAGTGTATATATTTAATGAAACTTTAGATTATTTCAGATGCTGGAATTTGCAGCAGTATCCACGGGGGAATGACTAAACCACAGGATTTTCTAAACTGCCCTGCTGATGAAGCAAATGGTGCAGAAAGCAACAGAAAAGTGGAGCTTCAGCAGCGGCTACATCTGTTCAGACTGTGTCACAAGCACAAATGGGAACATGTTGCTGCTCAAATTTAGGATTATTGATTATCTTCTCAAAGATAACCTCCTTCATCCGTTGTGCCTACTCTGGGCCCTCAGGGAGTCTCCAGTCTCTACCAGGTCCACTGACACCATCACACAAACACACACACAAAGTGACCTGCAAGTGTGGAAAAAAAAAGTGCACTGTCATCTCTGTGTGGTTGATCACCGTGAATATTAACATCCACTTCACAATTAAAGAACATGCTGTCTACCTGCCTTTCACAACAGATTCATATGGGTGAGCATGACTCGCAAACCTTTACCCCATGAGCTGAACTTCCAGCAAACATCTGGACCCAAGGTGCAATTTTCTAACACCAACAAAAGAGCCTCTGCCTTTCCTTGTGTCTGTCTCTCTTTCTTTTTACCGCCTTTTTTAACATTATATATCAGTTTTTTTCTCTATCCTCCCAGTTCCATTTCTCTTGATTTCTCCCTCCCTCGGTTTTATATAGAAAAACATTCCTGGTGTTCTACTCGGCTCCAGTGAAACCTGGTGCTTATTTTCAGTGCCCTAAATTGATAGCAAATGTGAAGACAGATCCCTCCTCTCGTTCACTTCCCTCCCTCCATTCCTCCAACACCACCGCCGCCGCCCCCACCGCCTCCTTTTTTTGGCATTAGCAGTGAGGATACGTGGAACATTTACGTGACCATATTGAACCCTGGGGTTTTATGTTTTTGAAGGTGTTCTCCTTTATATTCAACTGCATGTGTTTTTGTTGAATTTCTGGGGAGAGAAAGTCTACAGCCTGAGAGTCTCCCTGAGTGCAAGACTGAGTCATAGACTTTTTGTTTTTCAATAAGCCCCCCCACTGCACCGTGGAAACCAAACCTGGTTAGCCTCAGCTGTCTTTACCCATAATTCAACAATCCCTGTGTGTTTGTTTTCTCTTCTTGCCTCTCTCTCTCCCCTTCGCTCGGTTTCCCTGACTCTGTAAGTGAAACCCTAACTGCTCCCTTCATTTTGATGCAGCCAAGTGAGTTCTGCTGTACCAAAATGCCCTATTGTTATGGATGTGTGCCGTAGAGAGAAACTGAGCCTCGTGGACCGACCCTCTGTGGGTGAAGCTTATAATGGTTTTGATTAGAAAATGGGGAAAGAAAACTCACTCAGCTCCTTGTGAAGCCTGTTTTTGTTTCAACATGCAATCCTTTGGACTCTGTGGGCAAAGGCAAAGATGCCGCCTGTAACTTTCTTCAAACAATTTTGTAACTAAACCTTCAAAATGTTGCACTTCGTTTGTTTTTTTTTTTTGTTGTTGTTGCTATGTATTTAGACAAATCAAGCAGTTTGCCACATGGAAGACTACCTAACACCCAATTCAACTCATGCTGTCAGTAGTCACCACTCACTGTGAGTCATATGTGCATCAGCCAATCATGTGGCTGCAATAATTTATATCCCACTTATTAGTGCAACACGACTGCTGCTGCAGCCTGTCATCATCAGCCAGCACAACACAGGGAAGGAGGGACTCACCGTATCTGTAAAGAGGAGCTAAAAATTTTCAGATTCTCCTTCAAGTCTTCCAGATACATATATATATCCATGTTGATGAACTGACATGTTGGCATGTTTGTTCAGCGCAACTAAATAAAGGGTGTAGCTAAAAAGGGTTAGTAGCATAGCTACCAGCAGGGTAAAAACTGCAGCCTGAGTCTCTGAATCGACTGGCCTTCATGAATTCTAATGTGATTAAAAGGCCCCATACTTTACACTTTTCCTGTATAAATTCTACGCACAAAGAAAACATGGAGAGTCATCATTATACTATATGGAGCCTATTCCAATTCCATAATCTAAATATGAATATGTAAATATACACTACAGGAGTAGTATACAAAGACAAGGGAAAAAAAAAAATACAGCAAAAAGACACCAAACTAATGCAGTGCTCCACAGATTATACTCATGTTTAGCTCATTGTTTTGGTTTTCACACAACACTATTGGCAACCAATTTGAGCAAAGAAGCTCCAACATGCTGGCTGAAATCGACCTGTGCAGCTGTCAACACGTGATGTAGCAAATTAGCTGTCATTGGTCCACGTCTTGTCCACACGACTGAAGCTTTTGGTTGCCTCTACACATATAGCTGCAGGTTGGCAGTAGGTTAGCTGGTGGTTGTTGAGCTCTGCCCGGATGGAGAGCCAGGCCTGCCTGTTTGTATTGGCCAACTTTCAGCATTCCACATGTCTTTGTGATTTTCAGCTCCCTGACCTCAGGAGACTCTCCACGCTACTGTAAGTTATACTCACACTAGGAGCAAAGATGGATCAGGAAGGAGCTCTGACGTTCTGTTGGTGCTTAGCTGCTTTCCAAACACATAAGTAATGAAAAATGTTGGCTTTCATCCTGATGTTTTCTGTAAGTTTTCTAAAATGATCACTGACTTCAAAATTGAGGAACGTCTGCTACCATTAATGGTGTTGCTTTGGAACAGAACTGGAAATAAAAGTGAACACATTATTATGCTAATAAATTAATTAAAATCAATTATCACTGTTATGCTCAAATGTCTAAGACGTGAGAATGAGTGCTGCACCAGCTGCAGTTATCAACAACTGCACAGTTGAGAAGAGAGGTGGAAACTGTGTTGAAATTCCCCACTGGAGCTCCAAGCAGAGCAGTCAGGGTCAGTAGGCTACTGTGTGTCACAGTGACTGCAATGACCTATGTGAGTTGCATCGTTTGCTCTTGCGCATTGTGAGCAAGGCTAGTCTTAGGCTTTCAAAGCTAAGAAAGTTAGAGGTGCCAAGTACAGACTCACGCAAAGTGGCTGGTCAGGGCAAGGGTAAGGTAAGAGCCCGATTCCATCTCGCTCTGACTGCAGCCATATCTGAGTGTGTAGTTTATTTTGTGCTTTTTAATAAAATATGACACCTGTCCAAAGCCTGCACACAGTTCACTGACTGTGAAAGCAGATTCCGCCACTGTGTGTTGGTTTAACAGTGTCAGTGTCACCTTGCCCGGCTGCTCCTCCATGATACATTAAAGCTTATGCGTGTGTGAGAGATACACAGTCGACGCAGTCTAAGGACAACGATGAGGAGCGGATGTGGTAAAACCCTGAAATGAGAAGATGATCCCTGCACTTGATTAAGAGGAGGTGGAAAGGTGATTAGGCTGAAGTGAGAGAGGGAAGAGGGTGTTAACAGCCAAATTAAGGTACAAGTAGTGCCTTAGGACTGATCTAAACAGGATTTACCTGTTGCTGTACTGAGGCGACTCGCTTCACTTATTTACCCAACATTGCTGTGGGGCCCAAACTCCTAAAGACCTTGTTAATTAAGGTGCAATCGTGCAAAACATTCTGCATGTGAGAGTATGTGTGTCTGTGAGCAGAGATACACACTTTATAACCTCAATCTCTTCACATGTGACTCTATCCACTTGGGCTTTTGTATTGAATTATCTGACACTGTCACCTCGAATCAGCATCCCAGGGGTTCCCAAATGCACAAAATTAATTTTCCAAACACTCTGAAACATATATGTTACAGTGCCTTGTCCTAGAGAGAGGTTTCTGTAACAGCAGCAAGGACCCTGAGGACTGGAGCTTGCTATTCAATCCTCCTGGATGTATTCAACTTTAGTCAGTGCAATAATGAATTATGGCCTAAAAAACAAACAAAGTGCAATATCATAAATCCTAAAAGCAAAACAAAAGGGTGACAGGTGAATAGATGGAGGAACAGAAGCAATATCCCGCCAGCCCTTGGTAAAACTAGTCTTTTGGAAGTTACATGTTACAGATAAAGCTACACAGAACAGAGTCACCAGCCGGCTGTGGCGGGATGTCACCCTGCAGTTACCAACCCTATTATTTTGAAACCAAACACAATAACTGTCAACCACCATTGACAAAGCTGGGAACAACGCCTGGACATGCTTCATCTCCCAGTTTATACCTAACAGTATGCTGCTGCACCCCCCAATCATTCCCCTTCCAGCCTCTTATATCGCCCCCTTCATGCATACAACAACAAGAATCAGGAGGAAAAAATGCTCTGATATCCGCCATTTGCCCCTGGGACGTGTGTCAGGATGGTTTACACACTAAAAACAAACAGGCTTCCCATTGCAGCAGCAAGCGAAATGGATGTGGGTTTGGATGAGGTGGGAAAGACGGGGAGGGAGGGTGGATGGTTTGGGCTGGAAAGAAAGATGGATAGAGGCACGAACTTGGTACAGATGAGGGACAGAAAGAGAGAGGCAGGGAGAGAGGGCGCACCGTAAAACAAGGGAGAGTGAAAGTTTTCATAAAACGACAATAATAAGAGGCCTCGGTGCCACCCAGTGCCCACATCAAGGCCTCTGTAATAACAGGCTGTGCAGAACACATGTCCGCCTGAGTGAGGGAGTGTGGGCATGTGTGTGTGTTTCTGTTTCTTCTGTCAGTGCTAAAAAATGGCTTAATTAACTGAGTAATAATATTCTCAGCATGGAAACATGCACAGTACATCAGACATATCACAAAGCAACACTCCACAGGGTCTACACAGAGCCTTAATTTCACTCTGACAATATACATGTGTGTTTTCCTGTTTGTACTACTAATTAAAAGCTCAGCTACTTATATTGTATGTATAACACTGGAAGAAGCTGTTTTTGCTCGTGATATCTTAAAATACAACAATGTCTCTTTGTCTCATCGAGCTCAACTAAGCAACGACAAATTTTTCTTTAAATTCCACCATTTTCTTCTTCAGATGGTTTCATTTGAACAATTTTGGAGGCTTGGAAGTTTGTTTTATTTTCTTTCAATTCGACTTCCACTGCTGGCTTCTCACATTTCCTCTTTGAAAAATTGCATAGTCTCACATTAATGCAAAGCTGGAGTAACAGCAGGGGTTTTCCATTAGATCTTACAGGCAAACATCAGCTGTGATATCACTGACTGGGGTGGGCTGAGAGGTTTTACATGCTTGAAAGTTTCTGCATATAGAAAGCAGCTCAACCACAGCTTGAAAACTTGTGTAGTCCAGCGTGGATTTAGCAGTTATCGGCACTATGGTTAAGTCAATTGCTATAAGTTTGCATTAAGCAGTGCAGGGGGCTGGTTTAAACCCTCAATCTTGGATGTTTAATAGGGTTTTCCTTTACCCATTCTTTGTAGCTTCACGCTGGGGAGAAACAGTTCACCATGCCAGCTGAGGTAACCCATGTAAATAGGAGAGACTAGAGCAGAAGTCTTTAGACAAATGTCACAGAGATGCCTGATGCAGCTGGCCTGTATGCTTACAGGGCAAGTGGGTCACAACGACCTAATAACATCAGCTTATAAAGAACAGCTGAGCTAAACTTGATCATTTTCAAAATAAAATCATAAAATTTAACCCCATGTGATAAACAGTTTGTGTAAGACATGGCTGTTTACAAGACCAGACCCGGACAAAGAGACCCAGGCAGGCAGCAGTGGAGCAATGGAGGGACCGAAGCCCAAGGAGAGAAAATCCTGTTCTTTTTCACAAACACCTTGTAGAAAAAAAAAAAAAAGGAGCCTGACCACAAAAGAGGCTCTGTGCTTGAGGGTATTTCAGTTGAGAGTTCTAGCCAGGACAGATCCACTGAGAGCACAAGTGAGATGGAAAAAGAAAAAGAGAAAAGGGAGCTTTATTTGGTTAACAACTTCCACGAATCAGTATGGGGGAAGAATGTGTGTAATTTGGCTGTATTTGTTTTGCATTAGGACATAAAATATGTCGGGATAACTTCATCACACATCTAAGGCCCAGTGAAAGGGAGATGGGCAAAAGTCTAGAAGGGGGTAACCGCAATTTTTTTGTATGGTAGGTTTTGGGTTGCATATCAGATGTGTCTCACTGGAACCATGGGTTTGGTAAAGCATAGTGAAAAATGTGAGCCTACCCCCACAAAAAATGTTGCAGTGCAAAAGCAACAGCCACAATCAACATCAATCAACAGTTACTGCAAACTATTTGGCAAGGAGATAATTATGTATAGCAGCCGTTCCCAACCTGCTGTGTTAGAATTACCCACCGGCCCTGTCAGATGAACCAATAATCCTTCATCAACACCAACATTCATTTTAACCATTTATCCATTACATCAAGCTACTTGATGTTTATCCATTAGCCAACTGTTTGGGGGATTTGAACGTTGGCTTACTATCTACTTTACTGTTTATCCAT